>NC_087474.1:49759277-50073444 GCF_036417665.1 Passer domesticus | reverse complement strand
TTCATATCTAGCCTTCTGTGCTACTTGTGGCTTTCAGAAGGCAATATAGTACTTCTGCTGTGGGTGACACTAGAAACCTTCCTGCTACTAGGCAGTTAAGCACAGTTTGAAAGGCTTCATAAAATTTGGGCACTGATTTAGTAACTTGAGTTTGTGTTCAGGCTGCCCAATAGAGGAGGCAGGAACACCCACAAAATAACCTCAGGATTCATTTTACCTCGCTATAAACTCTGTGCTTTCTCAAGCAGTGCAATTTTAGAAAGTAGGAATAATTTTGACTGAAGTAAAGATATTGACAGACAGTAGATCTATGCCTTCAACACTGTCTTAAATTATAACACATTACTCATAATCTGTCTCTGTTTCAGTACTTGCATTCTCAGGAGTTCTTAATCAGCTCAAGGTGAAGAGAAAAAACAGAATTGCACTTCAAAATTGTGTGTATTTTTGAAATTTAAATCACTGTTTCATCCTTTTCCTTGTGATTAGGATTTCAAAACTGTTTTCTAATCAATGACTCTTCTAATTGGAAATATGTTTATATATACACAGAACTAATTTAATGTAGCCATTTGCAGCATCATTAAGATATCCAGAAAATATTTTTCTTATGGTTTTCCCTTTATGTCGATATAAAGGCAGGTCTTTAGAAAATCGTAACAAAAGTACCTTTTCTTTTATGACCACAGATTCAAAAGGATGAGGAGGACCTTACCACCGAGTCCTGAGGTTCAGAGTGCACCCTCTTGCTTTCTAAATTCCTTATGGTGCTCTGGTATGTCTACATCTGATCTTACTCGCAGACTGGGAAAAGTGTTCATGTCTAATAGATTTACCTATGCAAAGTTTGTAATAATTAATATTGAGTACCTACCTGGATTGGAATTGTTTCATTATTATTAATTCAACATACTGTCAGTCACTTAGGAAGAATCTGTTCCAAGTAATGGAGAGTTACCTGGTGTGCAATCTGTCTGTTATTCAGGGAAAGCTCAAACTGGGCTCATCCTGGTGGTAAAATTTATAGACTGGAGTCTGCCAGTCAATATATAGACAAGATAGATGTCTTCATTTTATCTCTGGTATCTTGTTCTGTATGTTGATTATCTTGCATTCAGCTTGCAGATTCACCACAGGATATGTGAATTTTTTCCTCTTTATCATTTTGCTCTTTTTGGCTCTCTGGAGATTGGGATGTGTCTCAGAGAGCAATGAAGAGCATGGAACTTTGTGAAAGGTCTGAAAAATCAAGACTGTCAAAAAGGAAAAATTGAGGGAATCACTCACAACTGCAAAAGTGTACCGTTGAATTTAATCTCGTGGGACATTGTTCATTGCACCAGTTGCAAGCAATATGCCAAGTGTCTGGAGAGCTGCCAGAAGGGAGAATCCCATTCATCTGACATGGGGTCAAAAGAAATTATATTACACACATTTGAAAATGGAGAAACACAGCTGAAGAGACTTATTAGTTGAACACCTGTCTTTTTACTACCTGTTTCTGAACTGTACTTGACTAAAGTGTAGATCAAAACTTACACATGCCTGGTACATAGATGGAGTTCACTCTACTTTTTATTATTCCGGCATTTTTTAGCTGGAAATACTGCCTCTCACATGAAAAGACTATAGTAGGTTTAGTGCCTTTGCATATATAACAGAAGACTTTCTAAAGATCTCAGTCCTAGTCTTACATTTTAAAGAACACTGGAATAACGTCAGTATTTTAGAGACTGGGATTTAAGTGTAATTCTTTTGATTGCAAAACATCTCTCTCTGTTGGCAGAGTCAGTCATGGGACAAATACCTCCTGTGCATTTAGAAAGGAATATTTCTGAATCTCTACTATCTCCATCTATTCCATTTACTACTGGAATATTCTGGTGTAACTTCATACATTTAGTCATTAAATGGAGCAATAAAATTGCAGGTTTAGTCTTGGAACCTATTGAGGCATTGTACTTATATGTGTATGCAGAGTCCTGGGAGAACGTTTCTTAGTAAATCAGAAGCACTTATGCCACGTATTCTTGTTCTACTGAGCTCATGTGGTATCTGTCTGAATAACACATTCAGTGTGAGGAGAGATTTATTTGAGATGCCAAGGATGGTGGTAAAGATCCTCCCAAAGATGTAAAATATACATCTGAGCACTGGTGAAGTGTTTCACTTGTGTGGAAGCCACTGTCAAGGTGCAGGTTTACTTGCCCTCTGTAAATGCCATGAAAAAGAATGAAATAAGGTTCTTTAAATAATGTATATACAAATGCCTTCTTACCCAGAATTTTAGCCTTTTGTTAGATCTTTTTCTCCATTTCACCTAGAATTGACTTGATTTTATAAGTGTTACATAGAATTGCAATAGAAAGAGTATTGTTTTGATTTTATCTTAGTACAGGTGCTATAAACTCAAAGCATTTGATTGTGACAGTAAAAAAAGGAAAGAAGAAACCCACAGTTTGTGTTTGGAAATAGCATACTGAATTAGTTACTGTAGAATCAGACAAATCTTTATTGTTTAAGCCCACAGTAAAAAAAAAAAAAAAAAAAAAAAAAAAAAGAGTGCAAAAGAAAAATTATGGTGTAAAATTGCCTTGTAATCCTGAAAAGTAGAGTTAACCATCACCATTTGTTGAGATTCCATTTTGAAAGATGGGATGCTTTATGTTGCAATTTTTCCCTTGTAATTCCTACTTAGAATAAGATATAAACTATGTCAGTCTTTAAAAGCAAAACCAAAAAATCCCTCTTTAATATCTTATGATTATATTCCTTCTTAAATTACTTTTTGTCATTGATGCCGTTCATTTTCATATAGAAGACACAAAATTATGAGGTGAGTATGAACTAATTGATTGTTCCCAAAATGCAAATGTCCTTGATTTGAAAGTCGTATGTGGCAGTTGCTCTGGTTTTAGAGTTGCCTTGGCATATAAGCAAGAAGGTACAATCAGTCAAATAAGCTGAGTGCAACAGCTCCTCATTAAATAGGACATTTTTCTCTTTGACATCCAAAGTTTGCTGTGCTGTGGAGTGGAAGTTTATGATAACAGTGCATAACTTGTTAAAACCAAAAGTTTTAATACTTTTAAGTTGTGATGGTGATGAAAGATAGTCAGGTGTTCATGTGCCTCCTCTCTCACCCCCTCCCCCTTGGCAGTGTCTCTGATGGGCAATATGACGTGCCCTAAGATTAATACTCCAGGTGGGAGCTGTCCTAAGATAAGATGACCAGGTGGGAATTGCAGAAGGAGCTCTCCGGGGATGATTGCATAATTGATACATTCCAGAGATGGGGGAGCTGTGATGATTGCAATTGACTTTGGCACACACTGGCCTACAAAAGGGCATAAAATGCTGCTGGAGACTGGGCCAGATGGACTAACTCAAGACTGGTCTCCCAATATTGCAGGTGGATCTCTCCAGTCTGGGAGGGACACCTGCAAGGTAAGTCCAGCTTGAAGGTGGGAAACACTGACTTTTGGACAGATGAGTAAAATGGCTAAGAAGCAGTCACATATGGAGATAAACTCCTAAAGCAGCTCAACAGGTGCTCCATTGCTTTGAAATTGTTCATCCAATAAAGCTGCAGACTTGTACATTTCTAACTAAACCCTCTATTATAACCCTTTAGACCTGTGTCCTGGTTTAGGGCAAGGTGCTTATGTTATATACTGCATTGTTAATATTTAGATACTGTATTAGCAATAAATATAACAATAATCATTTGCATAATCAGTGTCATATTTCTTATGCCTGACCAACAGTTTTCTCTCTACTACTCTGCTACATAAATCACAGAAGTTTGCTTACTGTCTCCAAAAGATGTTTTGCTTACTGTCTCCAAAGATGGTCCCTATGTGGGTTTGTTTGAAATTAGCACATAATCAGAGAACAGTGATCTTTGTACAGTTTGTTTTGCACACCTCTTGTGTTTGCAGCAGTCTGAATGCTGACTCACCCTGCTCAGAGGCTATGCAGTTATTGCCTTTTACAGAAGCGTACCATGTAAGCACAGGATTTAACTCTGTGCTTTTGCAGAGTCAATTTCAGAACTCCTTGACAGACCTTTCCCATAGGGCAAATGCTGATGGACAGTATCATAGAAATGGCAGGAAATTGATTTAGCTTCTAGGGCAATCTAAGTAATTGGGTCAGGGAGAAACTAAAAAACAGAAGTGAAATTCTGTGCGATAGTCCAGCAGCTTTTAAAGTTATATCTTGCTTTGACTGAGATCCCTGGAGCGAGGACACAAGGCTTGACTCCATTTTCATCAGAAGGCTGATTTATTATGTTATATATTATACTAAAATACTACATTACAACTATACTAAAAGAACAGAGAGAAGAAGATCAGAAGGCTACAAAGACAAGAATAGAATAGGAATCAATAACAAAAACCTGTGACTGCTCACAGCCTTGGCACAAGTGGCTGTGATTGGTCACTGTTTGAAAACAACCTACATGAACCAATGGAGGATGCACCCGTGGCATTCCACAGCAGCAGATAGCCATTGTTTACGTTTCTTTCCTGAGGCCCTCAGCTCCTCAGGACAGGAAAAATCCTAGCAGAGGCTTTTTCCCTAAATTATCATGACAACAGTTATATGTAATTTGGGAATGTGTGAGATGGGATAATTTCTTATATAAAAACAAAGACATGCCTTTGAAGATTGACAAACTTGCACATGTTTTTGTTTTTTACAGTGGCAACTACATGTCCTTTCAAGTACCTGAGACATTCCAGTGATATAAAATAAACTGCTAAATTTAAAATTGCTTTTAATGAATTTGGTGATAGTTTAAATTCAGTAAGTTGTTCAGGTCCCCTTTGGAAAATAGAAGGATTCTTTTCTGGAAAACACATCTGAAAAACAATTTCATCTACCTTTTAGAAATTTTATTCATACCCACAATTAGATATTGTTCTAAAGCTCTCTATGCACAAATGGATATAAATGTATCTGCCAAAAAAAGGTATTTAAATATGGGTTAAGCTATTTATGTAACAATATGACCTAACATAATAAAAATGTCGAATAGAGGCTACATGAACTAATGAACAAGTGGATGGCAGTCAGGACAGATGGGTTCTAGCATTGGCTCTTTCGCTGACTTATCCTTGAGGAACTGAACTCAATCTTCAGTCTTTTTTTCCCCATCCTGTCTGTCCAGCCTATTTATTCTTTTTCACTAGGTATTATACACCTGAAAAGCATTCCACCCAATGGGTCTCCAGTCTTGACTGGGTCCTGTAGGTGCTTGTTGACAATTATTGGCAAATAATTGTCACTGATATAGCAGAGAAAGCGGAATTTCTCCCAGAAGCGAGTACTTTTTAGCTGTAGTTCTGGGGATGTAGTAGGCAGTCTTTGAAGGCATGAATCATTCTTTCTTCCCTGAGAGTGCCTTATAAATCATAACGCATTTCACATTACAGTTCCAGTCCCCTGATTACTCTACCCTCTGAAGCACTGCATTCAGCATATTAATTTAAAAAAGCAAAGTATAACTCTGCAATAGAAGACTAACATATAAGTCAACTTCTTTAATTTTCCTTATGTGAGATCCAAGTTCTGGATTAACCACATTGTTTAAAGCCAGATGGCTTTTCTATACGTTTTCATGAGTCTCAATGGGCTTTGATGTAAGTAAGTCTGCACAGTAAAAACAGGTTAGTCCAAGAAAAAATTTAAAATTATGTATTGAAATGAGTTTCTTCTCATGAGACATAAACTACATAGAATACTTTTCATCACAGAAAACATCACTCATCCTTGTTACTTTTTAGTATAGTCCTTTTCCTTTTATGAAGGGATATATTTAAGTATAGCAGTTGTGCTTCATTAAAATTCAAATGACAGTAGGTGGGCATCAGTAGTAGACAGTCAAAAGTCAAAAACTTCTGCAAATGCAGTCACTTGTTCAACCTTGATTTTTCCCACTTCTGAATGTGATTTTATCCTGGATTGTGATGAAAACATCATATTTTTTAAGTTACCACTTCTTAAAGCTGTATGTAGGCAGAGGGTAAGTCTGGTATCTGATCAAATTCAGAACACTAATTTCTGTAATATGTTTGAAGAGTTTTCAACAAAAGGCCTTGAAGAAGGGAAAGAATGGCCCAGCAGTGTTGATGTTGGTCTATAGGAGAAAGGAATAATTTTGTCATGTGAAGCGCATGTAGTATAAATGCAAATTTTAGTGATCAAAAATATTAATTTGATCTATATCAAGATCAAATTGAGCTTAATTTAAAAAAGCATGAAACAAATCACACTTATTAACTTTTTGACTTTGTAACTTTTTTCATTATTAAATCTGACTCAATTCTATATATGGAGGAGTTAAACTTCTCAAAATCTAAACAAGTCTGAAAATATTTCGGAGCTTTGGAGAGAGTTTTCTTTTGTTTGTCTGTGGGATATCAATTTGGACAATGAAATCTCAGGATTTTGGACAGGTTTATTTGCAACTTGTGCTTGATTGGATATAAAGGACCTGCTGTATTGTTCTTTCTGTAAAGGGTCTCTCCCCTGCCCCCAAACTGAAAAATACTTCTTTGTATTTATACATTGTATAAATCCAGTGACAGACCACAGCAGGAACTGAGGAACTGAAGTGTTTTTCTTGGGGAAAAATGAGCAGGAAACAAACTGACTCAAGGATGAGGTAAATTAATTCTCCCGGTGTTTGAATAATTACAGAAAACTTACTCTGACAGAAAGTTCACAACTTTAATATCACACCATTACCTCGCTATTTTGTCTTGAAGTTTCTCACATTCAAGAGAACAACAGACTGGTTTAATTAAATAGAATAAAAGGATAGGGAGGCCATCGTATATACCTACTTTAGTTACAGAAGCTTAAGCAATTCTGAATGTGCTGTCAACACTGGGTGATTCCCTTCCACTACTGTCAATGCTCTGTTAGAAAAATGTTTTTGGCTAAGAATAGAGCTCACACGAAAATGAAAGTACTTTGAACTCAAAAGGAAAAGAGACAGCAAAAGAAATCAGAGCTGTAAATAAAACATACCCAGCAGTGAAAATGAATGTGCCATATGTGGCACTGAATAGAATACCCTACTGCAAATCTTTGCTATGTATAAAGATATTTTCTTTTTTTCCTCCAATCCTTTCACTATTTCTGCTACAGGCAAAAGTCTCAGTGGCACATGTTCAGCAGGAGCAATCCTAGGTGTCCATTTTTAAGTACAAATGATTTTTTTGGAGTCTTAAGTTTAAACTTTTGGCTTTGAAAAGCATAGAAACTTCTGGGTGGTTTTTTTTTTTGTTTGTTTGGTGTTTTTTTTCTTATCTGAGGGGTTTTTTGAAACTGAACTGAAGAATAAATGCCAGTCTTTCTGGGACACATTATTTGACAAGTGATTAGAGGTGGCAGGGTGTGGTATTTGTTTTACATGATTTTATTTGACTGTGTGCATTTTACAGACCTCCAGTATCTGAGCAGTAGTCAGTTGGCAGTCTTAATTTATGTTCACATCAACTTGTTTTGTAAAGGAGGAAGATAAAAACCTAATACTATTCCTGTGTCATAAAGGGGTACTTACACACAGAGATTAAGGGTTTAAGGAGGTAGTATGACTCCAAGCCAGAGGCAAAAATTGGAATATTCAAAGACTTGTGTAGAGATCTATAGACAATCTTTTTGCCTGATTTTGAGGCAGAATTGTAAACTTAATAACATTGAACTTAAAATAAATTTAAAAAGTGAAATTACAAAACTCCATATTATACTAGGTAGCAGACATTGCCTTAAAAGCCTGATAGGATGTCAAAAGCTTGCTTTAAATGAAAAAGCAAGTGAGAAAATATTGAAGGAAGATTTTTGAAGATATTCAGGAGGATTTCTGACAATATCTAAGAAAAAGGAATCACTACAGGTATCTTTCTTGTTCTCTGCAGGGAGAAGTAACTAAATGGCTCTACCTTATACATAGACTGAAAAAAAAGGTGAACAAACATGAAATAAAGATATCTTTCCTTACTGACAAGGGGGAGCATTCTAGGAAAGAGAGTTGGTGCTAATTTTATTGTTTTATTTTGTTTGACATATTAAGAGGATTTTGGCATTGCTTTACTTCAGCATTAGTCCCTTTGGAAAAATGTTGCTATGTGTCTATCTAGAGCAGCAGTCTTAGTTTGTAAGCCTAAAATAATGAAGCTTATTTAGCTTCAAATTGTGATCAATTTGAATGGCAGGAACAATATATTTTAGAAATTGCTGAAAGGAATTCAGTAAATGTTCTCTTTGTGCTATGGACACTTCTTTTTTTTCAGCAGGAGGGTATAATTTACAGAGTTAATATATAACCCTGGGTTAAGGCTGTTATTTTGTGATGCACTGTTTAAAACATTTGACAAAAGCTTGATGGTGAACCTTTGACATTCTGATTTGACAGAAAAACATGACTTACTGTATATAAAAGCATGACTTAGGAAGCAAAAACCTTTCTGTTCTGTAACATGAGTGACAAATATTCTAAAGATTAAACCTTTAATACAAAATTAAAAGGTTTTACCACCAGTTTGGTGGGACAGTGATACCTGTTACTGGTTGTTATTATATCAGTAATATTACTATCATTGATTGTTGCTATGAGGAAGAATTCTCTGTAGCATATTCATAAGGAATCTGAATGGTTACTCTCACGTTTTCAGAAAAAAAAAAAAATCATTTTTAGGCCCCTTAAAGATTACCTAATTCTAATCCCTGTTGCCTGGCCTCATGAGTATTTGAAGTGATGCACAAGTAGGAATATTTCTTGTCATTGAGTTCATGATTGGCTAGGGAAGGAAAACAATGGGAACATATTAGAAAGTTTTGCTTGAACTAGTGTGGATTGGCTGCTGGTATTTGGCTGAGCCTCATGTTAAATGATGCTGGTCAGCAGGAAATCATCCATTGAAGGACAGGGCCTTTGGCAGAGTTGCTATAAGATTAATTTCTAAGTAACACGTGCATCACTTTTCAGTAAGAATGAAGTCATACAACATTTATTCAAAGAACATAGTAATTTGGAATATTTTCTGTGTTTCAAATGGGTTCTTGTAGCATGGAATTAGTAGTAGTTAGTTTGGTAAGTTGCAAAGATACTGGAAAGGAAGAACTTTAATGAGTTTTACTTCTTTAAAAGGTATTCTTGGTGTCAATTTTTTAGGTGCCGATTTCTTAGTTGCATCAGTCAACACCAAGATTAGGGTAAATGCTGTCAGTTTTGGATTTTGTGTAACACAGATGACATTCACACTTTATTCCTGGAATGCCAGCTCCTTGCCAGACTCATAAAGTTAAGGTAGCAAACAGAAGTCTTCTTCTCTGTTCCTCTTCCTTCAACTTTTAAAGTACAGACCCCTTGATTTTCCTCACCTTTTAATCTTCTTCTTTTTACTCATTAGAAGTGATTTCCTCTTGGTAAAAATGAAAAATTGATGAAGTATGGACCACCTTTACTGTCTAGAGTGGTAATTATAGAGCAGAAAAGTCCAAATGTCTATTAGCTATGACTTCCCTGCTAATGACTACAATTTCCCAGTGTAATTCTTCTTCCAAAAGGCTTAGAAAAAAAGACAAATTAAATGCTGGCTGTCAAACACTATTTTATGACACTCTGCTTCAGGTCATATTACTTCTATGAATCTTTCACAGGAGCTCGAGGCAAGTGTGTGCCACCCAAAATGCAAACTCCTGATCAACCCACTGCAGTGTTATTAGCTCCACTTCAAAGTCTCAGTTCTGCTGCTGCTCTGTTGATTCTCCACCAGCAATGTAATCTGCATTAGACTGGATCCAGGTGGCCAGCGATTGTTCTAGACTCAGGCTGCAAGGGCTGCTGCATGTCGTGTTCCTATGAAGAACAGCTTTACAGCACCAGGTAAATAGTGAGCTTTACCACATTACTTACACATCTCTGTGTAGCTCTCTATATTTTTCCATCAAGCTTGTTTAGCAGTGCTATAATCCAGTTTTTGTGCATGTAAAGCTCTCCATTTGGTTGGCAAGATGCCTATTTGACTCTAGAAGTTTTGGTTGCATCTTAAAATAAAGATTCTGCAGAAATCCTTCTAGAGAAATAGATGCTACAGAATTCAGTGCTTTCCTGATCACAGTGCTTGTTTATGTGCAGAATAAAGAAATCATCCCTTTGTCTGTAATAAAAAGCACCCTGATTCAACGAGTTCTGAATAGGTGATACAAAATAATAAATCTTACATAGCAGAAGAGTAGATTTTTATGGCAGATAAACACTGAAACAGAGGGCAGGAGTATAACACAATTTATATAAAGTTGCATCTCTTTCAGGGTTTGACTATACTCCTCTCGATTTGCTTAGCTCCCCCAAAATATGATGTCTATTAATCATAAATATAGGTTTCAAGCCAGCATTCCTCTATAAAACCTGCTTTTTCCCATAGCAGCAAACTTGAAGTCACTACAGAGTGATAATATTTCACTCTCTCAATACAACAAACATGACCAAAGAGTTGAGATGAATCACTCAACATACTGGTCTTCTCACCTTAAGCTTGCACAGCACAGTGGTGCTTTATCCAAGTCCCTGGGCTGAAGTACTCACCTACGTACATTTGTGCCTTGCTTGCACATTCTATGGGGCTGGAAGGCTCAGTGTCATTTTTAGGTTCCATGATCCAGAAACAGTGAACTAGTTATCAAAATGACAGTGGAAGAATTTTGAGAAAATAAATGTGTAATTTTTCCTAGACTGTGTATATTCACTAACCCTGTAGCAAACAAAGAGAAACAAGGGAAAGTAAAGAAAGAATTAATGTATGGTTATAAGTATCTTTTCTTTTAAGAATTCATTTTATATGAAAACATAAGACTGCTCAAATAAAATTTATGCCACATTGTATAATAATAATAATTTTCAAAGAAGAAATATTCTCATAAATGAAACCTTTGAAAGACATCAAGAGGCTTTTGGGGGACATTTTAGTGCAAATTAATTATTCCCTTAAATAGTTTTTTTAGAGATATTCCCTTTCTCTGTAAATGATAATGGGTTTTAAAATCTATTGTTTTCCTTTGTTATGAAATGTACAGATGTGACTGATGGAATCTCTTTTATTTGTTAGTTTGTAGCTGATTGTGGAATTTTTACTGTGTTTTCCTAGGTAAGTTAAAAATTCCATGTTCTAAAACAAAGGTGGGTTAGACAAACCTCTGAAAGGTTTTTTCTTTGCTCCTGAAGTAAAGAGAATCCTAGAGCTCTTGCTATCTTCAAGACAGCATGCTCAGACTGACTGCTACACACAGAGTAGGCTCCTTCTAGAGTAGATTAGTTTATTCAAACCACACTGAAATTGTGCAGCTGTCCCCAAGTCTGAATTTTGAGAGTGGTGGGTGTAGGGGGCGAGGCACGCAGGGATATTTCCAGTTCACAGTGTCCTGAATGGTTTTAAGATTGTGCTGCGGCTCATGACAGTGGTATTTTTTACCATGAAATTGCAGATATGTGTTGTATGAGGTCTGTAATAGGATAGCTAATTGCCAAAACTGATGTACATGATTATTGGTGTTACTTTTTGGTAGTACTTTGAGGCATATATATTCCCCAAGTTGTGCACGGACAGTACCTGTTCTGGAGAGAGCTAGTTGGGATGCTTGAAAACATATCAGTTAGATAATATTTAATCAGGAAGACAATAATTGAGTCAATCTCATTTTCTTTTTAAACATTTCAGATGTACCCTGTGAGAGGATACTGTGTGCAGACAGCTCATGGTAGGAGCAGAGATTATGAGACATAATATTTAAAATATACTGAATGCCAAGTCAAATTTCAAAAGAAATTTGAAAGAAAGATTTTACTGTTCCTAAAGACTCAGAGAGGACTTTGTAGGTTTTGTTGCTGCTAAGAATCCACTAATCCATTGGTGATCAGACACAAGTGTAAGGAAAGCAAGAAGTGCTACGATAATGCTTGAGGCTGGAAGGACATGACACACTTCTTTACTTTGCACCCCCAGGCCCCCATTTCCTCGCACTTGCATTTTTTTTTAATCCTAAATAAGAAAGAATATTAATTTCTATTTATGTAACAATAATACCAGTAGACAGTACCATACAGGCTGCTGTGAAGAAAGTTAGCTCCATCCCAGACAGACCCAATATGAAAGTAATGCTGTTAAAACCTGACTTTAACAAGCTCCTTCAGACAAACAAGTAAGGATTAGTGGTAGCACTGCTCTGTATGAAATGATGATGAGTCTGAAGTGTCAATATATATTTTCAACATTAAAACTTGCTGCTAGGTCTAAGCCTCAATATGATTTGGCTGAAAGAACTGGCAGACTCCTTTCTGGCTTAACAGAAACATGTTCAGATATTCTGTATGGAATAATAAGACTGATAAAACCGTCAACAGTTTTTTGCAATTGCATATAACTGTGAGGAACCAATAAATCAAATAGACACTTAAAGACTCCTTTTTTCTTAAAAAAGAAAAAAAGGGCAATTGGGAAACTGAAAGTTATGAATCTATCTTTCTTTTGTCCGAATTTATAGTTATGCCTGTAGCCTCATCCTGGAAACTTACAGATCATGAAAACTCTGAAAAATATAAGTATACAAAATATAGGTAATTCTTTCACAAATTATCAGGTTATTCTCAGTCAGCATATAATACTGTGGAAACAAAAATCTGGTGAGAGGATCATATTCTGATTCCATTTTCATGTTATGGACCAAGAATAAAATTGCTTCAGAATTGAAATTGTTGTATGTGAGGATTTTCAAAGCTGATTGTGACATCTAGATACAAAGTGGCACTCAAAACTAAGGAAAATAACACAACTGCTTATTTGACTATGAAAACTTGAACACTGACACAAGGATCTAAACAACAGTGCAGGCTGTGACAAGTTTTGCTTGCTTTTGCATCCTCTGCTTTTTCTCTTGAAATTAAGTAGCACATGTCCCTATTCCTCCACTGTTTATGGAGTATTTGACACATTTATTTTCAAATTTAAAGGAAAGAAAAGCTCTGAAAAGTGCTCAGGTTACTTAATATCAAACTTTGATCGTTATTTAAACTGCCCTCCCCTCAGCACTGCAATGCCCTTTATTTGGACTTCAGAAACCTAGTTTTCACTGCTTTAAAATTAGCAGATGGAAAATTTATCTACTGTGTGCTCTATGTAAGTAGTGACTTGATAAATATTTTTTGTTTATCCTTTTTTGTAGAAAGTATTAAATCTTGCTGATGCAATACATTAGAGACATCATAATACAGTGCTTGGTTTGGGGAAATTTTTCTGGGAATCATAATATTTCTAGGAAGTTAAATTTATGGTTATTTTATGGCAGGAAGAGTGAAAATGAGCTCTAAGGCTCCTTTGAAACCAGCATCTTGTCAGGAAATTTGTACCCATTTGGATATGTTTTGTGTGTTATGATTTAGCTGCTGAATTTACTTATGATGCTTTTTTGCAAAAAAATATCAAGTGGAGAATTTTGTGCTCTTGGTGCAGAATAGTGAATTTGATTAGCCTTGTTATTTTATGTTATCTGTGATTTTTATCCCTACCACAACTACTGTGAAGAAGCAATTTGAGAAGCAGAAAGCTCCATAACAGTAATCACAAGTAAAGAGCAAAATGACTTGATTAGTTCTGTGAAAATGGTTGAACTTAGGCTGTGTGTTTGCTGGGCTGCAGGGATTTCTCACAGTCAAACACATGTAATTGTATGACAGGAAGCCATGAAGGGCATTGCAGGTGGGTGGACAGACAGACTGCATCTCCTGTAAGAGATGTCTGAAATGTGGATGATCTGAGGAGGAGAGATTTATCTCTCAGGGTCCATCTTTAGTGAATATTTCTGTCTCCCTAACCATGGACGAGGGTGCTGTGCAAAATGCCTTGATGGCTCTGACAGTAACACTGCACTTAGTAACACTTTACTGCAGCTTTAAGGCTCAATCATGTCTGAATTTTGGAAGTTCTGATTTGCTAGGGTCAGGCTTCCAAGGCATTGTTCTAATATCTAGCCAGGTTTTTGGAGCACCTACCATAATTCATCTATTCTTTCAAATTCCATTTAACTTTGGTCATATTATTTTTAAAGATTTCCCTGCTGTCAGAAGAAATTAATCAAAGTTCATGACATTGAAGTTCTGAAGAAAAAGATGGTATCTTCAAAGAAGTACTAGCGGAGCACATGTATAGCTTTTGGCAGCATTCCTAGCACTAATTTTTAATATGTAGTATAAAATTAGGTTTCTCGCAGTTCCAGTTTAAAACTGAAGTGTACCAATTTAGTAAATGTGTGCAGTGATGGAAGGTACCCAGTTATTGATTCAAACTTTAGTATTCATTCTTTTCAAAGAGCCAAACCTTCTAAAATTCACGGCTTTTTAAAAGTGTGTGTTGAATGGGAGGAGAATAGAGAAGGAAGGGTGGTATTGTTCAGTTCTTTGCGAGTCTTCTCATAGTGGACCTAATATATAAGAGAATCATAAAATGTTTTCCCTTCCTTCTTTCTCCATTGCGTAACTCTGTCTTACCTTAAAACACATAGTCTAAACTTTTACCACTGGTTTTGACTAACTATGTATCATTTTCATGAAAGAGTATAGACAGTAACTAATCTAAGCCTTTCAGATGACTGATTAAAACCCTAACACCACAATGTTCTCCAGGTTCTATTTGAGAGAGCTCTATATATTACTGTTTCATTCATGTGCAAGTAATCCCAAATAAATCAGTGAACCTATTTGCTTAAGTAAGAAAATAGATCTTTTATATTTCCATATAAAATCAGAGCATGACATTTATCTAGGCCTTTACATTCTGAGTACCTCTCCTAGCAGATTGAGATTCTTTCAGGACTATATACCAGCATTATGCAAGGGCATGATGCTAAAGTGTCTGAACTGTCTTGCTTTTCTGTAACATGCATATTTTGTAGGGTAGAGTCAGTAGTCCTTTGAGAATCTATGTGATAAAATCACTTGCAGCTATTCTAGGCCCACTCCTTCCATAACTTGTACCTTTGCTCGCTTTCTTCTCCTCTTCATGTCTTTGGAGTGTAGAATTTTCAGGGCAGTGACAGTGGTTATTTCACATATGTTGGTCATGAGGCACACTCTCTATCCATAAGACTGGATACTCAGTTGTGGATAAAAGGAACAAATTTTTCTCCCCTACCCCTCAGGCATGTTGATCCTAAGAACAAAATTGAATACTAATAGCTGGGGTTTGGAAAGAGCTGAGCTAGTTCCTTTGGGTACATTTGAAGTGCCTTTACATCTCAGTGCAGAAATCTCTGTTCTGAAATATTTTCTGCAACGAAAAAGTAATCATTACACCAAAAAAACCAATAAAAAGGGAAACGTAACCTTTTGGAAACGTAATTTAAATATATTGTGATATATTGCTTATGTGTTTTGTATAACAATGCTGTGTTACAGATAGTAAATTTACCTCTCTAATCTGTGTAAAGTAGGAAGAGTTTTTTCATTAGAATTTGAAACTATTTTTAAAGAAATTACCTCTAAATGAAAATACCCATGGTAAGAAAAAGTTTCTGTTTGTTTCAAAACACTAGAACAAGTATCTATTGAATAAAGGAGTAATTTCAAAAACTTCAGATAAAATCATTTCAGGGGAATGAATGGAGGATTGGGAAATAGTGTGTTAAAAGTGGGTGAAAATTATTAGTAATTTGAAACTGAAAACATTTGTCTGCTTAGTGCTTTGTTTTCTGCCTTCTAGTTCATTTTCAGATTTTCACAACTTTTTCAGATTCCTTTCAGCTCTCAGTATTTTCTCTTGGGGTAATAGAAATAGAAAAGGATGCTTTTTGCCCCTGGTTAGCAATAAGAACTCATAATACTATATCATTCCAAAAGCTGCATGTATGTAGGCAATGAGTGTACAGTGAACCCATTTTGTTATTAATCATTTTCTGGAGCAAATACACTACTACAGCAAGGGCTATTCAGAGGCATAAACGGCATAATATTTACTATAATAAATCAATCTGTACCAGATACCCTAGGGGATCCCAAGTCATTGGAGGAGATCCAAAAGATTCCAAGTAAGCCATTGACAAATCTACAGACAACTGAAGAATAAGGTAGAAAAAAGCTATTTGTGCCAAATATGTGAGACATATAAAGAGGCAGATTTATATTGGAAACCCATCATAATATGTATGTTCATGAGTGAAGTCCATTACTCATTTAAGAGTTTTTTTAAGTCTGTGATGGACCATGGCAAGTGAAGGCATATTTGAGTTTCAGCTTGTAGCAAAAGAAAACAATTCAGTTATTTGATTAACTATATAGTTAATGCAACAGAAAAGTTGCATAGCATGTCTGTTAGAATAAACAATTGTAAGTAAAAATGGCACATAAAACACAGTGACATAAGATCAAAAGAAATATGCAATGTGCTTACATAGCTTAAGCTGTAGTCTTTTTGTTAATTTATGTGGAAATGTCTGAAACACACCAACTGGTTAATATTTTCTTTGTTGCTATTTTTACCTAATACTTGTACACTCCCAAGCACCCAGAGAAATTCTTTTAAATTATGATTTTAAAGCTAAAGAGTCACTTATTCATAAGTCAGGAGATGCCAGAGTTAAATAAGGTTTCCTGTGCAATGTATCTTTCCACCTTGTTCAGGTTATTTATGAAACAGACTTTTATGATATGATGCCACAGTCTCTTTTCTCCTATCTCTTTAGCCAGGTCCTTAAGCATCTCACTACCCTTTGTTTTCTTTCCACACAGACTGTATAGACTGCAACATTCCTGTCAAAGGTCTGTCCCTGAATTCTCATCCCATCCACCTAATCCAATTTGTTTCTTTCGTCGTCATGTTTCCAATTTGCTCTTCTTTGCTTATCCCCTCCATCACCCTTCCTGCACAATTTTCTCTGTCTACTTCCTTGACGTTGTCACAACTTATCAAGGTATTTATCTCTTCCTCTCTTGTACTAACCCTGTGAAAGAATCTGTGCCATTTTGGTCTGATTACCAATCTCAGCTCCTTGTTATACTTTCTCTAGTTTGTCTTCTACCAGCTAAATCCCAGGATCTCTTCTCTACTTTCTGGTCTTTGCCCTCCTTCCACATAAATCTTAGTCTCCGTGTAATCTTTGTTCCAGTCTACTTCCCTTTGTTGAGCCACCCATTACACTCTTTGAATTGAAACAAAATGCTGAATTCTTGTACTCAACTCAGCTTCCAAAATCAGCTCTAGATAAAATACCTGATACAAAGTGCAGGCAGACTTTTTTTGTGTACACTGGGTTGAAAACATGTAATTTCTCTGTAAAGGAGGCTCTTGAATATTATCCTGATCAACACTGAGAACACTGGTACAGTCAAGCATCAGTTGCTGTTCAGTTAATGAACAGTTATGTTCAGTTAATGATGGAATTATTTTAGACTTCATCCACTAAAATTGAATAAAAATATGTTTTTAACATGGACAAACTGTTTTATTTCCTCAAAGATCTAAAGTTATCTGAATCTGGGGATATGGCCACAGGACCAGACAAGGCACTTCCACAGCATCTCTAGTGTACAAGCTATTTATTCTTTCAAATTTTTTCACTGCTGTTAGGACAAATGCTCTAAGAGTTTTCAGAAATGTGACAAATGTCAGGCAAGTGGGACAGCTGGGGCATCAGCAACTCTGCCTTTCGTAGCATCTTTTTAACATGGCTTGATTTGGTGAACCTTATTAAGTCTATACTCTGAGCACATCCACATAGAGAGACTTCACCTGAGCAGGTTTCTCCAGATACTTTATGATCCAGAACTAGGCTGGCTGGTTATTTTTGTTGCTGTTGCTGTGGTTGGTTGGTTGGTTGGTTGGTTGGTTGGTTGGTTGGTTGGTTGGAGTTTTTATTATATTGGGTTAGGTTGGGTTTTGTATTCCACATCAAAAAATGGCAGACCTAAATAACATTTGCTTTAGGGAAACTTGATATTTTCTCGTTTAAAATCCTATATCTACCTTATTGTAATTCTGCTCCATTTGAACTATTCAAACTGAAAATGCCCATGTGCCCACATTTTTTTCTAGGTATTTTAACCAAACCATTTCATTTTGTGAGGCTGAGAAAGGGGAGAAGGACTATGGTAGCATGTTAAACACAGGTATTGTTCCTTTTGTTGGAGAATGCAAACACAGTGAATTTGATTGGTGCAGGAAATGGGAAAGAATTGCCCTGGCTTCAGGGATGCCCTGGTTGTGCTTCTTCAATGAAAATTTGCCTAGATGTAGTTACACATTCAATGAAGAGAAATGAAGCTCAATTTGCTTGAACACACCTTCTCCAGTCCATGCCAGTCTTGCTTGACAAATAGAATGTCCACCTCCATTACTGCCCCCATCTTCAGTCCAAGACTGCATGAATACTTGGAATTACTTGGACTGTAACTGAGCTTTATTGTCAGGAATTGCCTTATCACTTGCCATTAAAAATTAGTACAAAATTTTGTGATACAGGTGTAGCAATACCAGCTTAACACATTGCAGTCCCTTCAGGAAGGATTGCTCTTCATTCATGCACTTCTTTAGTGCCAGTGAGGATCTATAATGTTGCTAATCTTTTGTTTTTGAACACAGATGAGCTCAATTATACCATTCACAGTTTGATGCCATAGCTGTCATAATACTTGTTATCAAAAATCAGGAGGTTTTATGCTCCCTCCAGCCAGCCAGAGGTGTAGGGACAGGAATTCTTTAATGATTCTGCCATGACTACTTCTATATCTATAAAAATTATGCACAAAGATTAAGGAGTCTGTGGCCTGTACTGTCAGTGTTTTTCCAGGTGGTTCCCAGGCATCAAGGAGGAAATTGCTTGTGTCAAAGGTAGACAGGTGAAGAATGAGCTACTTAAAGAGGTACAGGTTCTGTGAAAAAAATTAACTGAGGAGAAAATATTTCTCCTGGACTTCTCAAATGGTTCAGGAAGAGCTGAATGTCATCCAGTCAGGTAATACCATCAGCACAAGGACCTCAGGCTGAAGCCAAAATTTTAGTTTTTTCTATTTTTCATTGCTAGAGCTTGAAATCTAGAGCATGTGTGTGTGTGCGTATGTGTCTAGTACATCCTATTGGTTCAATTCCTTCTATAACTATTTTGAGTTATCAAAATTTTCTAAGAAACACATCAGAAAGAATGATCATAAATGAAACCAAATTCACATGACAGTAATACCACAGTGATGCTTTAAGGATCACTTGACATACTCTAGACACAGAGTTTATTCATGAAAATTGTAGCCAGTATCGTGTATCAAAATACGTAGCTGCAGATTGATGCCTGAGCAGATACTTTAAAACTGAGAGATGCATTTACTATAGCAAAAATGTGAGCAGCATATCTTTCTGATTTGCCATCCTCCTTCAGCTTTTCATGTCTTCCTGACTCATCTTCTCTGCCTGTTCCTACCATAGTTTTCTAATCCATCATAAAAATGTGCTTTTTGCAGCTACATTGTGTAATATGAACACTACCTGAAAATATTTTTAGTCAGCTGCAGGGCACCTCATCTCTGGAAGGGATTCTAAAATCCCATATTAAAACTTATATCCTTCAACAATAGCATCATTTTTGTTTGGGAGTCCTTTTTATGGCACATCCTCTTTTTTTATGTGGCTCATTATACCTAATTTGAACATCACTTTTAAGAACTGCCATATGGTGCCAATAAATAAGTCTTTAGAGGCTTTCACTTATCTTCTAAATATGGTTCAATAGTGACTAATTAAATCAATATATTAAAAAACACCACAGCCTATACAGATCAAGCATCTTGAACGTGTTAGTTTAATATTTAGATCCTGTCTTATTAAGAACTCCTTGAAGATACATCCTTCAAGAGAGAAAATGAGCTATTTTCCCATCCCTTGGCTTTTATTTTATATTGCACTACACAGTTTTTATTGTATAATGAACTGTATAGCACACTGGTATTCTTATTTTTTGCATTTTTCCATGTTTTCAGTCTCAGCTGGGGTCCCAGTAAAAGCTTCATTTACATGCCTTCCCAGCAAAAGCAGGATTGGAGATTATAAAAGGGTTCTCCTCTTCATTCTCTCCTGTCCTCTGCTTCAGTGTGAGGTAATTTTGTGAGTGCTGCATTCTAATATTAAATTGGATAGCAACTCATCATCTAAGGGAATGATGGCAATGGCTGATTCCACTCTGCTCTCATCTCAGACATAATTTGTATCCTTATGTCTGGCACAGAATGTATTCAATGTAGCAACTCAGAACTTGGCCTTGACTAAAACTCTTGTTGCTCAAAGAGCACTTTAATCTCTCATAGTAGAGGTTAAGCAAATGTCACCTGTGTCTGTCTTAACAAGAATTAGATTTTAAATGGGTAATAATCACGACATGAATTCTGTATATCCCACAGACCTGCCTGGAATTCTTTACAGCTGATGGAGCACACATCCTATTCCCTCCTCAGTTCCTGGGAACAGAACCTGCTCCTTTGACTTTGGAAAATACAAGCCTCCAGCCCTTTTACCTTCCAAAACATTCTGGATTCACACCCCTCTGTTTGTGCCTTAAATATTTCTTAGACATCTTGCTTGTCTAGATAGAAAAAAAAGCAATCCCATAAATATTAAATTCAAAACTTCTGTTTTTCTCTTTTAGACATAACAGCTCTTTCCCTCTCTGATGGCTCAAAGACTGACTTACAGTCAGTCTAGGTATCAGTAGTGTGCTACAACCAACCATCCTTCACCTTTTTGACAAGATAAGCTTGGTAATACCAGAACTGGTTCTTTCTATGAACTCTGGTAGCCAGTCTAAAAACTGCACTTAGATATACAGGTGCTTGCTGCACAGTGTTTTTCTTCCCACGGGCAGCCTTTACCAGTCTAGAGAGCCCTTTTGGATATTGTGTGCAAAGGTAGGAAAAGAAATTTAACAAGAAAGTCAACTTTTGAGCCTCTGCATAGCTCTGATTCAGTACTGATAATCAAGCTGAAATGGTTATTTACAACAGTGATTTCCAAAATGGGGGGTGTGTGTCTCAGGGACTGAGCTAGAAAAGCCATTGGGAGTGGGAAGAAAATATTTTTAAAACATATTTTATTATGCTTCTAAAAACCTATGTTATATTTGTTTTGCTTTTATATCACATTTTAAAATGTTTTTAAGATTTTAATGTACATAATACATAAGGACAGTAATGCCTGCATATGGTTTATAAATACGTCTATATAAATATATGTAAGTGATGTGCACTCAAAAAGTCTTTACTGAGAGGGTTCAATGAACAAAAGATTTTGGAGGCACTATCTCTTAAAAAATGGAAGTATCAGGAAACAGTTAAATTACTACAGGAGCTATAGTAAAAAATAAACATATTTTAGCATTTATTTTCCACAACAAAATAAAATATTGCTCTTACAATTTTCAAAAAAAACATGGCATTTATTAGAATGTTTACAAATATGTTGCCAAAATGGTGGCTTTAACATGAGAACAAGAATTTAAGCAGAAAAGTAAAAATGGATGAAAGAAGGAGAGAATTATTTATTCAAGAACATTTTCTTCAATGAGAAAAATATTCAGTTTCAGCCATTCCTAGGAAAGAAAGGTGCAAGCGACAAGCTCATGAACAATATCACGTAGTGGCAATTCTCTGAGAATTACTTGAAAAAGAAGTTCAAAACAAGTGAATTTGCAGAAGAATTTAGTAAATTCTTTGGAAGTTTGAAAATATTCCTTGGGAGACAATACAGTTTCTGAAAAAGGAGCTCCCCTGTCTTCTTCTTGATTATAGTATTCATATGGCTCCAAAATAGAAAATCACTCTGAACAAAGTGTTTAAATTTTTTAGTTGCCTAGAATAAGAAAAAATCATTACTTGAAAAAAAAGTATTTTTTTCATAGGTTTTGAGGAGACTCACAACTAAATCTGAGCAGCAACACAACAATCTGAAGTGGCTGGTAACAGTTTTTAAATAAGCAATGGTGTGTTTGTGGTTCAGAAAGAAGTGCATTCACAAGGAGCAAAATCTCTTACATAACCTTAGATAGCCACTGGAATTAAAACCAAATACAAGATCCAAACACTCGTCACCCACAAGGTATATGGGTTATGATGCAAGTGAGAGAGAATGGTATGCGAAGTTGATCTAATAACTCATGCTGTGAAATTTGCCAAAGTCCAGAAACAGTAAATGAAGTGAGAGTTCATCATTACAGAGTCAAGCAGGTCAGTAGATTGATGAAAACAGCCCAGTTATAGACATAATCCTATGTGCTCTTACAGAGTGAGTTCAGAGAGCTTAAAACTCTGCTACCCTCTTCAGCTGAGTGAATCACTCCCTTTGTAATGATTTATGGTAATCTGCAATTTGTTGCTTCAAAGTATAGCTGAATGGCTAATTTCAGCAATAGCTCACTACTATGGGTAAGCAGAACTGTGGGTAAAACAAGCCTGGTACATGGTAAATGGAATTGTTCAAGCTGTCCATAGCAATATGTCTCATACTCTCTCTGCTTCTCATGAAAGTGTTTGACCAAGTTGAATATAAAGGATTAATTAATATTCAATGAGATTTAACAGCCCTCAGATTAAACAACACAAAGTGGGGAAAATATATAGAAATGATGGAAAAGTATAAAACCACCAAGGACCTCCAAAAGTTGAGGAACCAGGCTATATCTTTACTGTTTTCAGGTAGTATCTATTCTCTGTTTTGAGACTATATTAATTGCAGCCAAAGAAAGTCTAGTGTGGGTTCAGGCAAGCTAGTTTAAAGATGTCTTAAGATTATTTTCTGTCTTTTATCTGAGTTACTTCCTTACAGATGGTTACAGCTGTACATGGTGGCATCCACATTAGGAAAATTGTACTGTGTTATGTAGATTGGTAGAGTACAGCAGAAGAACTTTTGAGTGTAGATATATCCCCAAGGAAACTTAAATGTTCAAGATGAGACAGCAAGCCAAATCTAGTATAATAAAAAAGATCTTGGTATAGTACCAAAAAGTTCTTGATGAAAATTTGCTACCTACAGAGTATAAAAGCTGTTTAAACTTAATACAGCTGATGAGATTACAGCTTGGTGTGCTTCAATTAGGAGACACTGCTTTTAGGGAATCCTTGAAATCAATAGTTGCACAGTGATGTGTGAGTTACAGAAGGGATATAGTCAGTCACCTTCCGGAGAGGAGGAGGTAAGGAAGGAAAGGTACAATCCAGTCTTCAAATGTGAAAACATTTCCTGATTTCTCCACAAAGGAAAAATGTACTGACCTCTTACCTTCCCAGCTCCAAACATAGGTAGCAATTAAAAAATAAATGAAGCATAAGTAGAAAAGTGAGTTCAGAGACTATATGAAATATGAAGCATTAAAAAATCTCCAAAAAATAATGACTATAATTTAAAGTAACTTTCAAGACCAAGCAAAGATTTTAAAAGCTTTATGTATGATAATTATTTAATAGTTTTAAAATTATGCCTAGAAATGCCAAAGACACTAGTTGTCCTTAGATGCATTGTTGCTGCAAAATTAAGTGTTTCATTCCTTTCCAACATAGATAGGTTGAACAATATACATAGGTATATCAGATAAAGTTTGGAAGAAAATTTCTGTTCAGAAAGGGGAAATACAGGAATCTTTGGAGCCTTTGTCTAGGGTCTCAGAATGACTGTATCAAAGCTAGGTATCTTTTGTCTTGGATAATATAATAATCCTAAATATAAAAGCATGTGAGAGAAATAAGATTATAAAAGCTAGAAACAAAATTAGACTGCATCATAGTTTAAGTTGTTTTTAGCCACTTGTTACAGTTTTATGGTCTGCCCTTAGCCCTCACAGTTCCTCAGACACTCTTACAGATCCTGTGGTAGTGCACCTCAGAGTTTTTCATGTCACTTTGTCACTTGCCCCGTTGAGCAGCAGACCTACATTTTCCTCAGCCTTTCTTCTGTTTCTAATGTACCTACAGAAGCCCTCTTCATAGCCTTTGCTAGTTTGAGCAGCATGCAAGCTTTGGACATTTCCATCACAATCTCTGCAAGCACTCTATGTTTCTCCTGGGTAATTTCTCACAATTTCTTACTTTGTGTACTTTTTTATATTTGAACTCAGTTGGTGTTCCCTGTTGAATCATGCAGGCTTTGAATCATGCAGGCTCTCTGTAACACTTGTGTTATTTACAGAACATTAGATCAAGACATTCTTGTACTCTGAGGAGGTTGTCCTTGAAGATCAGCTGGTTCTTCTGGTGTCTTTTGCCCTCTAGGGCAATATCCCATGAGATGTTACCAAATAGGTCCCTAAATAGGTAGAAATATGCCCTCCTTAAGTCCAAATTTGGGATTCTGCTGCTTGCCTTACTTCTCTTGATTTTAAACTGCACAGTCTCATGATTTTACCAGCCATTCTTGAATTTTATATTTTTATGATTTATTTACTGATTGTGAGAAATAGTTCCAAGAAAGTATTTTACTGAATGGCTGTTCAAACACCTGCAACAATGAATTATCTTAAACACACACTAGAAATCTCCTGGATTGTTTGCACTCAGCTCTCCCGCCTTTACAGCAGACATTCAGATGCAGTTCCTTATGAAAGCCACTTTGTGATTGCGAGTCTTTTTTCAGCTGTCTACAAGCTTCATTTACCTCTTAATTTCTTCTGCAGCACAAGCTGTGCTGCCCATGACAGTCTCTTCTCTAAACTTACACGTGGATTCTCAGCAGACTTGTCACCACTTCCTCAGTGGTGATAGCTCTGCGCACTCCAGCCATTTCCTTGGGTACAGCAAAACCCTTCCTCTCCACCTTTCCAGCCTGTTTCTCCTGAAAAAAAACATGCATCAGGTCATTGGGATGCTCTGGTGAGACCTACCAAACTACATCTCCGTAAACCTGGCTGGGTTGTACCTCTGCAGCTCCCATGTTTTTCCCAAAGAGTGGGCTTTTCCATCCTCTATGGCCTTGTTTCCTCAAGGGTAGAGTAGAGGAAAAGTGAAAAGATGCAAGTTCTATTTCCCTCTGGTGCCCTAATGCTTTTTTTACTCTCCTTACTCACTGTGCCCTCTCTTTGGATTTTGAAAACACTACCCCAATATACCTAAGCTACAGTTCTCTCCAGGTTAACCAGCTTGTTTGCAAAAACACTCTTGCCTCATTTCAAAGTACTCGTTCCTCAATCACAGAGGCCAAAACATTTCCTGTGCTGCTACCGACACAGTCAGGTCTTCATCCCATGGGTATGTGCACACCTACCTGAGCCTTTTCTTTCACTGTGAAGACTGGCACGAAGATGTTTCTTGGAAGAAGTAAGCTTTCCAGAGACTGCCGCTTTAAAGCTAGAACATTTGTATTAAACTGCTAGAGCATCAAAGTTATGGAAGTGCCTTTGTCAGGCACACAACATCAGGTGTAATAGTCAGGCCTTTTTTGTATAAAGGGACACCAGAAAATAATTATTCTGAAGGGTGCCTAGACACAGTAATAATGTATCAAGGTATTTCATAATTTTGTAATAATGGAAAATGGAATTTGTGGTACTTCTGCATGAATTACTTTTAATTTTTCTGTTTTAACTTAGATACTTTGTTTTTCTTTGAAAAAAGTAGATACCCAGTAGATGATTTGTTTAAAACCACAAACTGTCATTCAGTTTTTAATTAAAAAAATATTAAGTTCATTTCTTGCCAGTAAAACAAATATTTGTTATTGCTAATATGTTTTAAAGGAAAGCATAGCACTTCACAGTGTTTATAGGAATAGTGTATGTAGTGCCCTGCTTCATCATGAATTCATGTCAATCATCTCACTGTTGCAATAGAACTTTTCTGAAAGCAAATACATTACCCAGTCACAAGCAGGAAATTGAATTCTAGTCTATGAGAATTCAAGGGACACCTGACCATTGAACCATCAGATTCACAAACTAAAGTAACATAGTGCCTTTTCTTGTGCTGCAACTGACATCAATCAAGTCTGAAATACCATAATATTTAAAAATCTAGCCAAAAATTCAATTAAAATTGACAATCTCATTCACTGTGACAATAACTGTCATAAGACAAGGGAATTTTGTCTCATTTCAGACAGATTTCTGGCTCCATCTTCTTAACATGTGTAACTGTTTCTTTTTCACCACTATGTGATATTCAATAAAGAAACTACTACTTTATCATGAAGAATAGAATCTGTCTTGTTTCAGTTCATACCTTATTATCTAATAATATGGTCTGATGGATAACATAACTGGTTATTTGTTTGATTTTCAGACAGCAAAGAGGACTAACGTGTGATGTTTCCAATATTTGTACAGACTGGTGACGATTGTATCTATGTTATTAGAATGATATATTTTCTTTCTTTGGCTTCATTTTAGAAGGGCTGAATGTAAATATTATTAATATCCTCCGTATAATTTATGCTTATTTTGGCATTTGAAATGGGTAAGTTTACTTTGAAGAAAGTTTTCACAATAGTTTGTGTAAAACTTGGAAGAGCTGAAGTCAGAAAGCCTGATTTGTTTTTTTTTTTACTGTAAATTTTCTGGGAGCTGTTTTGGCTTTTATTGAGACTCCAAATTTGTGGTGAAAACTGTTGGTATAAATGCTTTTTCTTTTGACTATAATCAAGAACTTCTTGTCAGTGGTAAACCCAGATAGATCCCGATATGCCTAGATAGGTCTTGAACTTCCAAAAATTTTCTGTCTGATTGGTCAGCAGGAGAATTTACAGTTCAGGTGCCAAAAGTACCAAGTCATTGTGAGAGATCTGTAGTGACAAAAAGTGATTATTTGCGTAGGAATAGGCTATAAATTCATTAATACATATTTATAGTATAGAGCTCTCAAGCCTTCAGAAGTTCTTAGCTTCAATATTCTGGATTTAAGAATATGCTTAGGGAAAAAGAATAGCTGTATAATTCCTGGGGAAAGCATCTTTGGAATCTATAGTTTTTGTCTACAGCGAGATGTATCTCCATGTAGAATAATTCTACCATGGCTCTTTCTGTGGTCTAGAGTGGGGTGAACAAAGCCTGCCGAAAATAATTGGAAGTAGACAAGAAATATTAATTCCCTCTAAAATTTCCAAATAGATGTCTAATGTGTGAAGAGGAGAAAATGTCATGGGAAGGGGAATAATTTATTTCAAAAATGCTGCAGAACAATGTATAAAAATATTTTAATTTCTCTAAGGGGATGATTTTCAAGAGAAAAATTACTTATGAATGAAGAGGAATGTTTCTGAGAAGTACTACAGTACACCAAAAAACTTGTGGGTTCTTTTGTTAAAATGCTTGTACTAAGCCAGTGCAGGAGTGAGACCGTTTGCAGCCAAAGTTTCTTTTTCTATTTTTTTTTTTCCCAACTAAAACAAACACAACAACCAAACAACCAACCAAAAAAATCCCCAAAGGGAAAAAAACCTCATCACTCAGGCCTGTCTAAATAGGACTGCAGACACTGTACATTCCATCTGCATTTCTGGTATAATTTTTTCTGCCAATTGACACTACTCTTTGCTTGTTATATTAACTCCTTCAATGCCACTTCCAAGGGTGACCTGATTTTTAAATGAGTGAGCTCTCAGAATTGTAAGCTCCTTCATATGCACTCACACTTTTGTAGCTAAATACTAAATAGGCTGTTCAGTCACAGAGGCCTTATTTCTTTTTTCCTTAAAACTAGTGAGATTTCTGACTAGGGGATCAGAGAAAACAGAGTTTCAATATACCTGATATGAAAATAAACAAAGTCATGCCTCTTCTCAGCGGACAGAGATTTGTCAAAATTCAAAGAAATTTTTTAAAGTCTGAAGAAAAAACTTTTCTTTCTTCATACCTTTTTCACCCTTGAATATTGACATCTTTTCCATCACTTTCATTGTAGTCACTCATCCAGCTTTGAGGTTTATTCAGTACCTGTGGAACCAAGAGCAACCAGAAACAGAAACCACACTAGAATAAATATACATTTCTGTTTCTCGTGTTAATGATCTAGATGGCAAACTCTACTGCTTCAGGTTTCTGATGCAGAATCTGCTCATTTACCCTCTATATAAGTCATCAGCATCCTATTGAATGGAATCAGATGCATTTTATTTCCCTCTAATAGGGAGGAAAAAATCAACTGCTGAATGAATATAACATACTTCAGTGAGTGGTTGGCTATGAGCTTTGAAAATTAGCTTTATTGTATGTATCTCTACCAGACAAGGCCTTGAGCAACCTGCTCTGACTTTGAGATTAACTCTACTTTGAACAATTTTTGAAGGGGCCAGGACCTCAGATGGGCCCTTTCCACCTTCCTTTTTTCTACAACTTTATACGCGTAATATGTATGTATTTGTTGTCAACATACCTGTGCTCACCGCATAGATACACAAAGGGAAAATTCAGTGTCTGATGAAGCAAACTGCATCAGTGTCCCATCTACAGGGAACCCAGTTGGAATATTGATGTTGAAAATGTGCTTGTAACTGTGTCTTCCCCTATTCATAGATCTTCTGCTCTAAAAAATGAAGAGAACACAGGAGGATTTTGCTAGAGGACCAACAAAATGTTCAAGTTAATCCAGAAAAGGGAAAACTGAAATACGAATGCTTGAAGTGTTTTATCTCTTATTAAAACAAGTGCAAGCACTTCCAATTTTATTAATTTTGCCTTTGGGTACCTTCTTGCACATCCACTTCCTCCTAGTGTGCAGTTTAGGGAAGCGTTAATAGTATATTTTTTTTTGTAAAATTATTCTCAGTGGTTGTGTCATGCTATGCTGACAGTGTCACAGTCTGCTTGGGATGCTTCTTGCCTCTCTGAAGTGGATTAACTTTTCTTATATTTACGTTCAAGTTTTCTGAGTTCAACTGTGTTAAGTCTCTTCTGTTGATCATATTCCACCTCATTCTGTGCAAAAATATTTGATTTATTGACTAAACAAAACAAAAAATAATGGGACTGACACTTAATCTATTTTTTGGTCTTATTCATAGAAATCTACTGATAACAGATAAAGACAGGAGTGAAATAAAGACTTTTGATCATCCTTTCTTAAAACACAATTGCTCCACCTACAAAAAAAAAAAACAAACCAAAAAAAACTGAGGTTTTAACAAGCAGTTTTCATACAGCATCCTCCATTTTCAGAGTTCTCAATTGGTGCATCCTGTAATCCAGTTATGGCTAATTTATTGGATGAACTTGGTGAAAGTTTTAATTGAGCCAAAGTTATAGCACTTTAAGACTGATAAAATGTTATACCTCGTTCTGGTTTGTGTAATATTATTGTACGTCTGGTTTCCTCAGAAGACCCATTTTTTAAATTCTGGTGTTTGACAATGAGCTAACATTTCAAATGCAAACAGAGACTTTACACATTGACTGCAGTAAAAAAGCATTTTCTTCTTATTTACAATACATGAAATAATGGGGAAAAAGTGATCCCAGCACCATCCTAAAATGAATTTAAGTTATCTCATATTGCAGGAAAAACAGCAATTTAAAAGAAAAATCTATAGCAAACACAAGAGAACTGAAATAGCTTAAGCTATTAAATATTTTTTTAAATTACAAAATAGAAATACATAAAATGCTAATAAATTGACCAAATAGAATAGGACAAATTGAAAAAGACTGGTTCCATTTTCCACAAAAGAAATTTACATAAGCAAATTTCAATCAATGCTTGTGAAGTTTCAGGTGAAATTTCAAATTAAAAATATCATCTACTTCCCTTTTTTGTCCAATTTGCTATTTAGGAAAACACCGCTTTTAGTAGTTTTTTTACTGTGTCAGCTCTTCAGCAGAATTTGAGAAAAAACACACAAATTATGCTGAGATTTTTCACTGTCAAACTAGCAAACACAGAAGTAGGAATATGAGTTGAGAGCTGAAACAGATTTCTGCACAGCCTCATCAGAGAGGGCTGATACTTCTAAGAAGGAAACATCAGGCAAAACAGAGATGTCTGAGAAATCAGATTTCAGGTTCCGAGCTCTGTGCAATGACCAATAGTGACTCTAACAACTCTCAGCTCACCAAGGTTTCCTTTTGATGGTTTGCTGGGTTCTTAAATGAATGGGTAGTTTTGTTTCTGGGTTGCTCTCCCAAAGCACATTGATTGTCCACAGTTATGTATTTTGATGAGCGTCAGGAAGCCATATTGTCCTTTTGCAATCAGTTTTAGTTTTACTGTGTGTGGGTGTGTTTCTTTGTCAACAATATGGGGAAAATTGCCAAGATGTTAAAGGAATTTAAGAAGTAGCATTTTCCTCTTTCACCATGTGCATGCTTTAGAAAAATAAGAATATTGTATTAAGAGATTGTGTACCCAGATTAAGGGGGACTGAAGTGTAAAACAGTCAGCTTCACTTTCCTTGAGCTAGTTTCTTTCTTCTCTGATACAATGCATTTTGTTTTCAGGATTAATCTTTCTGAAAATTTGCAAACTTAAATCCTTTTCAGTTTGAATACAGGATTACTCAGCCTTCTATAGCTGGTTTTATTGAGACTAATGAGACAAGAGCCTAAAAATTGTCCAGACTTTGCCAAAGGTTAATCTTGTTCTCAACTCCACTATCTCTACAATGTAAAATGCATAGTAGTCTTTTCAATTTTGTATTGAATTTTGTATTGCTAAGTAATGTGGCACACTTTGAACTTACAGAGGAGGCTTGGGAAAATTAAAAAATAAGCCAAATTAAAAATGCAGTTATCTTACCAAATTTTATGAAAAGTACGTAAGCAAAGTGAGGAAAGTCTGGAATATTCTATGAAATGAAGGAGTAGTGGGAAATTCTACAATCCAGACTTGAAGAGTTGGAATCATGTAAAGGAATAATGTATCTAGCCAATAAAAATGTATTGTAGGAAGGGATGGTAACTGAAATTTGCAAGTGCAGTGAAACATAAAAAATTTAAAATAGAGGAGAAGATAGTCATTACTGAAGGAATTTGAGGAAGGGAAGATACTGATGGAAAATATGTCAAGTGCCAGGGTAATAAATAAAAAAAAAATTGAAGCATTTTTTTAAAAGACGATAGGTATGACATTATACTTGTGTCACTAATATTCTCAGTTAGAGGGAGTCAAAGAAAGTGCTAAAACCGCTAGTGTTTTGTCAAAGAAATATAAGTTTTAACACTGGAATAAATCACTATGATAGTTTAAACACAGGACTATTAAAAAAGTTCTGGGAAGATATGGCAGTGTTAGCATACATAGTTCAAATGTCTGGAAGAGGCCTTTGTGCAGCAACCTGGATAGAATACCGCAGTACATTTCAACATCTATTACAGTCTTCATCATTCAATAATGGTGTCTAATACTGAAAGGTGAATTACTAGGTAGCTGAAATGAAATGCTCTGAACTCCAAAAAGGTTTAGATTTCACACATTTGATACCACACTGATATTGCATAATGATTTTTCTCATCTCACATCACTAGTTTCTTGGTGATAATTCAATTATAGTGTTTTATAAACATTCTTAGTCCTCCTCTGGCATCAGTTAGGCTTTAGTTATAATTAGTTTTTCAAATATATAATAAAACATGGGATACAATTTGGAATCCCAGTCAACCTTTGCATCACTGTGCTGTGCTCTTTAATCTCTAATCTAATGCTTTCAATGCATGGCTTCAAATAAATGTAGATTCCTTTTTATTGTTGTCAAACAGAAATTATGTTTAAAACTGAGATGGAATATATTGACCCAATTGTTTACTCTGTTAAGTGGTTTCAGAAAAACCAAAAAAACTGTTTATTTTACCAAATCTTAATTGCATATGTCTAATCAATTTCATTTGTTACAGAACTATAAAAATTAGTTGTGAGTCAACTCTGGTTAAACCCAGTGGTAAAATGGAGTGGAATAATTTTAATCCAATTCTTTACTCTATTAGCTATCTTCCATTCCTATTAAGGCTCAATATAACTCAGAGCTGACCTTTGTTAATCCTTAGTCAATTTATATTAGCCCAGATTTTTTTATTTTTACCAAACTTGTATTTGCACTAGGTGGGACTCTGACTTTTGCTGTGACTATGGATTGCTCCTGTTCTGCTTCCTGGGATGCCAGTATGGGATCAGAAGGAGCAGTCTCTACTTTTGCATTTGGAAATACTTGTGCCAGAAGCTTTGCCTCTGCCACTTCTCCACCTCTCATCTTCCCAGAATGGGTCCATGTCACTCCTCTTGTGTACAGAAAGCAGTCATTGACAGAATTTTACAAGCTTTTATGAACTCTGTCTATGCAAAACATCACAGCTAAGGCTGCACAGCAACACAGAAGGAAATCCATCAATGGTACTTTAGCCTAGCACGATGGCCGTGCTACATGGTCAGAGAAGAAAAGAACCACTTTATGGCATTCTTTGAACAAAAATGCTTCAAGCTAAGATGAATGGAAGAAGTGACTTCAATTTGGAGTAATTATGTTGTTGAAATATTTTCAACACAACGTGATGCAACTTAACCCTGATTGCCAGTGCTAACCAGTCTCCTTTAAAGAATAAATATATATTTATTTTGGAATGAGATTGTATGCAATAGAGAGAGACAAGATCTAAATCAAAATCTAAACCAAACCCAAATGCTTTGGAGAAAAAGAGTGAAATTGTTACTAGACAAGATGGCTGGCTGACTACTACTCAAAAAGATCTGGGCTTGAATTTATTTTTACAAGAACTGCTTTATAAGATATAGATTCTCTTAGGTGTCTTAATGCATCCAGTAGGTGTTATTTTTTCAGGTTATGAATGTTTGGAAGGGCAAATGTTTCAGGTCATGAATGTTTGTATGAGCTTTCAAACTACCAAATAGTAACTTAGATTTTTGCAAAAGCCTTATCGCCTCTCTGCAAATGTTTGCAGTGTTATTGAAATATGTACAGGAGCCAAGAAGGGGCAGAAACTCCTATACAGGCAAGTCTTGTTATCATGGTAGCACAACCTGTGACGGTGCTAGAGAGTTTCCTACAGACCATATGCACTTAATCGTAATATAAAACATAATAACTTAGACTAGTAGCTTCTCAATTTGATGACCCTTTCTCTGTCATTATTTTACTGATAATGTTTATTTTCCTTTTTTTTGCATGTAGTATTTTATTTTTCATTACTAATATGATTTTGAATTTTTTTCTGCCATCTAATTTTTATTGCCATTTTAATTGTCATCTAAAATTAAATTTTGCATAAAACAGCTGTTAATGACCATGAGACACAGACAGAGAATCTAGAAATTACATTTTCTTTTTGAGTTAAGAGCTTTAACTCTGTTTTCCCATGGCATCAGTATTTTCAACACCATCTTTTTTATGGTTTGATTTAATTGTCTTGAGTAGAAGGAATAATACATATGATACCAGTAATATTTCAGCTGGCTTGTTTTATAGAATTTTTTGTTTGAATTTCTTTTAATTCTGTGAATCAGAAGTCACTAAAAAGATACATCTCCCTGCTTCCTAAAGTAGAACTTCACAGACAATACTTTCCACAAGGAATTCTATTGATGGAAGAAGTATTGATGGGCTTCTAAGATTCTGTGGCGGGGGGAAAAGTGCTGGTCTGGGTTTGTCTTTGTTTTAGACTCTTGTTCCTTGCAGCATATCTGAGAGGCAGACATGGTGGGTTAGCAGAAGAAAGAATAGTTCTGTGGCCTGGGAAGTTTTGGTCTGTTTCTCTACTTTTTCAGCTTAAGAAATGATGAATAGTGTGAGATAAAGCTGGCTTAATCGTTATGTGTAAGGCTCATTCAGGACAGATTCCAGCTGTCTTTTACTCAGAATCAGGAGGAAGAAGGTGGTTTTTTGAAGTGTTATGTTATCTTGAACATAACAGAACATAACACCTCAAAAAAACCCTGGGGTTCCTTTTCTTGATACGGGAAGAAACAAAAAAAACCCCAAAATCCCGAAAAAAACAACCACATTTCTGCTATTAAATGCAATTTTTCTCAAATTTTGGGCAAATAGCCCACTTTCTTTTGTTATAATTTGAAACGTCTTTGAAGCCGAAACCTCCAAGGAGGGTCTGAAACAATTTCCAAGAAAAAGACTGTAATTACTTTTTTAGTGCTTTGTCCAGTGAACTGAAACAAAGCCCTAGACAAGGGAGAAGTTTGTGCGTGTTTGCCTGTGAACTCCATGTATGTGGTGCCACTACCCAATATCCTATTGTAAGGTGTGTGTATGATGGTCCTTATCTCAACCCTGATTGGCTCTGCACATTTTGGTATGTGGACACCTCCTTTGATGTCCCTTTCTGTTTTCCAGTAGGTTCCAAAAGCAACAGCAAATTACTGTATAAGCATATTTCTTGGAAAGGAATAATGAAAATTCAGTGTTGAATTATCCCACATACAAGACTCCAGCCTGAATGTTGCTCAGGACCTCCTGGAATGATTTGAATTCTTAACCCTGTTAAGAACAAACACAAAGTGTGTTTTTGAAAACACCAAACTATGAAAGAATAATTAATTTACAATGCTTTTGAAATTAGCTTCCTTTCACTGCCAGCATAGTTCCACATAATGAGGCAGCAATCTTTTTTCCCCCCTCCTTCCTTTTTCCCTCCTTAGCTGGAGAAAAGTACCCCAAAAAAGAACTTGTTCCTTCTGTCACATTTGAAATAAAAAGCTCTTCTTTGTACCAGAAGTTAAGTCCATGTTCTAGAAGATGTCTTTTAGTCCACAGATTTATAATTTAGCTACAAATATGTAAATTTTAAGAGAAGGATCCATATTACAGAAGTGGATTATTTTCCACAGGTTTAGTAATTAATTATTTTAAAAAAAATTAAAAATCCTTTCTGACCATAAGGAGAGCCTGTAAGAAATTAATCACAGAGTTTGTACAGCAACTTAATGTAATTTCTGGCCCTTACTCTAGCCGATGTGCTGTAATTCCAGAGGAAATGTGGAATTCAGAAAACTCCATGGCTGCTTTCCTCTTGCACATATGTCTGTTTTGAGAGGGAAAAAAAAGGACTATCAGGAATAAAACCAGAAAATTTAGATGAGACATTACTGAAAAAATAATTGAAGCAGTTGGTTGCAAGCCTGAGATTGCATTAGAAGTATAACTGAAATTTACTTCAATCTGTGCTATAACATTATGAAAATGAAGTCTATGGCCTTACCAAAAGATTATAAACATGACTTTTAAACTCCCTTTGATATTCTTATTACAACTACACTTAAATTCATTATGAGTTGATAGAAGGTCATCCTGTTACAAAACATGCATAGTTGGCACAACTCAGTATGCTATAGTAAGTTCTGAAAACCAGCTGAGTAAAGAAAAACATTTGAAATAAATATACTGGAAATCAGATCTTAGTTTCCATTATACTAAGGGGGCAATCTCAGTTTTGATCCCAAAGGCTCATCAATACCATCATAAATTTCATTTGCTAAACATATTGTTCATTCTATTATAATAATGTTTGTTCCTTTCCACAGGACCTGGGTCTTTTGTTCTTAAATGTACTCATCTCTTAAATTTGCCATGTCAAAAATCACTTCAAACTTTAATATTCTGGGGAGTTTTTCTTTGATTTTGTGGATTACTTTAATAAAACAACGCTTGGAACATACCTGTGTAGTGCTAACCAATACCTGTGTTTGAGTTTTCTTTTTTTATTAAAAACTGAAGGAATGTAGAAGGTCTTAAAAAAGGCATATATTTCAAACAAATTATTTAAATGTATTTCTGAGCTGCTAAACTAATTCAATAGAGTTAAAACATGAGTTATTGGTCTGGAAAAGGTAAGATTTTTAAATCCGTTTTTAATATTGATTTACTTACTCTTAATAGTCTGAGTGCTTTGTAAGGTCATTGGAAATAAAGCACTTTTTACAATATTATAGTTTTTTTGAGTATTTTAGAGAGTATTGTGGTTGTAAGTAACCTTATTATATGAAAAAATTGCTTAAGCAAGTTGCAAGGTATTTGACTCAGGATATTCATACATATAGGAACTGTTTTTCTGCCTCCTAGTACTTGTAGAAAGGCAATAGGCTAAAAGATGTGTACAGTACACAAAAGTTAGGAGAATCCAGTAGGTATCTAATATGAAAACAATATGCATAAGTGTTTAGAAAGTCACATGTGAGAGTTGAGTAAAGTCTTTGTGTTCTCCAAAATAGTCTTTTGCAGACTATTTAAGCAGCAGGGGTTCTTCATGTTCTTAGGAGTGTGTTTTTCCTGGTACTCATCGGAAGTGCCCTGGCTCCTAGCAATGTCAGCAAGGATTTCTAAAGATCTTGAAATCTGCACAAGTTTCTGAAGGTTGAGAGAAACTGAAAGCCTTCAATAGTCATCTCAGTAGTGCTATCTTCAGTCTTCCCCAGTTTCTCTTTTAAACTGCTAAACAGCCTAAAGATACACAGTAACCTTTAAGGCAATGTCTGAGTGCAAAATGGGACTTGAGGTAGCAAAACACCATTTTTAGATACATATAGATTAAAACAGACTAATTCAGAAAATCCAGAGGAACTAACAGCTCTAACTGATTTCCAAAATTCACTTTATCTTACGATGACACACACATGTCCTTAGGGAAAGTATCATCATTTATTTTTAAGGTATTTGCTGGATAAATTCTTTGGAAGTCCTATTGTAAGGTTCAGTTTTCTCCAAACCCAAAAAATTCATTCAGATTATGATATTTGATATCTACCTGTTTACTTCTATATTTATAAAAGATTAATGATGAGATAGGTCCTCATGGAAGGAGGTGGGAGGTTGCTGTTCTAGAGGACCACAGGAGCCTTCCTTCCAGATGACTGGAAACTGGCCAATGTGACACCCATTTACAAAAAAGGTAGGACGGAGGATCCTTGTAATTACAGGCCAGTTAGCCTGATCTCAGTACCAGGTAAGATAATGGAGCAGTTCATAATGAGTGCTATCAAACAGCACTTACAGGATGGTCAGGGTATCAGACCCAGCCAGCATGGTTTTAGGAAAGGTAGATCATGTCTGACCAACCTGGTCTCCTTCTATGACCAGGTCACCTGCCTGATGGATGCAGGAGGGGCTGTGGATGTTGTGTATTTAGGCTTCAGCAAGGCCTTTGATACTGTCTCCCACAGCATACTCCTGGAGAAACTGGCAGCCCACGGGCTTGGACAGGAGCACTCTTTGCTGGGTTACGAACTGGCTGGATAGCCGGGCCCAGAGAGTGATGGTGAATGGTGCTGCATCCAGCTGGCAGACAGTCCCTCAGGGGTTTGTACTGGGACCAGTTGTATTTAATACTTTTATAGACGATATAGATGAGGGCATTGAGTCCTTCATCAGCAAATTTACAGACGACACTAGGCTGGGAGCTTGTGTTGATCTATTGGAAGGGAGAAGGGCTCTGCAGAGACAGAGATCAGTTAGATAGATGGGCAGAGTCCAACAGCATGAAGTTTAATAAGTCGAAGTGGTGAGTTCTACATTTTGGCCATAAAAATCCCCTACAACATTACAACATGTGGTTGGATAGTGTACAGGCGGAAAGGGACCTGAGGGTGCTGGTTGACAGCTGGTTGAATAGGAGCCAGCAATGTGCCTTGGTGACCAAGAAGGCCAATGGCATCCTGGCCTGCATTAGGAATTGCGTGGCCAGCAGGAGCAGGGAGGTCATTCTTCCCCTGTACTTGGCACTGATGAGACCACATCCTGAGTGCTGCATCCAGTTCTGGGGCCCTCAGTTTAGGAAGGACGTTGAGATGCTTGAACGTGTCCAGAGGAGGGCAACAAGGCTGGTGATGGGCTTGGAACACAAGCCGTATGAGGAATGTTTGAAGGAACTGGGGTTGTTTAGCCTGGAGAAGATGAGGCTTAGAAGTGACCACATTGCTCTCTAGAGCTTCTTGAAGGGAGGTTGTAGACAGGTGGAGGTCGGTCTCTTCCACCGGGCAGAAACTGACAGAACCAGAGGACACAGTCTCAAGCTACGTCAGGGAAAGTTTAGGTTTGATATTAGGAAAAAATCTTTCACCAAAAGAATAATAAAGTACTGGAATGCTCTTCCCAGAGATGTGGTAGAATCACCATCTCTGGATGTGTTTAAAAAAAGGCTGGACATGGCACTTGGTGCTGTAATCTAGCTTCTGAGATGAGGTGTTAGGACATAGGTTGGACTCAGTGATCTTAGAGGTCTCTTCCAACCTCATTATTCTGTGATTCTGTGATAGACAGGTCGCAGCATGCGGCAGTGAGATAAGAGGTGAAGAAATCTGCCAGCAGCCTGCAACTATGAAGACACTACTGGGAAAAGGGATGATGGACCTTGGAGGTGGCAAAGACAGTCAATGCATAACTTGCATCTCAGAAACATACTGTAGTATTTCTGCATAACACTCTGTATAGGAAAATCTGAAGCAAGGAAACTCTGAGAAGACAAAGATTTTTGTATATAATCTGTCTTAAATGTCGATCTTGATTTAAAAAATAAAGTATTCCAATTTATACTTTAATAAAACCAGATTGATAAAAGTCATTTTATATTTTAGGGTACTCATCATAAAGAAAAATTTTAGATAAACTTCCTCAAAGCCCTGTCTGAATCTGGGTCTTGTCACAAAGATCTACAATTGAAAAACTCTTGGAATATGATCAAGGAAAGAAAGAATAATATTAATAAAATAAATGTGCTTCATTATTATTTGAATGATATATTTATTATTATTAAATATATGTGAAAAAATACGGATTTCAAAGACCTGTTACCTCTTCAAAGCATTTCATCTTGTTTAAGCACAGCACCAAATTCAATTTGGATCACAGCAAAATTACCTTTCAGACATTAGGGCTTGAAATGTGAGATTCAGAAAAGAATGTAGGTAGTTTGACAGATCCTCAAGTCTTCAAAACTCTGGTGTGACCTCTTGGTCACTTGTGACTTGTCATTCAAAGTCCACTGAAATCAGCAAGAATAATTCAGTGAATTTCAGATTGGTTTAATATTACATTATTACTCTTATTAGATTTTCCAGGTGTAGAAAATCATTACAGTCTGAAGAAGTGCTGAAGGGAACTTAACTGTCTGTACCACATTATCAGGAAAATAATGGAAATTCTGGGAGCTCCTAACAATAGAATAGTGATAGATCCCCCAAACTCTTCTTTATAATGAGAATGTTATTGTCTATGAGCAATTTAATTAGAGTGTTCTACTCTGCAAAGGACAGTCATATTGCACAGCTTTAGGATGTTTCTACATGGGCGATTTGACTTGCTCCTTATTCCACTTCCAGACCTTTGCGCACTTTGCACGTATCCTAACTAATTTCTAAACTCTCTTCTAAAGTGACTCAGCTACTTCCCTCAAAGAGAATACCTGATCACAGATGATGGGATAGTATGCCTCAGAGCCTCTACCAAACATATCCATCTGGGGTATGGTTTATTCCAAGTCTGGCTACCCCAACTGCTACAAAAAATGTATATGGAGACTTTTCCCTTAGAAGGCCTCCTGCCTTGCACAGAAACCCTGGCATCTTGTACAAACACTGCACTGATGGGTTGCAAGAGCAGTTATTCTGGTACAATGAAATGAGAAACCATGAACACAGACTCTTATCTCATGACTACAAGGAGTAAAGTGTGATTTTGGGAAGATATAGACCAAGTACTATGGGAAGTAAATGAATCCAGTTTGCTAGAAAATGTGACAGCCTGTGAAAATTGGAGATGAGCCAGCTACCAGCAATTCACTAGGGACTTGTGTTCTACTTAAGAGTACTCTTCACAATACAGTTTAGAAAAATATTTAATAATTTTTAAATGGAGTTTTTACTTTGAAGTATAGCAGAGATTTTGAGACTCATTATGAATTTCAGAATTTCTTGCAGTGTCAAGTGTTCAAATGAATTCCTAATGGATTAAAATTTTTAAAATAATATATTTAATATTTGTAGAAATTAGTTTAATATGACATTGTTGTAACAGCTAAAATGTGGAAACATCTTGCTGAGCTGCTCACCAAGTTTTACAACATTGTGTATGGTAAAATGCACTATAGGTGCAAAAGCTTACCCATATGTCTTCATCTAGAAACACCTTCAAACTGTAATCACCTTAATTTAGTAGCTTCACCTTTACTATGTAGATTTTAATAGCAGCTGGCCTTGTTTAGTAGCTGCACTTATTTAATAGCTGCACCTTTACCATGAACCTTTCCCATGCAAGCTGTAGGGCAAAGTAATTAAATTTAATGAAAACCGTGCTTAGCAAACAAGGATATATAGCTAGTCCTATGAAATGGTCAGCAGGCTAAATCATTTGTGGAGAAATTATCCACAGTACAGAGGTTAAGGTACTGCAGCTCAAAATATGAATTAAGACTATAGCTTAAAGAACACAAATTGCAGACTTTCCTTGCTGACAGCAACAGAGAAACTCTTCCCTTCCAAGGCTTGTGTGTCCCTGCAAGCTCAGGAACCCATGAAAGCATTATTGAGTGAATGAGGATGGAGGCTACTCTCTGGAGCACTGTGGAAATGCATGGTTTTTCAAAATAAGGATCAAAATGAGAATCTGATTCTCAGACTATATCTTGCTCCTTCTCTTAAGGATGCTCTTAGTAGCAGTCTTTGCACTCTGCTCCCTGAATTATGTTAGACAAGGACATACTTCACAGCTCAAAGTGATTTAAGGAATAGAAAATAAACTATTTTATAAAAATAAAATTATATACTAATGATATACTAGCCAAGACATAACAGCACAAGAAATAAATAAAAGAAAATATTGGTCTTAAAATTCTCACCTTTTTTTATAAGAATGATTAAAAGCCCTTTTGAAAAAACACCGACTTCATTCTGCAGGTGTTATTTTAAGACAGAGGCAGTTAAAGATACATGACCTCACTAAAAGAACAGTCTTGTTTCATCTTTTTGATCAAAACGGATGAACGGAACACAACAGTCATTTGATGGTGATAGGTCACAAGGAAATAAAGTTTACTTTTGTTTTCTAAGGGAATTTAAAAAATAGCATTGTTTTTATAAAACATATTTTCTTGATGATGAAATAAGTTGGCTTTCCACCAATGGTAACAATAGTACTATCTCTAGAAATACTTACTTTTTCACATCAGAACTTTGTGTTCTGGGAATGTAAGCTGTGGTAAAATCTCTTGGGATTTTACTTACTGAAAGGTTCCCTACTATTTCCATCACAGTAGCATAGAAGTTTCATTACTGGTATTGTTGCTACTTAATATACAAAACATTAATGGAACCATAACACTGTGAGATTTTTATATGTTTTGAATTTCAGTTCTCTCATATTGCAGTGCAAAATGTGCAAGCTTTTCCAGTAGATAAAGTGATATACAGCAGCAGTGAGATAAAAGCTGCAAACAGCAGTTATGAGATGCTTTTGATAAAAAAATGTACTTCATTTGAAAGATAAGCCTCAGAAATTCACCTCAGCTTGTAAATGCACAAAAATTTATTCTTTGTTGTACAGCAGCAGCAATTAACTGAAAATATATTTATTTGAGTTAGTAGTTCTCTCTATTCTGAGAACAGAAAATACTAATTAAGATAACCCTATATGGATACTTTCATTGCTGTGATATTTCCGCTTTAATGGAATTAAAAAAAAGAAAAAAAAAAAAAAGGGGAATTTTTACTTATGTATATCCTTGGGAAGCCTGATATTACTGTGTTTCTGGCTGGTAATGTGTAGAGAATAATACATTTGGTTTAATTGTTTTAGAAGAATGTATTGCAGTTGCTCGTCTTCACTAGAATTGTAGGAATATTTCACTCTTTTCCTCAGTTTTGCAGCTATCCTGCTTATGTTTTGTCTCCTCATCCATGCAGTGTGCAGCCCTTGCCTAGCCCAGCAGTTTCAAGTGTAATGCTTTTCACTGGCAGTGCAAGATGTGCCTTGCCCTTGCTGAGAGCAAGAGGGACTTTTTAACAGACCACCTTTAGTGGGGCTCGTGATCCATGAGCCTGTGCTAAGCCCTGAGAGTCCAAGAGCTTATTACTCCTTACAGAGCATGCACATTTCCATTTATAGGAAGGGACTTTCTGAGGTAGGGGCAGGAAATGCAAAATGTGGTGTTTCAGTTGTGTGTTTGCTCAGCACAGACCACCTCACACATTCTCTTTTGCCACAGGCAGTCATTTTATCATAAAAGCAGCAGTTAGTGGCCCCCTTACCCTTAACACTACTACCCTACATAATCTCTTCACTCGAAATGTTTCAAGAGAAATACTGACCTACTGTACCATGACAAATGTCACAAACACTGAATTCTTGGTAAGAGTCTCTTCTCTCATTTGGACTAGATATTTCATTCTAGGCAATAAAATTCTCTTCAAAATAAATTTATTTCTGTGTAGTGTTTTTCATTTTGACAAGTGGGAGTTCCCCATCCACTCACAAGAAATGCATTTTGTCAAAAAAGTTTTGGTTGATTCTGTCTGAGAGTATTCATCTATCATTTACGTGGTTGTATCTATTTTTCTGCTTTTTTTCTATCATAAGCTGCTATTTGGTACACCTGGTCTCTCTGAAAAAAGCAAAATTCTGCTTCAAGGCCAGGTTACAAATGTGAAGATGGAAAGAAGCAATACAATGCCCTTCAATAAGTTTGCTCTATCCCCTTTACAGAGTTGCAAGCATTATCATAGGTACCAGTGTCCAGCCCCCTAGCTTTACCTGCCCTAATCCATTGCAGCTTAGATGTCCATGCCCAGTACTGATGTCCAGACTAATAGTACAAGGGCTGTTTCACTTTCCTTTCCATGGTTGCAGTCCATGTAAAACACAGCTGAGGTAATAATGAAGCCCATAAGCTGCAATATTACCACAGACTATGAATATGTTACAGATTTCAAAGGCAAAATAATGAAAAGGAGGAAAGAAATTTCTCTTGCTATGGAAAATACTGATTTCTCTGGTCATTTTGAAGAAACATTACACAAGAGAAGTTTTAATCACACTGTGGAGCCATTCTCAATAATTCTTATCTGAAAAATCCTTTTTTGCAACTGATTTTTATAGTGAACATGAGTCAGAACACCTTGTTTGTGAGCAGACATCTTTTCTTCTAAATGTGGGCTTGCTGACAGTCTTATCCGCAGTCCCTGAAATGCAATTTGTGAGTCTTGAAGAAGGGAAGGAGAGGAAGGAAAACACTATCCAGTCTAGATTTTATTATCACACATTATTCCATAGCCCTCAGCTTGGGGCAGAACTGGGCTTCCCATATGAAGTGGAATTTTTGCACACATGATTTGTGTAGCTGCCTCAGCAGAAGTTTTTAGCTTTGAAATACCATGAGATGATTTTGTCCAGCTTTAAACCATTTCCAGATACAAAGAAAGTTGGAGATTTTTGCCACTATGAACATGAAAAAGCATTATTAAAGGCAGCTTGCTAGAACTTACAAGGAAAGGATAATGTATAAGTGAACCAGGGCATGAACTTTGCTGGTTTTAATATTTTTTCTTCTAACAACATACCCTTTCATGAGTGAGCAATACCATTGTTTTGTAGAAGCTGATTTTGGAGAATTTAATCAGTCACCTTCTAAGGAAAGGCTGTGTAGGGGTTTTGGTTATATGTAGCCCTGCCTTTTTATTGCAGTTGGAAGGGAGAGCCTACAAAAACCAAATCTAATAGTAGATGAGTACAGGACTGTGAGCTTTCATCAAAATAAAATATAGTAGTAGTCGTTATGGGGGAGAATATAGTAGTGATCCTTATGGAGGAGACCACAGTTTCAGGCTGTCAGCTGATCCCAGTAGCTACACTGGAGTCATCCCTGACATTCTTCCATTCTCAACTTTCTTTTATACTATTTCTTTGTGTTTAGGTGGAGCTTGAGGAACTGTAGTCATACTGATGGTGTAAAGTTTCTTTTAGTTAAAGGAAATTAAATTCTGTAAAATAAAGAATCATTGTCACTGATTGGTGTAAAATTCTCTTGCTTTGCACTTAGAGCTCTAGTCAATTAAATAGAGAGCATATGCTCAGTGGAGGTGGTTGTGTCTTGGGCCAGGTAACTTTGGGAGGGAGGTGCACATTAATATTGCAATTAGGTTATAATGAACCAATTTCATCTGAGGAGAGTGATTTAGTTACTGTTTCTGGCTCAGCAGCAAGACATCTTCTCCTATCCCCCTTGACTGACAAGTGCTATGCAGTTTATCAGCTGCAAAGTCCCCTCTCTGCAAGTATGTAAACAATCTGTTCCAAACTCCCTTCCATCCCCCTCAGCAGGTGCTAAAAGTTGCAGATTGTGGGTGTGTGGAATCATCATGTAATAGGTTTTGAGCATGCCAAGCGCATTCCATCCAGGAAGCAGCAACTGCATCTCACCCTATAATTCCCATACCATTATAACTTCTGTTAGGAAGTGAATATAACACTTTCTAATTTTACCCCCAGCTGTCTTTTCACATCAGAGTTCAAAAAAAACTAAATTATCACTTTATCTTTAACATTACAATTCAATTACCCCCTCAAATCTGAAGTAATTTTCAAGAGTCCATCTTTTGTTGCATTTTCAAAGTGTTTTAATTGAATATATTTGGTATCTGTAAAAGATTACTTGTGGTTAGTCAATAGTTCACAATTCTCCTTGGCTATGTATGTAGATTATTTGACAAGTGCAAAGGAACCCTATACCACTGAAACCCTGCTGTTTAGAGGTTATTGGAGCACATAGATGTGTCTAGACAATTCAGCTTTTCTCATGTTCTTTTTAACTATTAGTAGTTTTATCAGACAGAGAAGTTGCATAAATTTAATTTCATTACCCTTAGAAATGAAGGATATAATATACACAGTAGAATCTACTTCTGCACCTACTTGCTGAACATTTATAATTAACAGTGATAGAAGTGTGGTATTTAATTTAATAAAAACTGGTCATTCTAATCAATGAAAATATTTATATTGATAATGTATTTATCATATGGACTATGTTTCAGCACAGTATTGTTACGATACATTGATTACTAAATTTTTTAATTTTATAAATGATTACAGTAAACATAAAAAAAATTATAGTGGATAAAATAGTAAAAAGAAAGAAACAAAACACATGAATTCATGTCTGTTAAAGTAAAAGAGAAGGTTTCTTTTGACTTCTATTGTCTTTAGATTTAGGTTCTGCAAATCAGAGTCCTTGAGCTATGCAGTCTCTGAAGTGAACTAAAGGAAAAATACTATTTTACATAGCTGCTGTAAAGCTGTCACAGAATTCCTGTTCAGTGGAAAAACACTTATGAAGAGAATTATGATCCCATGGTATCTTAATTCCAGCATTGAAATTATAATCTATCTGTGACCCTATGCCTAAGTATTGATCTCTATATTTGTGAATCTATATTTGAAAATGTTGACATGATTTTGGGAATATGCTGAAAAGCCTAAAGGCCAAGACTGAGTCCTTCAAAATAGTTGTTGAACTGCATGTTTGTTTGCAGAATTAAATTTTATATACATATATATAGGCTGACTATTTCTAGTGTATTTTGTTCAGTATTGCCATTTAAAAATCAGTTCCTATTATTGGTGTCCTTGCTTTAGACATCATAGTTTGTGTTTTCTTTACATAGCAGTATTTGATAGTTTTTGCCTGAAATAAGCTGAGTGCAGATGATCTGACAATTCGTTGTGCTAGTTTTAAAATTATCCTTGGGCAAATCCTAATATTTCTACAACTATTTAGAGTTTCTTTGGGTTTTGATTTATGGGTACTTTGATAAGTTTTTATTGAGCAAAAGAGAGTATGGCAGTTAGCAAAATGCATAATAACAGATTTGCTCTTTTAGTTGCTGAGTAGTGTAAATGTTGCAATTTTTGTTCACCAATCTGGAGATCAAACTCTTTTATAGATAATGGATGTGTTGAGTTAAATTACATGGATATGCCTAAGGCAGTTTCTTCTTGTATAAAGCAATGAAGTGTGTATTCTAAAAATTCTTATGTCTCCTGTAGTCCTTTCATTGCTAAAAAATTGTGATTTTTTTTTACTTCTCTGAATTATTCTATCAATAAGTCTTATGTACTACTGATGGTTTCAATAAAGTGTACCAGCAAAGTACAATATCATAGCTCAGTGTTTACCATGTCATAGTCAGCAATGAGATATATTTCCAACTATAAATAAGAATTATAACCTTTATTTGCATTGCATATTTTTTTTATTTCCCTCTTCCCCTAAAAAGTTCTGATGAAATTTCTGAATGGTGGCTGTCAATATCTTGGTTCAAGGCATGACTCCCAAGAACTTTAGAAAAATAAAAAAGGACTATTAATATTATTTATGCTGTACAATTTGATAGTGTAAAGTGATCTAGCTCTGTTAAAGCTGATAGAACCACACTAATAAATATTAGATTTAGATCATAATATTCAAACACTTACCTTATATCTGCTTAGTTGAAAAATCACTTCCATTCTCTTTGCTGCTTTTTCTTTGTCTCTAATTCTAAAATAATTTGACTTATCACCTCTAAGTAGTATGTGTTTTGCCATTTGCTAGCACTGACAAAGAAAAACCCCTTTTAAAATTAAATAAGTGGTATAAAAAGTCAAATAAAGGCCTTGTGACACATTATATATAAATGTAGAACACAGTGAGAGCAGACAGTGAAACATTTTTCCGTGGCATAAGGACAGTAAAGTGACAGAAATAGTGAAAAAACTCATCCTTCCCCACTTTCCCTTTTACGTTTATAGTAAAAATGAAACTATTAGAAGGGCAGTGCAAAACAGTCTGTCTTAATTTTTACACAAACTTTAACAGCAAGAAGTGCACTCTGCAAATGCCTTATCTGGCTTCTTCACGCGTCCAATTTAGATGAAACCGTAACACATTGTTCAGGAGTGCCATGCCCAGTGCTGTGCGATGTCAGCAGTATAATGATGGCCATGAAGCCATGCCAGGAGTATTACCATTATACTTCCTGGAGGGTAGTGTTAATTTTTCCTTCCTTTCTCAATCACATCCCTCCGTTCTCCTCTGTAGGTGGGACTGGCTGGCCTGAGTTCTTACTGGTTTAGGAGATGGAAACAAGCAATCATTCCCAGTGATTACACTGAAATGAATTCTTCATGCGGGAACTAAATCTTCAAGGCATTATGGATGAAAATCAATAGATAGCCTTCCTATTGTCTAAGTGACAACATTTATTGTGAGAGAGGGCAGAGTTTAGTAACAAAGGAGACCAAAAACTGGAGTAAAAATCAAAGAGGAATCTGTCAGACTAATATCCAAGATAAGTACACATTAATAAGTGGCTTCTTACTCAAATCTAAAAAAAAAACCAAAAAAACAAAACCAAAACAAAACCAAAAAACCTCCCAAAAAACCCCCCTGCTTTCATTTCAGTTCCTACTCAAGAAATATTTTTTCAGTGACACTCACTATCCACCATCCAGCCTCTCTTTGAAGTCTGAAGCTTCTTTCAAATAAATTTGACTGAATGCATGGAGTTACAGATTCACAAAATTTTATGCAAATTTATGGAAGATGGTGATGATTCAGTTGTACTGATAACAGATTTCTATCTGAGAGATGAGTAATAGAGTTATTCAGAAATATCTGATTTTTAGCTAAGTTCTGACTGCACTCAGATGTCTGACTAGACAAGTAGCAGCCGAATTCAATATAAACCTATGATCAATGGCTAATCCTTGGAAGGGGGACATGCATCCCAAACACCTGAGTCCAACATTCAAAGGAGATTTGAACTAGTTGAAATTATTTCAGTATGTTTATGTTCAAATATTTCAGTATGTCTAAATGCTATTCTGCCATTAAATATTTGGAAAAAGCTAAAATGAGGAGAGGAGAGGAGAGGAGAGGAGAGGAGAGGAGAGGAGAGGAGAGGAGAGGAGAGGAGAGGAGAGGAGAGGAGAGGAGAGGAGAGGAGAGGAGAGGAGAGGAGAGGAGAGGAGAGGAGAGGAGAGGAGAGGAGAGGAGAGGAGAGGAGAGGAGAGGAGAGGAGAGGAGAGGAGAGGAGAGGAGAGGAGAGGAGAGGAGAGGAGAGGAGAGGAGAGGAGAACTGGGAGGGATCTACAACAGTCATCTGATTCAACTGCCTGACCTCAAAGCTGACCAAAAGTTACAGCATGACATTAAGGACACTCTCCAAATGCCTCTTAAACACTAGCAGGCATGAAGCATTGTACACCTCTACAGGAAATCTTGGAAGGTTTCCCCAGCCTCTGAGTAAAGAAATGTCTCCTCACATCAAGTCCAAACTTCATTTGATGGATGCAACTTTGACCCATTCCCACAGGTCCTTGCACTGGATACCAGAAAGAAGAGCTCAGCACCTCCCTTTCCACTTCATTTTCTCAGGGAACTGTGAGGTTGTCCCTCAGCCTCCTCATCTCCAAACCAGACAAATCCAGAGTCCTCAGCCACTCCTCAGAGGACATGTCATCTGGTTCCTTCTCCAGCTTTGGTGCCTTCCTCGGGATAAGTTCATGTACCTTAAAATCCTTTTAAAATTATGAGGCCAAGCACCACGTTGAGCCCCAGGGAACACCACTGGTCACCAGCCAGATGTAGCCTTATTCTTTGCAACTCACTGAGCCCTGTCCTTCAGCCAGTTCTTCACCCAGTGCACCATCTACTTGTTCATCTCACACTTGGACCACTTGTCCAGAGGATGCTGGGACAGACAGTATAAAAATCCAGAAAAACTGCATCCCCTGTCTTCTCTTCATTCACTAGGCAGGTGATATAATAACAGAAGTATGTCAATTATTTAATATATAAAACATATAAATATGTATTATTTCTTCTTATTGTATTAATAAATACTATATGGTTACTGATAATAATTTAAGTATGTATATTTAAATTTTTTTTTTTTCCTGGAACATACACATTTAGGCAATCATTAATCTCTTCCTTTAGAGACTTATATAAGGGTAATCTATATAGTGCCTTGTGGCAGGAAACTGACATGGTCCAAATGAACTAGCCATGGTAACACAGAAACAGCCCTGTCAGTGCTGGTATACCAGGCTGCAAAGGAATGCAGAGCTCATTTCACAGATACCTGCTAGCACAATGCCCATTGTAAAGCGAGCTGGACAGATTCAAAGTAACAAAGCTGATGTCTCAGAACTGGACAAAGCGCCAGCATTTTACTCTGACCTCCAAAGCCTTAGTTGGCATTATCTGTCCTCTGTAAATCTGACAGTAGCAGGTGTCTTTGGGCTGCTCATACACATGCAGGTCAATTACAACAGGTCTGCCAGAGCAATAACAAATGGTTTATACTGGCAGCCAGTCTTGATCTCCCTGAGATAAGAGTCAGTGAGCTTGGACTCATTATGGAGGTTTAGCCTCTGGGTGATAATTGCTTGCTCAGAGGACTTTTCTTGCTTGCTTGCTTTAGTCATGGCCATGGTGCAGGGACAGCTAATACAGATTCAGATTGAAACTAGTTGCTGTTGAGTTGATTTGGCCCTTCCTCCTCCAAGAGATGCGTGCTGGTAAGGAACTGCGTGCTTTGTTCAGCTCTAAGCAGATATCTTTTAGATAATCCCTACTTTGAAACTTTCTTTTCAGATGCAGTAAGAATGGTAAACTGCCCCCATAGACTGGTAGTTTGGATTTTCAGTTATGAAACTTCTCCTTTCCCATGTCCCACTGTGGTTGTGACTGGATTTAGGGTATTTAGATTGTTTTGGAAGCAACTCTTCCACTCACAAAAGGACCAGAGAACTGCCTGCTCAGAATAAGAGCAGCATGAGACTGATTATTGAAAGAGCAACATATTTTGCCAGCAGACATTACTTGAATGCCAGACAGAAGGTAACTATTTTTAACTAGGGAATGTATTCAGGATTGGAACTGAAGCCATGTCAATAATTTATTTTGAAGTTTAATAGCTGAACCCAAACTCTTCACCAAGTTCATGTTCACTCTCTCACTGATTCAGAAAGAGAATTTTAATGTAAGTCTTTCATCTTACAGAATAATGCTTTAGTCTTCTCATGGGCTATACTCTATTCATAAGCATTATTTTCTCTCCCATTTCTGCTCTTCCATTCTGCAGCAAACAGATAAATATTCATTTAGAGAGAACATGGAGCTATCTGTTCATAAGGAATCTGCTTGGAAGCAAGAAATACAAGTCCAAAACCCTACTCTAACATATATCTTGTGGCAGCAGCTCTCTGGCCACAGAGCAACACAGAACTTCCCCAGGCATTGTCCTGGGAAAGACTGTGAGAAGATCAGAGAAAAGAATGATAAACAATTCTTATCTTCACTTGCTGCACCTGTTGTTGTGAACATGTGGAACGTGTTATGGAGATTTGTTTACCAAAGGGTGGTTTCTTAATTAGCCAGTGGTGGTGGTGTTTGGATTGGAAGACCTATTAGGTCCACGTGTATCATAGTTGTCTAAAAAAAACAATGGGTTTCTTAAGAAGAAGAGGATAAAAATAATGAAGTGATTGATCAGCCTTCTGGAATCATGGAGTCAATACTAATTACTACCTGGCTGCAGGCGTCATACTACACAAGAACTCAATCTTAGACCCCAAACTCCTGAGGCTTTAGGGCCTCAGCATTTCATTTGCTTTCAGCATTTCACTTGAGGAGCACTAGATTCCTATAGTTTACTGGTGAGACTCCCTAGGACAATAAATATGAAAACAAACCTATTGCTGGTATACTTAAATTCACGATACAGGGTTTGCTGCTCAGCTGGACAGGGCTGTAAGGCTGAGAAGATAATGAAAGTAAAACTAATTTTTAGAGGAAAACTGAGTATGAGTATTTCTAGGTATCCACTCTCTATACCATGACCCCGGCATGGGGATTTTGAATAAGAAAGGACAGAAGTGTACCAAGGATGCTGAAGAGTCAGCTTCATTTTGGTCACTGAAGAAGAATGAGGCCTTTGACAGTTCAAATGCTTTATATGTAATTCTTCTTCGTTCCAGTTGAAAGGAGCTATGCAAAGAGCTGAGGAATGCAAAATTCTGTGGAAAGCAGATCAACAGAAAGAAGTAGTAGCATTCAAATCTATATTAAATATTTTCTGCTGAACCTGCAGATAGGGTACATTCAGGGAGGACTATTTTATTTGTGTAGATTGAAAAAAAAATTCAGGAAAGTAGATGAACCACCTCATAAGATGTCACCTGATAAGTTTTGGAGTTAATAATTTATGTCATTATAAATAATTTAAACAGAGAATGGAAAATAAAAGTAAACCTACTGCAATGAATAAATGATCTATAATTCCTCAAGTTTGTGGAAGGTAGTTCCTTGTTCCAAATACTCAGTGAGAAAACAAGAAAAGATGGCCACTTAGACGAATTTTTTATGAGTAGAGAAGGACTCATGGGAGATATAATGGTAGGTGACTGTCTTAGCCACAGTCATCCCGAGATGGTTGAATTTAGAGTTTTGGTGTGATAAGCAAAAAGGTCAGCAGAATTGCTGTGTTGGATTTCAAGAGAGAAAAGTCAAAGTTGGTCAGAGAGCCAGTAAGCCTTGTCCGCTGGGAATCTGCTTTTGCAGGCTAAGGTGTCCATGTGTGGTGGGCAGTTTTGAAGAACTACCTTTTAACAGCAAAAGTTCAGACAATCCTCTTGTGTCCTAACTCAAGAAAGTGCGTCAGAAGACCAGCTTGGCTGAACAGGGATCTCCTCTTGGAAGTTAGGAGTAAATATGAATTGTATGATCTTTGTAAGTAAGGTCAGGATTTGCAAAAAGTTCACAGGTGGTCAATGCCCTTTGCCTGTCAATGTCTAAGAGCCATTTGGACAATGAGCCTAACATCTGGTCATTCTTGAAGTGTTCAGGCAGTTAAACTAGATTATTTTTGTGGGCCCTTTTCCAGGTAAACTATTCCTTCCAGTACATCCCCTATTTTCTTCTTCGCCTCTCTTATTTCCCTACCAGGATGTATTGAGGTAATCTCTGATGATATTTCTGCCCAGCCCTGCACTTCTAGAAGGGACTGAGTATCCATAACCGTGCCCCAGACTAGGTATTGGTTCTGTTACCTCATGTGATAAAGGTATGCACCTTGTGATGGGGATGAGAGCTGTGGGTCATCTTAAGGTCATTTGACCATCAGTGCAAATTTTCAAACACCAGGTGTGGAGTGTAGTTTTTGGAAGACTTCTGTGGTCATCCAGTTTCTCTAGGTTTCCTCCCACACCTCAAGCAGGACATGATCCTGAACTAAATGTTTAAAAAAATTAAGTGAGCAATAGCTGTTCATTACCCATGGATTTTTTTATCTTCTCATACTGATTTTTAGAAATGTGTGAACTGTTTCCCATGAAAAAAACATACAAAACTACAAGAGCCAGAACAGCAGCATTCTCTTAGAGGGAAGGTCCAACTGGCCCAATACTTTACCCCCAAAGTAGATAATCAGTCTCTTAAATTGAGAATAATAGTAGTGCAAATCTACTTCTGTCAGGGTTCTGGGGGTGGGGGTCTTCCTCCCTTGGGACCTCTTCCCACCTCTTGGGACCTCTTCCCATCTCTTGCCAAGGGCCCAGGGAATGTGTTCCAGCTCACCCTGGGACCTTCAGCCCCAGCCTGAGCCCTGCTGTGGGTGTGCCCGTCTCTGCCTCTGTCTCCTGGGTGGGCCTGGGACCTGCACTGCAGAGCTGCTCTCTGGGGGGGAGCCCTCAGACCTGGGTTGTAGCTTGTCATGCAGTACTCTGGGAATAACATGACTGTCCTTTCTGTTCCATTCTATGCCCTGCACTCACCATGAGTCAAATAACAATGAGCCTGTTTCTTGCTTGAAGTTCCAGGGGGTTTTCAGCTCCAAAAAAAACCACTTTAAAGGACACAGAGAGGTTACAAAGTAGAAATGGAACTTTATTTTAATTTTATGGATTTTTTTCAGAGGTCCACATCCAAGGGGAGGAAGCTCTGTAGACTCCCAGTGTAAGCCCCAGGGTGGGTCCTTGAGCCAGAAATGTTGACCATTTTCAGATCTACAGTATTTGGCTCCACACCCAAAGTACAGCTAGGCAAAGAATAATTCTTCCAAATGGGGAAAATACCCCATTGCTGCTCTCATTTTCACATCCTCTTGTCCCACTGAAACCAAGGTGTTTGAATCCTCTATTAAACACATCCATTGGCCATGGTTATACAGGATACTAAACATGCTTCAGCCATGGGTAAAAATTTTCTCAGCATATGACTTCAATCTTTCTGAGAGACATTTGCTTACCTTGATCAGTGCAAAGAAATTAAAATCTTTTCTAAAGCCCTAGGAAGTTGGTTTGGGGTTTTTTTGTTGATATTTTTTTTCTTTAGGATTTAGTATTTTGAGTCCTGAAAAATAGGGAAGGTACTATTTTGTGCCATTTTGCAAGTTAGCACCAAAATTCATCTCCATGTTCAGACTATGTAAATAAGAGTATTTACACCATATATATTCACTGTTTGATGTCTGGAGCTTTGCAGAGATGTAGAAAGCATGCAGGATTCCTCACCATTCCTTAAATTCTTAATATTTTAATATTAATAAATGCACCAGGAGAAATTTGCTACTAAACCCTCTATGGTGAGGTCTTCTTGGAAAGAAGTACAGAATTGTTGTGTCTTCTTGACCAATCTTTTCCTTGCATTTTGATAGCTCTTTTCCTCCTTTGGCTTTCATCCTTGATATCTTTGAAAGCCTCCATCCATTCCATTCCATTCCATTCCATTCCATTCCATTCCATTCCATTCCATTCCATTCCATTCCATTCCATCTAGAATTGCAGTACTCCAAAAGTATGTATTGTATTACTTTCTTTTAATCTACCCTGCAATTTTCTAATGTATTTTGCACACAATGTAACGTCACTCTTAAAACAGCAATTAGTGCATGTTACTAATTAAGCCCATTTAGCTATTGTAAGAGTCATACTAGAAATGTGCCATTTTCGTCCCCAGCTCTCTCTGAAATGTTTCTTCAAGTCCTTGTTTTAAGAGACTATTTACTTTCATAAGCTATCCCTTCAAACATGTGCCAATTTGTGGTTGTTAACTTTCTTCTCTAACCTTTGGTAAGTATCAAAGTGCATCTTTTTATGTGTCCAGAATGCACAATGAGTGTTTTACATTTTCATTGCAAATTTTTTTTTTCATTATACTTATTTAAACAGTTCATATGAAAATTCTACACATGAATCTTGTTAGGATTTTTCATTAAATCCACATCAATATTCCTTAACAATATACATGAAATAACAAACAATTGCTTGCTGTGTTTTCTTAGGGAGATTTTGAAAGCTGCAGTCCTGATTATGCGAAAGGTGAGCATACAGGCTGATCTTAACACTTAGATATGCATGGAATTCTACTGAAGGAGTTCCTTAAATAAAAAACGTGTTGATTTTACATATATATGGAATTCATAGTAATTAAAGGAACTCACTGCACCCTCTATTTTCATGTTTACATCGTTTCCATGAGGTATAGTTGCAAGAATATGGTACCTGGATAAGGTGTACAACCACCACTGTTTTGCTGTTCTATTCCAAGTTACACTAAATATTTTTGGTATTTGGCCCTTGGAAAACTGTATTATGTATAGAAAACTTTGCAGGAACTGTTCATTGCGCAAATACATCTCAACCAGACAAGACCTGAGCTTGTTCCAAATGCCTTTGTTCCACTCATGGAGAGGGAAAGAAACAACTTTTCTAAGCTTTCTACTCCTCTCCTCCACACATAAATGAGCTTTTAGTGCTGCAAATACTGGCAGAGGGTTTTTCTGTGGGCTCTTTGTTGTGGACCTTTCCCATCTGAAGGAAACATAAACTTGCAGTATAAGACTTGTGCGAAGAATTCACCTCCAAAACTCCAACACCAAGACTAGAGAAGGATTTTATTGGTAATTCTTGATGAATTTGGGGCGCATGGGAGTTTCCCCTCACTTTTCAGGATTTGACCATAGTGTGGACTGCTTATTTTTTTTTTATACCAGTGACATTATTTTCCTTCTCTGTTACATCTTAATGGCCAATGATTTCTTTCATAACCAGATAAAGAGATTGTTGTGGTTGAATAGCATCTCCTTTGAATGCGTTGCACCAATGCAGCATTTTCTAATTAATATTTTGTTCAGTGCTGTTCATTATAGCATTTTGTTGTGCTTAACAAAAAAGATAATAATAAATTTTCCATCAGGAGAAATCTTTTGGTAAGTGCCAAAGCCATTTGTTTGTCCACAGCTGGGATGTGTTACAGTTTAGCCTTCAGAGGCGCCATGCCAACAGTTTCCTATGGAGACCTGGAATTGTTCATGTATATTATGCACTGAATATGCCATATACACATGGAAATTAATTCCTCATTCTCCCACCCCCCCAAAAAAAAATCTTGATTGCTCCTTTTCCAGATTAATTCAAAAAGCAAGAAAGCAAAATACTGAGAATTATCACTGTACATGAGTGAAATCAGCTTGTAATTGGGGCTGTAGTACAAGGTGTTGGCAAGCTCAAATATTTTATGGAATGAAAAAAAAATGGAAGGTAAGATTGTGTGTCCCAGTATGACCATTGTGGTCATGTTTAGAGCCCTGAGAGCTGTGTATTTTTATTCTGTTTGATAAATTGTTCTCTGTTTGACATAAAAGTGCTTTTGTTTCTTCTCTGGCTTCTTTTTATTCCATTTGGAATCAAAGCAATGAATTTATTTTATTTTTATATTGAATATTAAGCCGTTTGTGATTGCATCCAATGTAAAACTTGGTGCTTTAGCTCTAACATAATTTCAGCAAATAGCTATTTTTTATCTTAGTACAAATGCAATTCTTTAGAAAAGCCATCTGGCCCACCCTAAACATGATGTGCCAAACTTGGAGTGTGACAGACTTGTGCTTGAAAGATAAATGAGTGAGTGTGCGCAGTCCTCCTAGAATTTCATCACCTGCAATTCCTGCTTAATATCCATTTTTCCCAATTATTTTGATACCTAAATAGCTGAGGAAAAAAAAAAAAAAAACAACCCAAGCTAAAAAAAGGTATGATTTAGAGTCACAGATTCATAGAATGGCCTGGGCTGGAAGGGACTTTAAAGATCATTTAGCTACAGCTGTCCTGCCAGTGGATGGCAGGGACACCTTCCACTAAACCATGTTGCTTAGAGCCCCATCCGACCAGAACTTGAATACTTTCAGGGGTGGGGGTCCACAGCTTGTCTGGGCATATTTACAGTTGTGCTTTAAAAAAACCAAACCCCCTTGTTCATTTGATATTCAGTAGCATCAGAACTCTTGACTGTCTTCTGTGCATTTGTAAGCCCCCAGCTTAAATAAGAGAGAGATCTCTTGCTTTAAAGTATCTGCCTTGTAAACTCAAAAATTTTCTTTTTATCAGTTTTTGGTAGTTCAAGAACATTGCACATTCAGTGGTCCCAAGCATAATTTTGTTTTTTAACTCCCCCAATCGTTGCATTATTCTGTTTACAAGATATTGTTTTTGAACGGAGTAGTTGCAGTGCAGTTAATGTAAATCAGGTATTCCTTAAATTCTCATATATTGAGTGATTTTTCAGGCATATAATTTCTCAAAAGACATTAATTGATCACATTGCCATAATTTACTTATCGTGAGGAAGGATTTTCATTGGAATCCACAGCATGTGAACATCTGTGCTCCTGGTGGGTGGCATTAGAGTGAAGGTGGTGAGAAACTGAATTGAAGAGAGTGAAAAAAATGTGGAAATAACCTATTCTGACCATCAGAGTTTTGCTTATGATCTGCTGCTGCTTTTCTCTTCTTTGAAAAGTAGCACATGTTTATCTTCTGAGAAGAAAATGAATTGATGTGCTCTTTGTTTAATTCTTCTGAAATAATGTGATAAGAATTAGTCATCACAGCAAGACTGATATTCAGTACTTGCTATTTCCAAAAGAGTCCATAATCATAGTTCCTGAGGTGCAGCTAATGTAGTCAATTTGCAAATGATAGAAACAACAGAAAGAGCAGGGTCCCTGCTTTCAGGGTGTCATTTTCACTCCTACAGATTGGAGAGCAACACATCTAGTCATTTTCGAAAAGTAACTGGTCTTCTTATTTTGACTACATATTTTTTTAAGCAGCTTTAATTAGGAAGATTTCATCTGAATGATTTTTCTTTTTTAAATACCCAGTTATGTTAAGAACAGCTGTTGAGAATAGGGAATAGTCAGCTCTGAGCTGTCCATGCTATAAAACTGCCTGAATATGGTACTTAATGTCACCAAGTAAATCAGAAATTTTATGTATTTTTTGAATATTGTTTTCATCATATGCTAAAACATAAGGCAACAGGAGTGCAGAAGAAGAAATTGAAGCTCAACAAGAAATGAGAAAATGCTCATTATTTTTTCTTAAAATTCTATTTATCGCCTTACCTTTAACTCCAAAGAATCAGGACTGAGAGCAGCATGTTGTGCAACGTTCAGTCACGGTAGGAATCTGGGGATCTTTTTCCTCCCTCATTCATTCTTGTAACCAAAGATTAGGCTCCATTATGTTATTTGAGCTAAGGGAAATTGAGTGAGAAAAGATTTATTTATTTTATTTTTATTTATTTAAATACACTTTCATGGGGGCAAGTAATTTCCAGTTTCTCAGTGATTTACACATCAGAGTGAGGCCATGGTCTTTTTGGCTATATAAACAAATGTTGCAACAATGTTAATGCAAACCCAGGATTTCTCTTTTTCTGCTGTTTTAGTAGTATTTTTCTGTTATTTATTCCAGAGCAAATAATTTTAGGAAAACCACATTCAAAAACACTAGCATTGGTTTTTCTCAGGAAAATAACCCCCAAGAAAACAGAAAAAAAAATTGCATTAATTTGACTGCAAAAGCATCAGCCCATGATATCTGTATTTTTTTTTTTTTTGTTACCAGTAGTTGTTCAAAACTCTTTGGTAGAAAATTAATGAAGAACAATGAGATTCCTTGGTTGGGTAAACATTAATACCAATGAGAAGATGTCTCTGGTAGAGATTCTTACATATATACATTAAAGAATAAAATAGGAGTGCAGATTTCTGAGATGGAAATTTATGGAAATAATTGGAAGGGGACAAGAACCCCCAAACCTAACACCACAAAATCAGCAGAAATTATGAAAATATAGTTTAGGTACAGAGATTATGGGAGAAAATACCTGGGGACCAAGTTCTTCCATGCATTGACAGAAGTGTATATGCAATAATAAAAATTAAAAAGAGCTTAACATTTGTCATAATTACAATACTGTAATTTATAAAATGCTATCTACTTTGAAACATTTCTTGTGTTTACCAGGTACCCATAGAATATATTAAAATTATAAATGATGAATAGTTATGATATTATTCTATCCCCTACTGTAGCATTAACCTCATAACCCTGCTTTGACTGTCAAGTTTCTGGTATCATAGAAACAGGACTTGTGGAAATATTCAGAATACAAAACTTTCTTAAAATTAAATGCTGCTGACTGGCAGTATTTAGCTCATAGAAAGGATTGCTCTATCTGGACTAATTATAATACTGCTTATTGGAATTGTTCAGTGCTGAGTTCAGTTTCACAAAGGAGGGTAATAAGAATCCCAAATGATTTTATTGATGAAGAAACTCAAGTGGGGCAAATGAAACCATTTGCCCTCATCTCAGAGCCAAAGCCAGTAAATCACTAAATTACCCACTGGAAATTTGCAAATTGTACTTAAAATCTCCTAGCAGTGCTGGGGGGCAGTTTGAAGATTGCTACAGTAGCAAAAAAGTTTTTGAACGACTTTGAAATACTTCTCACAGCCTATAGAAAACTAGGGGCTAGGGGCACAATTCTGGCTCCTCTTTTTCCTTCCTATTGCTACACTGTATTAGCAAGCAATAATTAATCTTAATAATTTCTTTTGTTGTTTTTAACGGCTGCAGTTCTCCAGAGAGCAGTGTGTACAGCTACACATCTATGTAGTGACTCTTCAAAGGTATTAGTCCTTTCCATCTTGAATGAAGTAAGTAGGTAAATTCAGGGATATCTTTTACCAATGTGCGATTAGCAATATATGATCAGTTATGATCCAAGCTATAGAGCATTTAGGAAGCTCTTCATTTTGTGTTCCTACTGGCATTTGTCAGATCTCTCTCTGTCCTTACAAATCTACTTGTTCAACTGTAAAACCTCTGATGAATGTGATACTGCCAAGAATGGAAATTATCGCAAAGAAAAAGAACACTTAGGGGAAATTTAATGCTCAAACCATCGTGGCCAGTAGTGTGGTAAGGAGCTTGACTTATTGTTGAACACTTTTAGGGAGCTTAACTAATGAAAGTAGTTCTTACCGGAAAATAAATCCTGCTTGTGAATTACTCTGGATAATTATAGGTATTTATTTGGCCCCAGACCAATCAGATAGCCTCACGGAAGACAAAACTTTTTGAATTTACAGTATTGCTGCTCGTAACACTACATGGCTCACGCGCCACCCCGTGGACAATCGAGGAAAATTTAGTATTTTTATTTACCGCTCCTGGTAACTTATTCATATGCTCGCTACATTCCGGGAGAAATTTTTCTTGTGGGTTTTTTATTTTTTTTTTCTTTCGGATTATGTGCATCAGTTCTCTGGTGCTGTTATAGCCTTATAGGAAAAGTTGCTACAATGGGTAGAAAACATGTCAAACATTTTGATTCTATAATGCCATTCTATGTAGCACTATTCTGTGTGCCTTCTTTGATGTAGCAATGAGTTTCCTACATAAGTGAAGCAGCTTTCTATGCACCTTACTTAGTGCCAATGCTTTTCCCGATAGCACAACTTCTCATTGCTAAACTAACTAAAGTAGTTACAAAGAATTGAAGAATTACATTTTAAGATCTGAAACTTCCATTAGGAGTTTATTATTTTATTGCCTTTCTTTCATGGCAAAATTATTAATAACACAAGTTAAATTATAATTTTCTCCACTGAAATTGATTATCTTTAAATAATTTTTTAATAACAGGAAAAGGAGCCATCTTTAATGGCGGGCCACATTCTCTATTTGTTGAGAACATATGCCAATACTCTTACTGAGAGTAAGGATCATCTTCAAGGACTTACTGAAGTCAGCAGTGATGTGGTGACAAAATCCGTTACCATCTGATTACTGTGGACTGTGAAGTAGTAGATACTTCAGATTTGTTGTACAATGTTGCTGCTCCACTGATATTGCACCCAATGTTCTGCATAATTTTTATGTCTTAATAAATTTTATTTTGAAATGAGAAAAAATAATTAAGATATGGTGTATGAGATTTAATGCTTGGGATGAGAAAAAATAGGAGAAGTGGACAAGGGTCAATTTGCAATATTAATTTCAAAATTAATTTGACATGGGGATATCATAAATGGAACACAAAATTTTTGATTTATGGCAATGTTAGTATCGGGCTGTAATGTACTTCTGACCAGAGTAAGAAGTTATTTAGTTTTATCAATCATTTTATACAGTCAGAATCAAAGTGCTTATGTTGTCTGAGGAAAATTTTCAGCCTACAACAACAGATGTGTACTGGAAATGTTAATCAATGTCTGCAAGATATAGGTTGTCTATGATAATTTCTTCCCTTTTACTACTCTTTGGTGACTAGTAAATTAGGGAGAAATTGGTTTTAACACTACACATAAAGAATTTTTTTACATTCTTTTCATTCCATGCATAGAACATATACAGGCTAAATCAAATCCACCTTCTCAAATGCTTGAATTGGCATTTGTGTCCAGTGAAATCTTTAGTCTCAAGCAGTTGAAGTAATAGAACAGTATTGTGGAAAAAATGGTTAAAAATGGAAAAATGATGAGGAGGATAGTAAATGTGCTCAACTGACCTTGCAGGTGGGAATGCCAAGAATTTCAGGGTGAGAAAACTCCAGTTATTATGCTTAGTGTTGTTCATCCTCTGCCTGTTTCAAAAAAGTAGAGTCCCTGTGTACATACTCTCACAGATGTGCTTGAGCCTCCTGCTGGGAGAGAGAGATCAAAGGCTCAGGGGTTATAGAAGCACAATCTTTTGATAAACTGTGCATGCATGGAGCCCTTTGCTACTTTGGAGTCGGCAGTGCCCCTCCTGCCCAGGAGGATCAACTGAGCCTAATGGATCCCTATCCCTTTGTGTCTCTGTCCCCCAGGACAAACCAAGCCTAATGGAGCACATGTCCCCATGTGTCTCTGCTGCCTGGCAGATCCAGGAAGATGAACTGGGCCTAATGGATCCCTATCCCTGTGTGTCTCTGTCCAGGATGAGCCAAGGCTAATGGAGCCCATGTCCCTGTGTGTCTCTGCTGCCAGGCGTTGTTAGCGAGGGAATGAAATAAAACTGTGCTTTGCATTTCAGCTCTGGTTGGGTGCATGCCCTGCCCACCTGCATACAAATACATACATACATACAAATACCTGCATACAAATACATACATACACACATAGATACAAATACCTACTCTATTAAAAGTTTCGGCTATGGGATTTGTTTGGTTTGGTTTGGACTATTTTGTACCCTGGTGAACCATGGACAAAGACATATTCTTTCGGAGATACAGAATTGTTGGACACCATTTTGAGCAGGCTTGGGATGGTTCTCAGGAGTAAACTAACACAGACCCCTAATTCCTCACCAAGGGTTGCTTGGTCCTGGTAGGGTACCTTGGTTTATGACCAGATGTATTATACATTTTGCTGCCCATAGTTTACACAGTCCAAAACTGATGAGAAATTAACAATATTACAGTGTGTGAAGAGCATATTCTTTTCCAGTATTGCCATTTTTTAGTGAGGGAACAGCATGCTTATTTTATGTGAATATTAAAGACACAACAAAATTGTGTGATTATTTCTATCACTGTTATGAAAGAATCAAACCCTATCTGAGAGAGTTGAGATACAAGCTGTCACCCTGTCCTTTTCCTACCTGTGGCTGCACGGAACAGCAACAATACATATGGGCACCGTAATGTATTAATAAAATATATGTCATAAAGCAAAAAGAGGGAAGAAGAGCTTATAAGCAGATTCTGTGCTCCATATACACCAAATTCTGCCCATATTGGCAACACAAAAAAGTTATAATTTTGAAGTAAAATTAAATTTGACATTTAATGCATAAATACTCCATGGATATTTTTCCCAGTGACATTTGTAGAATGGGGCTGCAATCCCTCCTCCATCCTCTGTGACAGAGCAGGATGAAAGTATTTTTGCCTAAAGTGTGTAATATGAATTTTGTTTCTGGTTTTCATGGAAAACATAGGTACTCAGAGTAATTCAAGAACCTTTTACTTGGAAGGTTCATGCTCTTGTACAGTTACGCAAAGTGCAGGAAAGAAAACCCAAATGGAAAAGAATACAGAAATGTTTCACAAAGTTTTCATAAAGTTTTACATTCCTTTCTGCTTTGCCATGTAGTAATTGAATTTCTCTTGTCCATAGACCTTAGCTGACTTGTATATAAGGTGAATGCCACCAGTGATTAGATGAGTCAGAGGAGTCATTACTCCCCTGCTTTAAACATTAAGGCTACATGAACTAATAAATCACTCAGGAGCAGGAAAGCTGAATCCTGTGTGAGCAGTTTTTTACTTTGACACTTGAAAAATACCAAGTTTCGGTTTCCAAATAAATTAAAGTCTGATCCTACTGTTTTCATAATAGCTTACCTTACATCTTCCTTTGAAATGAATAGTAGTGACAGAAATGTTGATTAGGTATCCTGAAAAAGTGGACTGAGATGTTTAAGAAAACACATATGTAGAACTTTGCAGAACTGAAAGACAGCATAGTTCTCATGTGAAACATACATCTGAAGCATCATTCTCAAAGCACAATATTTTACACAAAAGCAAATGGCCCAGAAAGTGTCAGTTTCTGCAGAAGAGAAGATTAAGACATATGAGGAGTTAAAACATTTTGTGTTAATTTCCAGAAAGTCAAGAATGGTTTTCTGTACAAGTGTGGTTCTGCTTTTCTATAAATGTACATGTTGTTGTGTTTCTTTAATTATAACCATAATCACTGTTGGACATTTTTAGGGTCAAACAAATATAAGGAAAGACCCAAGAGCTCCCATTTTTTCCCCTGATGTGTTTGAAAGGACATCAATGCCTTTATTATTATAAATAGCAATACACTCATTTTATTTAAGCACATTTTTCCACCCATATTGCAGCCAAACATTTAAACTCTCAACAATATTTCTTGTTATTAATCTGTCTGTGACTTAAGAAAAATTTCTAGATAAGGGGCAATCTTAGCACTTATAAACCATCATAAAGATATTACGGCTGAAAATTCAAGAAGATTCTTGATCATTAGAATGTTCTTATTCAATTTTCAAAAAGGGGGAAAAATATGGAAAAGTTAAGAAATTTTAAGGTGGAATTCTTGAAACCAAATAGGGTTGAAGTTGATAGATCAGGAAATCTCTTCTGGTCTTTGATTAAAATCAGGCAATTATTGTCCTACATATGGTCTTGTAGGATTTTTACACTATCTATCAGCCTTATTACTTTCTGGGTAACTAAATTTATGGTGGGTCTGGATGCGTGTCAGTTTTTCTCAGTGCAATTATGTACAGATCCATGGAGCAGACTTCTTACTCAGTAATCAAGCTTCATGTTAAGATGGAACTGACCTAGTAAGAAGTGTGTGTTTTCCAGAGAGACTGGAAAATAGAGTCGGATGGCCACTTATCATGGAGTGTTTCCCCAAGCACTATCATAAACTATGTCAGCACGAGATAAACAAGACAATATAAGCTCTACAGGATCACAGACTGAGCCCAGCTCACCATGAAGCCAGTGAGGGATTTGGCCATTTACAAATAAAGGCAGAGAAGACTACAAAAGACAACCAATCCAAATGCTCTCTATATTTGTTCACTGTAAGGAACTGTGATTTTGTTTTGTTGTAGCAGAGAATGTCAACAAACACCACTCCCAGCTGTCAAAAGAAATTTGGAAATACCATAAGTATTATATGCATACATATAATTTTAATTGGTTTTATCTTGCACAGGCTGGAGATGGAGGGGCAATTGAGCATATCTAGCCTGCCACCAAAAAATGAAGTAAGGGTTTATTGTGCATCCATGGAGGTGAAAATTGTCCTGGTCTATAATTGTCAGTACAGCAAGGAAGGGTTGACACTGGAGTCTTGATAGGAAATCAAATTGCTGTATTTCTTGTTGTTCAGCAATCCCTCAGAGCCAAGGATTCAGTATCCCCAGTTCTTTTATGCTTTATTTTGAGAGTTGACAATAAAATAAATGGAAATGTCAGAAGACCTCTTGAGGAGAGAGTAGCCTGGCACATAGGTTGGTATAGCATGACATTTGGGTTTCTGAAAGAAGATCCAAAGACCAAGGAATTTTCTTTTGTTTCAATTTTGGAAGCAAAATAGAGATTATAATTAAATACAAGGAGAACACACATTATCTCCTTGAAAAGATTATTTTATTTTGTTTTTTTAAGAAAGCCTTTTTTGTTTCTTAATTTAGATTATTTGCAAGGTGTTATTCCAACAAAAAATCTACAATTTGGATGGGACCTAGCCATATAAAAATTACTATATCAATGTCTTTGTCCACGCAGTATGTGCATTAATTACAGGTAATTCTTTTATTTTGATGGTTCTTAAATTGCTATCCTGGTTAGATTCAATAAGTTACATATCTATGATAAAAATAAAGAGAAAAAAATACACTGAAAAACAAGGAAAAGCCAGCACAACTGTCTCTCTTCTTTAGTTTTTTGTATGGGCTGCAAAATTGTAGAGTACCCATTTTTTTACTGCTAAATGCAGTATTGTCTTTGATTTGTCTGATGATCATATTTTTTCTTCCTCTATGTTATTTACATTGTGAACCTTTCTTAGTTTTGCAGCATTTTAGGATTTTTAAATTATAATTATTATTGGTATTAATGTAATTTCTGGCTAACTACAAAAATCGAGTCTTGGTATTAATTAGCAAATTTAAAATTTGGGCCGTTCTTACTAGGCAATGGCACTTGAAGCATCTTGCTGTGCACAATGTTTCACAATTTACAATTTGATCCCACTATTTTCCATGTGGTTATTGTCATCTTTATATGAGTAAGCCAGCACAGTGTTTGTGGGTAGGCACAGTGGTAAAGCAGAGTGTGTGGAATGACAGAATTTCTGTTCTAAGGCCCATGTTTCACTCTCTACAGCTGTGCTAGGTTCTCAAGGGTCTCCCTGTAGTTAAAGGAGAGGAACTTTAATGGTGCTTGACTCATCTGATCATGTCCAAACGTCTAGTTTAGAGTAACATGAATCTTATCTGAGATGATAGTGGCAATACTGACTACTCTGTCAAGAGTAAAGGGAGACTAAAGTGACAAGTTCAAACCTAGATGTCTATATTCAGCTGTACCATTCCTTGATTTGTGAGGGAGAAAGATGCTATCCTTCTTTTCCTTCTAACCATTCACTTGTTGGAATCCTATAGACTGCTGGCTGAGCAGCAGAGCGAATGTTACAGCAATCAAGGTTTGAAATAAAACCAAGGTCAACCGAGCTGAACAGATCACTAATGAACAAAAGATGCACTTTTTCTGGGAAGAATGGATTTTTCAATCTGAGTTGTCAAAATATCCGCTTTGAGTGTGTCTACAAATGCTGTAGGTGCTTCTGAAGCATCATCAGATCTGCCAGTTTTGCAGATAGCTGGCTTGAAAGAAGTGTGACTAAGACCTGTCCTGGAACTGATAGTATCAGTATATGCACAGTGGGTTAAAATTTTGCTCCTGCACAACCTCTAAGCAAGAAGTCCACAAGCTGGTGGAGAAGCTTTCTAGGTGCTCTCCAGGTGGGTGGAGAGCACCTAGAAAACAGGTGATATTGTATTTAAAGCTTTTCAGAATGTTAATGACATATCCTACCACTCTCATATAGAGTGTTATTTGCTAGAGGTAAAAGTGGAAAACAACTAAATTGCTGCTGTAAGACGGGTGAGTATAGAATAGTGTTTCAGTCTTCTCATTGCATTAAAAATTCTCCTACATTTGCAGGCATGTCTGTGGGCAGAACAATGAGACCTTGCTTCCTCATGAATTTGAAAACAGAGTAGGATTCAGTGCTTTTATCACAGCAGCACTCATAATTAGATTGCATTCCTTTTGGTTCTTAAGAGATTGCATTATTCTTGGTTCTAAATATTTACCACAGTTCAAGGTTTTTTTAAGTGGAAATAATTTAGTTTGCTCTTCATCTTTCTTTTGCAGAGTACAGCCATACAGATTTCAACACATTTCAAGGTTTTTTGCTGGGATACTGAAGATTTTTCAGTGTTCAAATGTTACAAGTGGTTCCATTAAATTCCTCCCTGCACTCAAGTCATTTCTACGAAATGCAGAAATTTCTACAAAGTAACACTCTATCACTTTTGAATGATACACAACAAAAATGTGTGTACTCTCTAAATTATGAACATTTATACTACCAGTTTCATCTAGTTCACCTATAACTCTATCATGCTTTTTTATGGGTAGCAAAAGGCATTAGCTGGTTAGATGTAGTCATCAAGTTCCTTTGATTCCTTTTAAAGTACTTTTCACTTAGGTTCTTCTGCCTTTCCCTCTTAGAGTGTGTTTCTGATGATTAAATCTTTCATACTCTCTTGTACTCTGCCATCTCCATCAAAGTACTAATGGAGCACTTTCAGTTCACTTGCCTTGATAGGGCAACTTGCCCTGTAGGACAAGAGGCATAGCTCTTGCTGATTTGTCTGTCTGGCTTTAAAAGCTTGTGTTTGGTCTCAGAGCCAGTGAATCTTTTTTGCAACAGTTGGAATATGAGTGATTTTGGACACTGCATAGATTTCCGTTCTTGTCCTTTACGTGGATATAATATTTACTTGTTTTGTTGGGAAGCTTAATTCAATATTTGTATGATGCTTAGAAATCCTTAAATGCTGTGGAGAATAAATTATTGTTCATTTATTGCATGCCACATTGTAATGAACAACTTACAGTAGTCTAAGCACCTTTTAATATCAATGCATTTAGAGCTGAAAATTTGTGCACCATTGTAGGACTTTGGTCTACTTCATGTGACTTTTGCCTAATTTTTAATTAGACAATGAGAAAAGATCAATAAGTATAACATGCTTCTTGTATGTATGTATATTTTAGAAAATACATGCATTTTTTCATCTTTAATACTTTCTAAAAGCTAAAAAAGGTCTGAAAGCTAAGTAATTTTCATTAGCTATACCTCATAGAAAGTATCTCCAAATCACTCTATATTTCACTAATACTTTAAAAAGGATTTGTGCTTGAGAGGAGAAAGGAATTTACCTCAGAGATAAATCTGGGCAACCAATAGGACTTGGGTGGTCTTTTCCAATCTTGTTTTCTTATGAATGAAGACAATCTAGAGCATATTTTAATAATAAGCTTGCTCTTCTATAATAGATATTTGCAGTTTGCTTTAAATGTACATGACTTATTAAACACATAACATTAAGTTTTCATTTGAGTGAGTGAATGATACACACATGTACATACATAGTGATATACACTCTAGGCTCCAGGAGATAAAAGAACTGTGGTGGGCTGCTACTAAATCCCCTGGTATGTAAAAAAGGCAGCTTACCCACAGTCTTCTTCATGATTCTGTGGTCTCTAATATCAGATCAGTTTTTGAGGTGTTTTTTTAGAACCCTCTTGCCTTGGTTAGGGAGACTTCTCATCTTCAAACAAGATGAAACAAGCTCAAAAGTGTTTCATGTGGTATCAGAGTGGATGGCAAGTTTGGAGTGCATTGTGTGGCTGCTGCAAGTGCTGTCACACACAGGGTTATTATGGTGTCTTTTAGTTTGCCATGTATGCTGAGAGACTGGCTGCACCTCTCCTACTGCTGTGTAGCAAGGCATGTGAGAGTTTATTGCATTACCTACTGATTGTAGAAAAGACTTTAAAATCATGTCTTTGATTAGATGTGTCCTAACTCCAGGCAATAAACTCATGTTGTTTTGCAATGTGCAGATTAAAATCTAGAGATGTTAAATCCAGAATATGGCTGCTTATAAATTAAGCTGAAGCGGTCTTTATGAGAGGCCTCTGCACTATCAAATCTGCTGAGAAGCTGCATGCCATTAAGGGTGGCCACAGATGTGGCTTCATACATCAGAGAGCTCTTCATATTGTGTGCCTCCTGATAAGGCTTCCTGTTTGCTTCTGAGAGCTCAGTGTGGAAGGAAGAATGGAAAAAAAAATGTGGTACAACCCTAAAATTTATACTTTGACTTCATTCCCTTGTCACTGCTACAGAGGTAATTTCATTCTCAGTTTCATCCTTGCTTCCAAAATGGCTACTGAGATATCAAGGGCAATCATTTGTGCTCACAATGTTTGTATGAGCACTCTTGTTGCATCTGATTTTATTCTATATTACTGCAGTCTGCTGACTGATTTCCCTGAAAGAAGAGCAGGCAGACTGGAGTGGGACTACTGTGAACAAGGAATGAATAAGTCACCTCTTTTTCAGGAAATAACTACTACAGGAGTTGCAATTTTTATCAATACAACAATAAAGCAAATAGTGGTTTTCAGAACACCACACCAGCTAACACACAATCTCCTTCACCAAAAAGCTGCCCTGTCTATTTTTCCATTTAAAGTTGGAAGGCTGGTGGCTGTGATGAAAACCTCCAACTGGTCAATGGGAACGTTCTTCAAGTCATGAGATAGAGCAGCTCCACTGTGAGCTGCAGGATGATCTGATCTAGCTGCGCCTGGCTGCAGCTCTTGCACAGTTCAGAAACTCTACTGAAGCCCAAGGAGTTACTGTGCTTGCACAGCCCCAGTGAGTGGCTTCCTAAAATTAGCACAAAGCTCATCTAATCATTTCAGTTTTTGAAAAAGTGCCCAGGTTGCCAATCTTCGTACAATTGATGCTCTTAATGCCAGACATTTTGAGAGAGGAAAGAAAGAGAGAAAAAAAGAGAAGAAAGAGAAGAAAAAGAAAGAGAAAGAAAGAAAGAAAGAAAGAAAGAAAGAAAGAAAGAAAGAAAGAAAGAAAGAAAGAAAGAAAGAAAGAAAGAAAGAAAGAAAGAAAGAAAGAAAGAAAGAAAGAAAGAAAGAAAGAAAGAAAGAAAAAGAAAGAAAGAAAGAAAGAAAGAAAGAAAGAAAGAAAGAAAGAAAGAAAGAAAGAAAGAAAGAAAGAAAGAAAGAAAGAAAGAAAGAAAGAAAGAAAGAAAGAAAGAAAGAAAGAAAGAAAGAAAGAAAGAAAGAAAGAAAGAAAGAAAGAAAGAAAGAAAGAAAGAAAGAAAGAAAGAAAGAAAGAAAGAAAGACCCACAGGACCACAGAGGGAAAATTATCTGGTATCTGGCATAGGAAATTATCTGACAGACAGGTGTGCAGACGGGCAAAGCAATATGCATTTATCTTTAGATATAATTGTATTTGGGTATTATGCAGGAGCTTCAGTCATGACTGACACCCTGCTCTGTACTAGATGCACTGTAGACACAATAAAAAGCAGTTCTGGAGTCATAACTAAGAATTACTGGAGCTTCATATTTAACTGAAGCACCAAGTACCTTACCACAATCAATTGTAAGAAAGAATTTATAATATGGTTCAAGAGGACTCTGGATACTCCTAATATAAGACAGAGTACATGGTAGTATTTTAAAGTATTTTTATGGTCAAGTATCCATATGTTATCTGTAGTAGGAGATTAAGATAACTGGTTTATTAGTGTGGTAATTGAGACTGAATGATGTGGACAATATAAGAGGGAGGCAAATATATATTTACTCAGAATGCTTTAATGCTTCAGTAACTTTAGTGCATTACTCTGCTAACCTCTTCCAATCTGTTAAATATGTATTGAGTAGATAACGAGGCTATATCCTCAGTAACACAAATTATTTAAAGTAAAGCAGTGGTTTAAAGCTGCTAGTTGTGAATTATTTCAAAACCTTTCCTGAAGAAGTTCCCAAGATGAGGGCTGTAGATCATTGTCAGTTTAAGGAAAGAAATTGTGTTAAATTATGCTGGCTCTTTCCCATGTTTTCAGCTACTAATTTGCATTAAAATATGGCTAAAAATACATGAATTTTTCACAAATATTACTTCACTGTGGAAGTATTTACTGTATTCTGCAAAGTTTTGCTATGTACTTGTCTTGAAAAAACCTTCAAGTCACATGAAGTCTCCTCATCCAGACATAAATGATAGTCTAAGAAGAGCTGACAGTCTCTTCTCTGGCATTTACCTTGCAGGCTGTGCATTAGCAAAAGGATGCCTTTTTTCCTGCCCCACAAATAGCAGATGGAAATGTTCCAGATTGATTTTGATTTCTCCTTTAAATGTGACTGAAGTATTTTCAACGTAATTGCAATAACTTTTGATAATATTACCATAATTCACTTTCTGTGCAGTTTTTTCAATATAGAGCTGCTGCTATGCATCCATGGATTGCCTATGAAATGGTCTAAACTGAATTAAGAAGAAAAACTGAGGCCAGACATTGTAAGGAAAGGAATCAACTATAATAATGTTATGTTAATAAAATTTGTAATTTGGTTTAACAAAAAAATTTCCTTTAGCAAGGCTTTTCTTTCTTTACATGCAACTAAATGATGTACCTAGACAATTATTTAGCCCTAGAATCACGGAATCTTGCTGAGTTGGAAGGGACTCACAAGGATCACTGAGTCCAACTCTTGGCCCTGCACGGGACACCCCAAGAGTCACACCATGTGCCTGAGAGCATTGTCCAAACACTCCTTGAACTGTGTCAGACTTGGGACTGTGATCACTTCCCTGGGGAGCCTGTTCCAGTGCCCAGCCAGCCACCAGGTGAAAATATTGTTCCTCATATCCAAACGAAACACTCCTGACTCAGGTTCATGCCATTCTCTTGGGTCCTGTCACTGGTCACAAGAGTGAAGCAATTGGTACCTGCCCTTCTGCTTCCCTTTCTGATGGTGTTGAAGACCACAATGAGACCTCCTCTCAGTTTCTTTTTCTCCAGGCTGAACAAACCAAGTGACCTCAACTACTCCTCATAATTGTTTTCAAATTGTTTCATTATGCAGTGCAGATTAATAGAGATCAAGATATCACAAAAGAAATTTCTAAAGGTAGATGCTGTGTTAAGCACATGTGTAGACTACAAAAGATATAGGTACATGAAGATGAAAACTTCTGAACCTCTTCAATTTATTTTGATGTCTGTAAAAATACATATTTCCATATTTTTATCTTGCTGTTTTAATAAACTTACCATAATTAACTGGTGGTCAAGCCAAAAATGCATTCACTTGAAACTATAATGCTATATTTTTAGCTACATGGAGCAAGAAGAAGATACCGTCTCTTTTCTGGCAATGCACCTTCATTTTCCTTTTCAGATGCATTAAGATTAGGAAAGACTTTCCTTGCATTTCTGGAAAATAAGTATTTTCTTCAGGTCTTTACACCTTCTCATAGGCAGATGGATCACAATATTCATGTGATCCTTTCTTCCTCAGAGAAATACCCCTGAATATCAATAATCCCAGTAGAAAACCTGACACTGTTCTTAGTAAACCCAGGACTTCCTCCAGTAATAGAGTAGTCTATTATCTGGCATTTCATTCTGTGCATGCGATCATAAAGTCTTTTTTGGTGATAATTTGAAATAAATTGCATTTGTCTATCCTGGGTTAAGTCCTCATATTTAACATTCTAGAGATTTGGATGGAAATTCTGCTATAGATGGTTTTTAGAGCTCTACCATGCAAGAGGGCTGGGGAAACCAAAAGTATAAAAGGGAAATAATATTTAAAAATGGTAGTTTGTTAGGCATAAAAAACTTCATGTTTACTTTTCAGTATTAATTCAAAAGTTGCATGTCCTTTTTCAAATTGGCTCATTTTCTTCTGTGGAACCAACTGATCACGTTATTGGATGCTATTTGTTCCCACCAGTGTTTGAAATTCTTAATTATTCTTTCTAGCTTTCTGTCATTGTGTTTAACCTTTTCACATTCACATACTGTAAATATAGTTCTATCCGGGATGAATTCCATTTAGCAGACATTTTTTGACAGCTATAGTAAATTCAGAATGATCTATTCATTCATCAATATGTGTGTACAATTTCCATTAAGCTCAATAAAATTTGTGCACAGCTGTAATAACTGGAGTCTTTTAACACTGTAGTTTTTTTCTAATTGCCGGGGGGGTTTCACCAGTTGACTGAGATATCTCTCTACTTTTCAGTGCTTTGGAAGTGTTGAAGTGGCCATTGATACAGTGGCCATTGGCACTGATGAGGCTGCAACTCAAATTCTTTGACTGGTTTTGGGCTCCTTACTACAAAAAAGATATTGAGGTGCTGGAGCGTTTCTAGAGAAGGCTTAGGGAAGGATCTAGAGAGTAAATCATAAGAGGAACAGCCAAGGAAAATGTTCAGTGTGGACAAAAGGAGGCTCAGGAGCCACCTTACTGCTTTCTACATTTCCCTGAAAGGAAGGTTGTAGCCAGGTGGGGTTCAGGTCTCTTCTCCCAAGTATAAAAGCAACAGAACAAGAGGAAATGGCCTCAAATTGTGACATGTTTAGGTCAGATACTGAGAAAAATTTCTTCACAAAACGGGTGGCCAAGCACAACAACACACTGCCCAGGGAAGTAGCTGAGTCACCACCCTGGAAATATTTAAAAGATGTTTAGATGTGACACTTTGGAACATAGTTTAGTGGTGGCCATGGTAGTGCTGGGCTAGTGGTTGGACTAGACAATCTTAAAGGTCTTTTCCAACCTAAACAATTATATGATTTTGTGATCTGAAAAATAAAAATAAGGGACTCTTATGGGAGTAGCTTTGATGGAAGATCCTCTTTCTGCACCTCTTGGCTTGTGTGCCTGTCCCAGTCTGCTATGACACTTTCCTAACCTACAGAGTAGAGAACACATCCCTATTGACCCACGCTGCAAACATTTGACATTTGCAGGATAGGTGGTGCTAAAACTTGTAGGTGCCCTGCTGAGACAACAGGCGTGTCTCACTGCTTGCTTAGAAACAACCTCACACTCTGGAACAGAAAGGTTAGGAGAATGAGTAGAAGTATCTAATAACTTCATATTGTGACCTAACACAATCTGACCATGTTTTCATTGCAAAGCTTAATATATTCAACTTGGATTTGTTGAATCATGTAAAGTAATACTTCATAACATGCTCCAGGAAAAAAAAAAAAAAAAGAGTATATATGGTTAGCTTGTTTTATAGGACTAAAGAATGCCTGAAGATCTTTGTAATGATTTTTGTGTGACAGAATCAGTCAAAGTTAATGATTTTGCAGGCCTCACTTGTGGTTATATTAAAAATAATTGCATTACCCTTGCACAACTCATTTCTGTTGCTATATAGTTTAAATATTTTATGCAGTTTTTAAGGACTGATCCTATTCCAAGGTGGGGAAAAATGCAATAACCTGAGCCATTTCTTCCGTTTTTCAAACCACAAGGAAATTTTCTACTGTCACCATTATTGAAACATTCACCAACCAGTCTGCTGAATCTTCTTGTTTTGAATTGCTTGTCTTATCATCTAGAGCTGGGGTTTTTTTATGTCTATCTACTTATGATCAATTTGAATACATTTTTGAAAACCCCAATCATCATGTGCTAAACAAGTGTGAAGTTTGAACGACTAAAATCAAGTCAAGGTTTTTGTCCTGTGGAGGACTTCATGAGGCAGGTGATATACAGCTATATAGGTATAAAAGTATGAATGGGTGATGAGCAAATTTGTTTTTTGTTGTGCTTGTTGGAGGAGCCTTAAGAAACAGAAATTTTGTTTGAAAAATGGTCTGCTGAGCCTTTAAATACTTAGTCAGAGAAGCTGTTTATTACTTATTCAAGTGAATTATAAAGTCCAATGAACACAGAAAGAGTTTCAAGAACTCAGAATGAAAGTGGTAGAAATTTTTGCATGTCACAGTCAGTCTTTTTTCTGTAAATATTTGCAGTCAGTTTGTGATACTATATCAGCTCTACCATTTCAGTGGTAGCTAAAGAAAATGTAAGTCAACGAACTTGAAAAATTGTGGGATATACAGCAGGAGAGGAACAGAAGATGTAAACAGAAGGAAGTTAAGGAAAGAGGCAATTTTGAACAAGTTTAATGTAATTAATTAATATTTGGTTCTTAGTTAATTCCCAAAAAATCTCACATATCTTAATGATTATTGGATAACAAAATGTATCTGTGGGTTATAAAGAAAGGGGAGGGCATTGCAAAGAGCTCAGGATAATGCAGGGAAGAGGTAAAAGAGTCTCTAGGGAAATATTTATTCTTTCAAAACCAGAAATAAGTATAATAAAACTTATTCATAGTGCACTCTTTCATTTCACATTTGCTACATACATATTGGCATTACTTCTATGAAATAATTTGAAATATTGATATATTAATACTCTTTATAGATAAGGCAAGGCAGGGAAAACCCCAAGGAGGAAAAATTATGGCAGTTGGACTAGATTACAGAAACACTTTTCCCAGGACTGGCATTTAAAGCTTTGTCCTGGGCTGTGCTCAAACCTCTAGGCCACAGCTCTCCTGGGATAGCACATATTACGTATGGATGAGCTTTCAAAGTGACCTAAAAGATAGGCACTGTACTGCCTCTGAAAGGCAATAGGATTGAGGATCCTAATATCCCAAGGCCTTTCTGAAAATCTCATCTTACACATGGTCTTAACCACTTCATCACAGTCAGTAAATAACAGCAGGTACTTGTTAACAGCATGTGTATTAGTCACTGAAAATAATTTATCCCTGCTTTGGGGCTCCTCTAAAGAAATTATACCTCTCAGTTTCTCAGCTTTCTCTATATAACACCTGAGAAATAATTGTTTTCATTTTTCTTTGCCTCATTGATTGTAGAATAAATAATCCATGAATAACTCCCTATCCTCATTATTCTACCGTATCTGGTGAGCAATAACTTTCGGTTTAGCTCTTTAAGGGCAATGGCAGGAGGGATGAAGAGGGATGGAAAAGAAGAGTCAGACTCTTGCCATCCCTAAAACAGGAGGCTGGGATATGGCCAGGTTGTCTCCGTCATCTCTTGTAGGTGAAAACCATAGTGAAACTTCAATGCAGCTTGCTTCCTGGCTCGCTCTCGGGCTCAGAATTAATTACCGAATGGCAACATCTGCATTAGCGGCTCCTGCAGCCCCAGCTCTCTGCAGGCGGGATGATGCTCGCTCCCCACCGGATCTAGGACCGCTCGGAGGACTTGCCTGCTGGCCACCTGTCTCGGATCCCCGCAGGCTGGAGCTGGGGGAGCCGCGGTGTGCGGGGGAGCGGTGGGGAGGGCGGCAGGAGCCGGCCGCGGGGCGAGCAGGGACACCGCGCCTCCGCTCCGGCGGCACCGCGACACCGCCCCGCCGCTCCGCAGCCGGCCCCGGCCCCGATCCCCACCCCGTCCCCATCCCCATCCCCGTCCCCATCCCCATCCCCATCCCCATCCCCATCCCCATCCCCATCCCCACCCCCCTCGCCCCGGCCCCGCTCCACCTTCCCCCAGCCCCGGTCCCTGCGCTGGCTCCCGCCCCGCTCCGCCCCAGCCCTGGCCGCGATCCCCGCCGCCGTTCCCCGGCTCTGCATCTGAGCCAGGCGAGAGAGGACGATCGGGGTCCTGGAGGCCCGAGGGGCGCAGAGGAAGAAGGAGGAGCTGAAGGAAGCGAAGGGAAGGGGAGGGGAGCGCAGAGCGCAGGGGAGAGGATTTTCCCATCTCCCGTCTTTTTTTTTTTTTTTTTTTTTTTTTTTTTTTTTTTGAGGGGGAAGGTTGCTGCTGCTAGTGGCAGCGTTTCCTCCTGCTGGAAGATGATAAATGCATGAGGAGAGAGGCTCTGAGCCTGCTTCTGTTCTGCGGGAGTGTCTCTCTCTCCCTCCCTCCCCTCTCCCTGCTTCTGTGTGAGTGTGTGTTTGGCTGCCCGGCTGTGTGTGCGTGTACACTGTGTATATATATCTGAGCTGGGAGGTTATTGCAAGCTTCTCTCAGCAGCGCTCCTCTGTACAGGAAGAAGGGCTCAGCTGCAGTGGTAGCATCAACAGCAGCATTAGCAGCACCAACTGCTTTATTCGCCTTTCTTCCTTCCCTTCATCTCCATCTCCCTTTTCCCTCCCTCCTCCCACGTCTTTTGGGGGATTGATCTTCTTTTTTTTAAAATTATTATTTATTTTTCTACTCTACAATCCTTGTTATTTGATACTTCGTGGCTTTTTTTTCTTTCTTTCTTTTTTTTTTTTCTTTCCCCCTTCCTCTGAGAAGGAGGCACAGCAACAAACACGCACAAACACAGAGAAATAAGGGAAAGAAAAGTACCGGGACTTATCCTGCTGCTGCAAACCCAAAGATAGCAGACGAAGAGGGGGTTTGGCTTCTACCCCAAGGTAAAGCCCTGCCCCCTTTACCTCCTCGACACCTCCTCCGAGGAAGAGAAGGAGAGCGAGCGAAGGGGGCCAAAGTGGAGAAAAGCAGGTCTTCTGCGGCTGGCATTTGGAGTACAGGGAGCCAGGAAGTGAAGGATGGTTGTGGTTACCCGAGCTGGCTGCAGGGCAGCTCTCTTCCTCTGGATTTTCATCAGCATTAGCTGCAGAGCCAGGACTGCTCTGCCTGCGTCTCGTAAGTACCCTTTTCTAAGAAACATGCACAATTTCAGCTCTAAATTAAGCCAGAGGAAAATTGCCACAACTCTGTGAGGTTGATTATTTTTGCTTTGCTGATGAATATTGTCTTTGGTTGTGTTTGATTTTTCTTTGTATGCATATGTGGGCACTGAGGTCTGATACTGTTTGCTGTGCTCCCCATCAGATCTTCCTTGGTGATTTCAGTGGTAGCTGGTGTGGAAAGTTGAAAGAGACCTGCTCTGTGATATAATCTTGGCTCTGCAATGGAGTCAGAGGAGGAAAGGAATCAGAAGCTGTTCAAAGTTTGGGGATAGTTTTTGTTTGGCTGGTTGGTTTGGTTTGGTTTTCCCATCTTCCTCGGAAGGGATGCAGTTTGCATTAGGAAGTATTCCACTTCCACAGTTTTGTGAGGGAAAAGAGGGGATGTGAGCAGTTTCCATAATTAGTGTTTTATCCAGGGGCAGCAAGAGAAAATTCTGTCTCATTTGAAGAGGAGTGATTGCTAGTTGATGAGAGGGAACTGAGCCAGGAGAGCTTTTCTTTAGAGCAAAGTTTTGCTGCCCATAATAGAATGAGCAAAGGTATTTTAGAGGAGACCATCAATTGCCCTCCTAGCGAGGCAGAAATAGTAGAAAAATGATCAAACATCTGCTGAAATGCTGAACTTCTGACTACAGGAGTGTAGAGCACCTGTACAAAATCCGATTCTGCCATCAGTATAAAAATGACAGCATATGCATTGATTTCAGTGGATATTAGATCAAATCTTTAACATTGCACTGAGCTGTAGTTTTGAGCAAAACATTTTGCAAGTAGATGTCAGTATTAAGTATTTAGTTGTTTCTCTTCAGACTATGTAAAACATTTGCCAATTGCCAAGTGTTTTTGAAATGCATGCTGAAATGAAACAGTGCATTTTTATAGTATCATCATCATACTGCTGGCTTGATCGGCTGTTTATAGACGAAGGAAGTGTCCTGAAATGTTATGGATAGATATGCTGGGATTGCGTGCATGTGAATGGGGGTTGATTCTACTGACCAAGCAGGGAATTGCATAGAATGTAATGTATATACTGCATAGAGATCTATGTAGATCACTCTATTTATTTATTTGTTTAATTGTTTCCTTGGGGGCTGGAATGAACAATGCAATGTTTAGGGAATTGGAGCACTGCTATGCTTTCGTAGTGGGTTTCTATCTGTTATCATCTAATACCTATTGAAAAATGAGTGTTATTCCAGGATTTACTTGCACTTGCATATTTGTTTGTGTGTCAACAAATATGCATAGCAGTGTCTGCATTGTTATCTAGGTCTCAGAGGCTGCAGAATGTTCAGTTGTTTTCCTACCTTTGAATTAGGAGAAATATTGATCCTGACGTTTGCTTCTTAGTTTTGACCAGCTATATAATTTTTCTTAGGAATATTATTTCTTCATGATCATCTCTCAGGCTCTGCATAATAGGAATGTGTGGGGGACAGGATTCTTGATTTAGGTTGTCAGAAATCTGTTCTTCGAAAACAAAGTCCCTGCTTTTCTCTAAGAGAGTTTTGTAGCTTTTTTGTTTGTTTTTGTCACTCAGCAACTAATGGCTGTAGTATAACTTGAAAATTACCTACAGTGGGTTATTGATTTCCCAACAAACAAATCTTTAACTTTTGAAAGAAGTTTGTTGAGAAGTTAATGGGGCTGTAGTAACATCACTATACCCAGAAATTCCATGAATGGAGGATATATATAATCTTGATTACAGTTTAGTTATATACATTCCCATCTTGATGATTAGCTATTCAAAAATTTCTTTATATTAATTCACCTACCAAGAGCTTATACATTATACTCCTTATGTAGTGAGTGGCATTTCATTTAATTTCTGACTCACTTCTTAAAGTGAAAGGGAGCTGGATTTGTTTACTGGAAACATAAATACAGCTAGAAGTACACGTCAGCCTTAAATTTACAAAAGGATTGTTCACATTGCAGCACATGTTGAAAATTCTTGTAAAGGCTTATGGATGCTTGGGAGCTGGTGGTGCCACAGTGGGAACTCTAGTGCTGTGTCACACTGTTTTGGTGCACCACTTTGCTGGTTATTCTCTTGCATGCTTTGCTATACAAACAGTCACTGTACTGTATTTTGTCACTGTGTGCTATTTTTTGGGGTTGTTTGTAACTTTGTCTACAGCTGATTGGGATTGGAGAATTTTGTGAATGGGATTTGAGAATTTTGTTCTCTGTTGACAAGATGATATACCTAGTTTTTATTGTCCTTTTTCTTTTTTTCTTCTTTTTTATTTTTTCCCCTCTGTTGATTTTGAACCTCATATTCAGAATGCTTCTGAAACTATTAAAAACTGTGTGAAATGCAACTTTGAAGTAAAACTTATTTCCAACCACTATTTCATTTTCTCCTCCATTGTTACTTTATGTTTTGGCTTTGAAGTAATTAACAACATCAAATTTATTCTTTGCAGTATTTTTTAGGAAGTGTGCAAGTCTTATTGTGTACAATGCATTACAAATCCCTATATATGAGCTTGCTATTCAATATTTTCTCACAGTCTGCTTGTACTGGCATAGAAAAAGATACAGTTTTCAGAAGGAATAGAACTGGACATTGCTTATGTGAATATGCTGCATCTCAAGTGTTTGTCTACTTTGCAAAGTAAATCTATCTCTAGTTAAATTGGAATCTCTCAGTAGTACTGATTCAGAAGTGATCATGTTGAAAGCTTTTAATCTCATTTAGTTTTATCTCGAGATGAAGTGGGTGTTGAAAGCCCATCCTGTGGTATAATAAACATACAATATCACACACATTAATGCTCAGATCTTACTGTCAATTCTATTTGTGGTAATTTTTTTATACCCTGGCAATAAATTCCTCATATTCCTGCAATTTTTATTTTTTTTTTAAATAAGTGTGGAAGGATGAAAAACACCCTTCTGGAAACAAGGCTAATGAACAGCTCAACCAGGAGAGGTCATCACAAGATAAAAAGTAACACAGAAAACACAAATTTAGTGCTTTATAGTCCTTTATGTAGCTAAGATGGAATGATAAGAATATGAATATGGGTAGACTAACTCTCATTTGTATTCCAATAAAAATCCCAAACACAAAAAGCAGCAACTTTGTTACTTAATAAAATGTTAAAGGTATTAATTATAGGATTGTCTCCTTCTCTCTGAAAGGAATTTACTTTACAAGTAATTATCTTTCACAGCTAGGGTTTTTTGGGTTTTTTCATTGTATCTGTTTTTATGCAATGCAAGCCTGATGAGCACAAAAATACTAAAACTTCTAGTTTTGATACTTGTCATACTTTTGTACTATGTCCCATACCACTGCTCAGGTTGAAGTTTGAGCCCATTTTACAAGACTTGGCGCAGAAATCAAAAGCAGGGGCATGTATAGTAAATAATTAAGATACATAAAAGAAAAAATACACAGCTTTTACCTTTGACTTCATGGCACCCAGATTTTCCTGGGAAAAGTATTGATAAGGAGTAATGTCCCTTTTGAAAGAGCAAGGCATTGTACAAGACAGTCCTTTTTAAGAGGCCAAGTTGGATGGAGCTCTGAGCAATCTGGTCTGGTGAAAGTTGTATGCCCATGTTTGGCATATGAGGTGTCATATATTCTATCAGATTCACACTTGGGGAATACTTCTCTTCCAGATAATGCCTCAGACATAGTGATATTTTTGGATATTTTTAATGATATTCTGATCAATTCCATTTTTTTTCCTGTATAATAACTGATTATCATTTATTGGTTTAGATCCTGTTGTCTTGAGGTTAACACAGTGGTCTCACAGAATTTAGTTTCAAGTACACCAAACCATTTTAATGTGCATTTAGCATTTAATAATTTCTCTTACCTTTGGCATCAAAGCACTTAAAAAATATACTAAACTTTTAATTTGAGGGCCTACCTCTCTTTTAAGTTCATGGGATTTCATAACATTAAACATATGATTTCTCTTTTGTTCTTTTAGAACATTTTAGCTAGAAATTAGAACAAAATTTATATCCATCATAGTACAGTTGTATTATTATTTAGGTGCTATTCATCACCATATAATAAAATTCACATTCAACAGACAAGTGACAGTGTTAAAAACATTGCACTGAGTTACTGAGTTACTGTTAATATTTAACAACATTGCATTGAGTTACTCATCATGACTCTTTAAATAAATTGGCTTTTTCTTGAGCAATATGTTAACTTATATGTGAATGAATGAAACAGTATCAAATAGTCTGCTCTAATTTCAAAATTGGTGGCAGCAGCTACAGTCTGTGTCAGTGCTGAAAATCCAGTTTCAAAGAGTCTTTAACTTTTGTGTATGCAACATTGCACAAAGCCTAATTGCAGACAGTCATCTAGATAGAAAAAGTCTAATTCAAAGTTTGGTGTCAATGGGCATTGAATTAATTGTAAATGCCATTGAACTACTATTTTAAAATCTGGCTTTTGCTTGGGCTGTTTTTGCTTTGCTTGTGTATTTAGTTTATTTTTTTTTTAATTCTGGTGCAAAAATTTGAATTTTTTTAAATTCTGGTGCTTATTTGAAATAAGCATAAAAAGTTATTTAATAAGTAGTCCAGTCTGAAAGAAAGTTTGAAGGTGAAATTAAAGACTTCAAATTGAAAACTTGTTTCTGAACATTGGTTGTTTCTTTTGATGAGAAATATGTTTTTACTTTCACTATTTTTTTTTACTCAGTTTACCCAGGTACTTTTAACACAGGAGACTATTTCAATTGCTTCAGTTGTGATAGGAAATTATGTATATATAATACATTAGATATCATCCTGTACCTCTTCTTGAATAACTCACTTTACAGTGGATCTGTTACAGACAATAGATTTTCCTATAGAAGTTCTTCAGGGCTTTTAACTTGGATCTCTCAGTCTCTAAAATTGTTAGATATCATGTTTACTGTTTAGGAGTTTTTAAGACTGTAGTAGTTTTAATGTTTGGGACAATAAGAAACTATGCACAAACCATGGGGGAGTTTCTGCATTTTCTTTTTTCTAGATTTTCAAAAGCTGATCTTACTCTGCATGATCTCATAGGTTAAAATAACTGGTTAAATTTTGAGGTTTTCCCCTATGCATGCCTATGTTCTGAATAGCTGTCATGCTCATCTTACAAAAGCAGATGGACTTGCAACTGTGATCCAGTCAAGTAGGAAACTTCAACTAGGAAATGTTAGAGAAGCAACAGGAGTCTTCATCAGATGAGGTGATGAGTGACTTTGCAAATTCTTTAGTCTTAACAATTTTAAATAATTTAAAATTATAGCATGATTTCCAAAATCCACATAAGATGAGATCCTTCTTTAAAAGATCAGGAAGACTTGTAGGATAAAAAGAGCAGTCTGCTACTTTGAGCCTTCTTGCACTGAAGGAAATGGAAGTTGTGCCTCAGATGTGGGGAACAGCGTAATTATGTTTTTTGTCATGAGTTCATTATTCAGTCCATTGATATGAAATACTAGGAATTATTAAAAATATTCTTCAGACTTCAAATATTGAACTAATATTGTTTTTACTTGTATTGCACTTCATTTATCCAGTAACTTCATTGGCATTGCATAGGTAGGTAATCCGAGACTACCAGCTAATTTCAGAACATGTTAAATCTCTAAATTTGGCGAAGTAGAAAATTGCAGTAATCAGTAATCAATTCTTTTGAGCCACTTGCATTTCAAACTTTGAAGATATTGTAGATATAATAAAAGAATTCCCAAGTCCTGTGCTTAACATTTACAAAGAACCTGGGCACTTGGTTTTGACAGTTCTGCAATTTTAAAGCAGCTTTACAAAGCTGAGACCTTTCCTACCTCAGAAATGGTCTCAGTATTCATTCACTGTAGTAGTAGCCAGCCTTTTCCGATTGGGTCTTTAAGGTTGAACAGCCGATAATTCAGAGCAGAAAAGGATATTGACATTCACATTTACCTCTTTCCTCTGCCTAAAAAAGTCTAGAGATTTTTTGACTTTACGATCTCCTGGTGGAGATATGGTTCTTTCAGACATTTAACTTAAGCAAGCAGTCATGCTAAGTCCATTGAGAGACTGGAAAAATTATTTACACATGCACTTCGTTACTTGATGTTAATATTTACCACCATTTGAAATATTTATAAAATATTTTATTTTAAGCTGTGTATGTACTCCAAAATTATGTTTTAAATAAATCAGTGACTAAAATCGACTCAACGTAGCTAGGAACTTTGTTGCCAGTTTTGCATTTGCATTGGTAAAAGCTCAAGTTGGGTTACAACTTTCAATGTGTAAATATAATAAGCAGCTAAAAGTACTTTCTAGATGTCAGAAAGCATTCAAACTGTTCTAGGCAAAGTATTTTCCATCCCAAAAACAAATGTGATGTTTTTGAATGAATATTTATTATTTGCATGTAGAATATTTAAGTCTCAGCTTAAAGGGAAAGTAATTTTTCTTGTAGAAATTTAATGACTGTCTAAACATAGACATTCTGTTTGGTTTTGTAAAACTGCTCTGTCATTTAATATTTTGTAGCCTTTGCCCAAGGAAGTCAGCTATACACATGCTACATTTCTGCTTTCTGTTTCTACAATGTAGGAATAATCTGACTGAAAAAAATAAACTTTTTTTATTGTTTTGCATCAAGTCTAGAGGGGTGTCACTGTCTGGGTTTCTTAAATCACCTAAATATTGATAAAAATGTTTCTTATTGATTGCTTAATCATCTTGTACACTTAAACTGGTATTTACTGAGAACCCAATGAAAACCTGGAATTCATAGGGAGGTACTACAGGATATCAGCAGATGAGCTGAGGAGACTGCAAGGGTCCATTTCCATAAGGGGCAGCAGAAAGCCTGTGATGGAAGGTTTACCGGAGAAGAAAAGGAAGAATTATTGTCTAAGGGCCTAATGCAATAGGATAAAACACAGCAGGAAAGGCAACCTCAGTATATTTAAGGTTTTCATACCATTTCATACCATATCACTGCTTTTAAGTATCATTGGTGTAAAGTTCTTGGAACACATTTTGAAATGCAATTACACTGGAATATGCTCTGTCTTGCCCTGCCCATAACATTAGCATTGCATTAGGAAAAGAGTAAGCTTCTGTGAGAAATGGAGTCATAAGCATATCCTGTACAGGGCAGGCTCTACTGGATACATGCTCCCAAGCTTCAGCAAGCTGTACTCCATAATGTTCTTTCCTTTGGTTTTACATCCAAAAAATTATGCTAGTGGGCATACTGTCAGTTATATGATGAATGTCCTACCTTCTTCTTCCCTGGTACAATCAAGCTGTTAGAAATGATAGCAGAATTCCCTCTAGATAAGAGAAGGTATCCTTTACTGTTCCAACCCTTTTCCAAAAAATATACATCACATGGTCACACACCCATTTGCTCCTGCTCCTAATTCATTTGCCATTTCTCACATGCCTCCTTTCAGATTTTATTAATCATCTTGCTCTCTGCTCTCTGTTGTCTCCCTACCCTTTCCTCCAGCAAGAAACTGACTCCACTAGCTTCTCTTGGATTCTCATTGATTCATCACTGTTTTGAGTAATTTGCTGAGCCTGAAACTAAGGGAGATTGTCTTCATTGATTCCTGATTAATTCATCTGTTTGTGAAAGCTAGGTACACAGGTAATAACTCAATTGAAATTCCTTCACTGCTTAATTGCTGTGCCATAATCCTGGCCTGTTAAATCAGATAATCAGATATTATGAATGAAGTTAGGATTTATTTTTTCAAAACACGATTATTAGAATATCATTATAAGGAATGCTTTTATTAATTCTGTTTATAATTATTCATAAAATGCAATTTTAGACTTTAGGTCAGTACAGTGCACAGGTTTTATTCATATAGAAAAAACTGTGTCAGAGGAATTCTGTGAGTGAATTATGCTTCCAAATCTACATATTCATAACTTATAAGGCCAAAAAGGATCCAACCCAACTATAGTGATATGGTTGATTGTATTACTACCTTTTTCTGCTTCACAGATGTCCTGGTTTAGGGCAAATTTGGAAGGAAACTTCCAGAGGAGTCCCTCTAGAAAGTAGATTCAAGAAGCCCCTCCCCCTACTGTTTCCGGAAAATATTTCCTGGGAGAAAAGTGAAGAAGACCTGATTATTTAACAAGCAAAGTATTCACAGGCATAAAAAATGAATAATATTAAACAATAAAACCTCCCACTGCTCTGAAGAGATAGCAAATTCAGAAAGTCCTTGTCACGGGGTGTAGCTCAGCTTGCTCAGTCTCCTATTAGTCCCTCTGGTGCTGGAAAATGCCACATCCATCCCAGGCCCCAGTAGGCCACAGGTGTGAGCTGCTGGTGCTCTTCTAAGTTTTCAGTCCAGAGCAGGTTTGAACAGTCTCAAGAAAAAGGAAAACCACAATCCAGGGAACTTCAGTGCCTCAGCTAGATAAAAACTAAAAGCAAAAGAGAGCTCTCTTCCACTGTCTGTCCGTGCTGCAGACAACACAGTCTCAGAGAAGAGAAAGATGAAACCCTTACCTTTATATTTCGAAAACAACCACCTCAGACATTCCACTGCTTCTCCTTCTCCCCTCTTCACTCTCAGATCTAGTTTTAAGGGTGCAGAACTTAATAACCACCATAAACAGAACATCATAAAGTCATGCCAGGACAACCAATCATAGAATCAATTCCCAATCAGGGAATGGTTTGGGTTGGAAGAGATGATCTTTAAAGATCATCTAGTCCAACCCCACCCCACAGGCATATTTAATCAAACCAGATTCCTCAATGCCCTGTTCAACTTGATTCTAAACACTTGTAGGGATGGGATATTTGCAGCTTCTCTGGGCAGTCTATTCCAGGATTCATACCTTTTGAGTATCTAAATCTACCCTCTTTAGTTTAAAATGTTCTTCTCATACTATCAGTACATGCTTTGGTAAAAAGTATTTCTTCATCTTTCTTGTAGGCCCCTTTTCAGTGTGGAAAGGCTGCTATATAAGGTTTGCCTGGAGCCTTTTTTTCCAAGATAAACCAGGCCAACCCTCTCAGCTTCTCAGCTTCTCTTTATGAAAGGGAAAAGCCCTCTCTTTCTGTGGCCCTCATGTCAATAAACTCCAGCATGGCAATGTCTTTCTTCTGTTGAGCTGGACTGAGAGTGGCCCCAGAGCTGGACTCAGTGCTCCGTATCAGGTCTAAGGAAAGCAGGGTAGAGAGCCAGTGTGACCTCCCATGACCTGCTGGCCATCCTGCTTTTTATGCATTCCAGAATCCTACTGTCTTTCTCAGCTGCAACTGTACATTGTTGGCTCTTACATAAATTTTCATCTGCCAACATCCCCAAGCCCGTCTTTGCTTTCAATCCATTCATCCCCCAGTTTGTATTGCTTCTGGAGATTGCCCCAACCCAGGTGATGGACCTCGCACTTGGATTTGTTGAATTTCATGAGGTTCATGAGACCACTCCTCAAGCCTGTCCACATCTCTCTGGATGGTGTCCTTTCCCTCAGTCATATCAACAGCACCACTCAGCTTGGTTTTGTTCCCCAAACTTGCTAAGGGTACACTCAACCCCATGGTCTAGGTCATTAATAAGGATATTTAACTGTACTTGTCATAATACCCCTGAAGGAAAACACGCATCTCCATTTGGATCTCCATTTGGATTTTGAGCCATTGACTCTTTGGGCATGGCTGTTCAGTCAATCCTTATCCATCTAAAAATTCATGCATCAAAACCATATTTCTCCAGTTTAGAAACAAGCGTGTTGTGTAGACTGTGTCATTGGCCAGGTCACTACAAAAAAGTGACTCACCTACCAATAGAGTCACTTCTTTGTAGAAGGCCACCAGGCTTGTCACATATGATTTGCCCTTCATGACACCAAGTCTTCTTTCCCTGATATTCCTCCTTGTCATTCATACTCTTCGGCATAGTTTCTAGGAGAATCTGTTTTCATGAGCTTCCTAGGCACAGAAGCTGACTGGTTGGCAGTTCTCAGAGTATCTGTTTTTGCACATTACATAAATCGGTACAATGTTTCCCCTTTTCCAGACACTGGGGCTTTTGCTTGACTGTCACAACTTTTCAGAAGTGAGAGAAAACTGCTTATATCTGCCTAGTTCCCTCAGGAATTTTGTCAGCTTCCATAGACTTGTCTACCTTCAGGTTCCTAAGCTGGCCTTGAATCTGGTCTGCTCCCACAATGGAGTCATTGCCTTTATATTCAGGAGCTTGAGAGATGTGGGAAGTTGAGTTGGCAGGGAAAATTTGAGGAAAAATGTTGCTGAGTACATCAGACTTCTCCATATAAGCTGTCATCAGATGCCCTGTCTCATTTATTAGAGTGGTACAGTTTGCCTTCCTTTCCCAAGTTACATACCTGTCAGGGTTTTCACACATTTCCTTCTGGCATTAAATGTCCTGGTCTGGAGCTATGTTCTTTACCCTAAGTTCATTACTTCAGACATGGTCACATTGAAAGGCCTAATGCTTCCTTTTACGTGCTGGATTAGTTGTCCCAAGCTTTTGACATGTAAACTTCAAGTCATCTTCAGCTTCAAAGGCTATGCATTTTTCTGCAGTTCAAATAATAAAGATGTTAAGCAATGAAGGACTGAAAATCAGACTTCCACTAGTTCTCACTAGAAACCACTCGTTTTCTTTGTTACAATTACATTTTGAGATATTTAAAGTGCCACATTTACAATAATTTTGAATCTTGGTTAAAATAGTATAGACTGTCATTCAAGTGCCTTCAGAATTCAAAATACATATTATTGCAATTTATGCAGAAACAGACATAAATGCATATATCTGCAAATTTCTTGTAATCCAATTTTGTATTCTCAGGAAAGAAAAAGAAGCCTTCGGAAGATCAGGATACTTTGATAAGATCTATTTAAAAAAAAACCAACTATGTTGATTTTCAGCAATTGCATTTACAGCATTTAAATTTTTGTTAATCAGGTTCTATTATTTGCCTAGCAGCAATATTAGTTGGAGTGGCTTGTAAGTGTGCAGGTCATCTTTTTCAGCATTTGCACTTCACAGTCTCTTTCAGCCTTCTGGAATTTCCTTGTTGTTTCAAGCGTTATTGGAAATCAGCAATAATCAGCAGAGACCTTCTCAGTTACACCTTGCCCTGCTGGTTGAAACTGCCTAGCCTTGTTAACCTCTGTTTAACATCTTTGTCAGCTTTTATTAGAATGTAAATTGTTTTGTTGCCACTTTGGGATCTAACTGTGCAGACTTGTTCATTTTCCTAACACTGTATGTTTTTGTCTTTTCTGCATGATTGGCAAATTCACCCCTTATATGTAGCAGTCTTTTGGTATGGCTCCTTTTGCTCCTCTACTCCTCTCTCATTTCTTTAAAAAACCCCAAAGCGCAAAACCCAAAACCCCCACCTGTGATTTTGGTTCTTTTTTCTAAAAATAGTTCTTATGATTTCTGTGTGCAGACAAATTAAACCTTATATATTTTTGTACATAATTTAATGCATTTGTTAAATTCTGCTTTACACAATCATAGAATGGCTGAGTTTGTAAGGGACTGCTGGAGGTTATCCTGCCTTGCTAAAATAGGGTTCCTTATATCAAATCTAAATCTGTCCTCTAGGAAGGCTATACAGCAGCAGATAACATGGCTTTGGAGAGGTTAGAGCAACATGGTTTCAGGCAGAAAGAAGTAATATGATATCTTCCGACCTGTTCTGTTCTGATCCTTAGTATTGCTTCAAATAAGAAGAGAAAATTAATTTGGATGTTAAGGATTCTCTGAATTATTAATTTAACAATTTGCTACATCACTAAGGTCAGGCTCATAGTAATACCCCTCCCAGTCTTCACGGACATATTTTTCTATATTTGTAGATAATAGTTAGTTCAGAATTCTTGATGTCATAGAGAATATTTATATTCAGAATTTGAAAATCACTTCTCTTCTGTTGCTGAAGATTTACCTTTTATGAAATATCAGTAAAACCATTATGTTGGTTGTGAAGAGTGTGCAGAGATAGAAGTTGATTTTATTTTTCTTCTCACTGGGAAAGGAAGTTGCTTTTGTTTTTATATTAAATCTGAAATGGAGTAGCTCAAACTGTTATTTTCTGAATACTTCACTAGGAAGTATTTTTCTTATTTGTATAGCTGTCGAGTCCTGAAAAATATAATTGCAGACAATGAGGACCAGGAAAAGAAATTTTGATGTGCTGAAACAGGGACACTCAGATCACAGGCCTATCACAAAACCAGACACATCAAAAACAGTCTAATGAGTGAGAATTCTGTCCTCGAAGTTATGACCTAAAAGTTCTCTTCAATTCTTCTCTCTAAATCTAAAAAAAGGAAGATGGAACCAAACTCGAAAAATCTTGAGATGGAAGTAGGTACTGAAATTTCAGAGATGACTCAGATTCAAAATTCAGTGGACTGAGGTCAGTCATGTCCTTGCATATATTCCTCAACCTCTCTATCAGAATCGATTTGGCCATTTTTATTTTATTTGATGAGGATTCAGATGCAGTGTCCCTTTGGATTGCTCAAGATTCTCTGTATGATATAGCCTGTATTGTGTTGATGTAGGAATGCATCCCCCAAAATATTGTAAGATGGCATGTTTTCAAGTAAGCAACTACATAAAAAGTGCATGAGTAACTGAATAAAATGAAGTAAATCTAAACCAAAGAAAAATAAGGCTGAATTTTCAACAGAACTATAACAAAATTGTATCATAATTCTGAGAAACCACAACAAATATTTCAAGTCTGATTTTAGGACTGAAAAGAATTTATTGCCACTGTGTCATTTACACAGAGACATAAAGATTAGAGGAGTGCTGAAAAATTTTGGTGCAATTTCAGAGGTATGATTGGCATTTTATGGTTATACACACATCTAAGACAATACTTCCCAAGAAGAAAATTATTATTTGCAAGTATAGCCCGTTATTTGTACTTATAAATCAGTGTATTCCTTGCTTTGTTTTAATAACTCTGATTACAGAAAGAAATGAACATAAAGCTATGAAGGATATCATAGTAATTCAGCATGTAAAGATATAAATACTTCTAATAACATTCAAACTTCATATATATCAAAGAAAAATTGTTCTGGTGTCAGTTTTAATGAGGAATATAGTTATTTTTCAGTGCTGGTGTTTAATGTTTAAAACGTTTTTATTTTCCTGCCTTCCATCTTCTGCCCCAGGCAGACATTTCAACAAATTCAAATAAAAATACTTCCAGAAGATTCTTATCCTTTGATTTTGGCAGAGGAGCAAGAGGGAAAACCCAGACATCTTTCTGTATATTCCTGCAGGCAAATCCATACTAATATCTGAGGTGGATCCATCAAGAGCTGAAAGATGTGAATAGATCCTGAGGGATGTTTTATGATAGAAGGGATTGTAGATCATAAGGGCAAGAATCAGGAATTCCTTCTGTAAAACGTTCAGCTCCTTGAAAACTGTACAGAGGCTGTGGAAGGAGACAGATAACCTGGAGCTGCTTAAGTTCTCTAGTTCTCTGCTGTTTTTGTTGTACATTGCATGTTTGGACTACTTTTTTGTGGATATAAATAGTATAAATATTCAAACCATTTGCAAGAATTAGCCTCAAATGTAAATCTGTGTGTTATCTATGCCTTTAATAAGGAGAGCAGTATGCATAAAACAGTGTTTATAACACAATTGATAGCAGTAAAATTTTTCAGTGCTAGATCTCTAATTTGTTTTTAGCAACAGTAATATTTTCATAAACCATTTTGAAATAGTCCAGCCACATTCTACACAGCAAAATCTCCCTTAGATTTCTAAATGGCTATTATGAAATCTGGCTGGCAGAAAGGCACCACAAATACTTTCAAAGAAGGAACCTGATTCAGCTGCAGAATTACTCTTCAAATACAAGCTTTGCATTGCTCTGGATTTGTTTCAATTGAATTTAATACACATAATCAACCAGTCTGCTAAATGGACTTCTGTTGGGGGTTAGGTTTTTTTTCTGTAGTTCCTTTTTACTTATAGAATTTTTTCCCATAAGTTGCTAGGAAACACTAACAACTGGGTACTTAAGAAAAACAAAAGTGGCCAATCTCAGGGGAGGAGGGCATCTGGTTGAGCTTCTCTTATCTGGCAGTTTCTCTCCATGGGGCAGAGATACCGCGACAATTGCACTGATAAAAGATGGGGCTGGGACAACTGCAGGCTCTCTCTCTCTCTTGGCTTTGGAGGATGATGGTGGAGCTGCTGCTTGGGGAAGAGAATTCACTGCTGCCACTGGACCCCAGCCCAGAGCTACTTCTTCTACCGTGGGGTGAACCTCTGCTTGTGAGAGCAGCCACAGAACTGGGACCTTATTATCACCTACATCACTAAAAGAGGGACTTTTCACCATCTGCTCAGGTGCCCTGGATCCTCAGCTCGCCTCTCCCTGCCCTGCTCAGGGAGCCAAATGACTGCTGCCTTGCCCCTGCTGCTTCTTCGGCACTGCTCCAAGCTTTCTCTACCCTGTAGCCTCGTACCCTCGTACTGCCTGCTGAAACATCCTGCCATCCCAGCTTGGTCCCAGCTCCTCAGAGTCCTGCTGGGGCACTGGGATCGGCTTCACCCCTGCCCCAGGGGTTTGTGAAGCACAGCCACTCTCCCCTCACTTCCCGTCACAGTCAAGCAGCCATTAGTGTGCGCACTCTGAACTTGCGCCGCAGCGCCCCTGCAGCCACGGAGGAATCATCGCGCCTGCCCGCCCACCGGGAGCCAGCAGCGCTCCTGTTGGCCGTGATCGGAACTGCACTGGAGGGAAAGTACCCACGGCCAAGAAGGCTGGGATTGGGTTCTGGTTCTGTTTGGTGCTAATGCTGTAGTTATTGTTTGTTTGCTTCATCATGCATACTAGTAAAGAACTGCTATTCTTATCCTCATATTTTTGCCTGAGAGCCCCTTAATTTTGAAATTATAATAATTTGGAGGGAAGGGGTTTAGATTTTCCATTCTAAGGGAAGCTCTTGCCTTCCTTAGCAGACACCTGTATTTCAAACCAAGACAACTTTACACCTAAAGCCTGATTTTGTGGGATTAATAACTCCTCAGCTAGTGTAATTTCTGTGGCTTGAATAATTTTATGGTTGAAATAATAAGAGACCTTACTCTCATAGACTTACTGAGGATGGTAGAAAGGACTACATGAAAATAACAGATACTGACTTCTAGGGACACAATAATAAACACACATCAGCAACCTTACTCAAGGTTATTTGAGAGTTTATTGACTTATGTGTAATCTTCCTAAACAATTATTACTTATTTTAGATTTTACAGAGAGGATGAGCCCTTCAGAAATTAATTCTTAAGGGTTTAGAATTTCAAAGGCTACATTCTGCTCAAATCAGAGAAACAGATACTAATTTATCTAATTGGTACTGAGCACTGAATTTCAGAATACACAAAATTTATTCATTAAAAATGGCAGAAAATTAGGCCATGAAATGTATGTGATTTGATTGGCACATAGAAGGTAAAACTGTCAGTTATTTTCTTGGGTTTTTCTTGACTGTTAAGTGCAACTTTTTGGATGACATCAGATGACTTTACAACATTTTGGAGCTTAAAAAATAAAATAGTAGCCAATTAAATTTATTGACTAGCAAGTTAATCTGTAAAAAATGGATAGAGTATGATAATCTTGTATCAGAATATCTCAGAGTCTTTAAGAGGAAACTATCACACATATTTAGATAATTTGAAATCCTAGCCAATATCTTTTTCCAGAAAAACTTTAAATCAATTACTCTCTAGTGTACATTAAAGAATCTGCACTTCCAGTCCATAAAATCAGCGGAGTAATATGCATCTAACAGTATTTTTAATAGTTGTTAGTACATCTTCAGTTAAAGAAATTTCAATCACTGAAATTGAGTGATGGAACATGAGTCTGAATTACTCATGTTTTGCAATGGGTTGCATATCAATATCTTTGTAATTTAAAATAATGTTACACTTGACAAAATCTCCAGAGATTTCTTGAAAGTGTTGCAACTTGGAAGAGGTTCATGGAATGGTTTAGGCCCATTTTGGTCACACTGGAAGTCTGGTTTCCAGATAAGGGAAGAGGCTGATGAGAGGTAAATCCTGTGAAGTAGAAAAAAATCTTCCTTATTATGCCAATGTCCTTTCTTACATAATCACTAAGCTGTGAATACTCCCCTTTGAATAGAGATGAGGACATGGAGACATAGGATGAAGGTATTCATCTCGGCTGAATGATCATAATTGATTCAACTGAGAGACAACTGCAGCATCTCAGAAGATGTCAAAGACTCATAAATGTCCCTCAATCCACAATATTACATCATGCAGTATGAAACTCCCTGACTGAGGGGAGGTACGTGGTCATTCCCACCTGAACCTGAGTGACTACAAACCAAATAGATTTTGCATTCTATGGATTCTTACCCCTAGCCACTTGTGGATAGATTCTCTCTCTCTCTCTCCCCCTCACATTTACTGCTAAATAAAATCTGTGCTATTGCCTTTGCCATATGGTCTTGTTTGCACCTTAATTTGGGCAGAGGCATCTCTAATAATTTTAATAATCTGATCTTAACACCATCAGACATACTGTTACATCAGAAATAGATTGCACATCCACATGTCAAATATTACTGTACTTTGTGCCAAGTTTTATGTGTGATACACTGTTGGAACCCTAGCTGCTGAGAATTTTAGACTTTCTGTGCTGACAGGCACTGACCCGCAAGGGAACATTGCATTTGACCTGAAGCCATAGAAAAAACTTCCAAAATTGAATGATAGAACTGTCATTATGGTGCATAGTTTGAATAGAAGTGTGTAATATCACATGGTGGAAAATTTAAATGTTTTGAAATATAGTAATATATATAAAACAAGATGAAAGTTGTAAGGCAAAGACTAGTCCTTCTTCTTCACCTTCTTCTTCATGAGTTTGGGTGGTATTGTGTAATGAGATAAAAAAGTCTGCATTGTGGGCCACAAGTAGTTAGTTATTAAGTTAAAAGTGAAAATAATTTGTGTCATTCTTAATTAAACAGTTTATCCTTAAAAAGCCTTGTAAAAAGGGAGGTACAGCTCAATTTTTAATTTGTTAGCATGAAGTACTATAGAACTCACAGTTTGTAATAATATAATATAAATAAAAACTAATAAACATCTAAGTCTGAACAAGAAATACCGTCTCATGCATTTAATCCCAACCCTAAAAAAACCCCAAAATGCAACTCAACAATAAACTACATGACTACTTACTATGAGCATCTTTGTTAGGTATAATTTCTGAAAATCCCTTATATTTCCAAAATTTTGGTAAGTTTTAAAAAACAAATCATTGGGGACTATCTTGGCAAGGAGGTGTATCAGCACAACACAGCAGTAAACTGCGGCAGAGCTTCAGTACTGTGGACTGAAGAGGCAGCTCTGGGTTGGTGTATATATAGTAACAAAAGTCCACTCGGAATGTCCACTTGAAATGTCCTCTGGGCAGTGAAAAAGGAATCTAGAAATCATTTAAAAAATAGGATAAAATTTATTAGCCACTTTTACTTTGAAGGGAACACAATGATTCATAGAGAGCCAGGTTGACAGTATGAATAACTCAGATTGCTCCTGGATTATGTGACTGCCCATAAGATCACTAAAGACTTAAGAAATATACCTAATTGATTGCTGACATTCATTTGCAGACAGAAATAGAGAAATAGACATGAACCTTCCACTTCTCAATTGCAGATCCAAGTCCACTGAGTAACTTTACTAATTTCATTGTTAATTCAATTTCTGGGAGCAAGGGAACAGTTCATGAGAGCTGCAGTTAGACTCATCAGGCATAATATTCTTCATTCCTATCACAAGAGGCTGCCCTTTTCTTGTTGAGGTTCCTGCTTGGATCTAGCTGCAGTAGGGCAGCTGACTTTTTTTAGAACTGAAAAGATTTGTTTTGTGCAAGTGCAAAGGCTGATGCCTTAAAGACCTTGTTACAAAGAACTGGGAATTTTAAAGCTGATTGTTAAGAGCTTTAGGGCAGACCTAGGACCTTTTCCAGGAGTGATTTTAAAATGGATGAAATATTTCAGTGAGAGTTTTGTCAGGGAGTTGTCCAGCTCACACTGATTGAGAAGGAAGTTGCAAACACACAGGAGGAATTTTTATCTCCCTTCATAAAGGTCAGAGCTGATACTACAACTGATCAGAGCCTTAAGAATGGACTCATTTGATCATGGACTGGATATGCATGCATTGACTGATATTAAGTAGGGGATTGTTAAATGTAAGGAAATCAGGCATTTGGGAAAGCAGATCAGCTAACTCCAGCCACTTCTTCTTGTCTAGCCACCATTCCATGTGGTCTTTCCTGAGGATGTCCTAATAAACCAGAGTTAAATAAACCAGAAATAGAAGCAAATTTGACTACCTAACTTAAAAATGTCTTCCCAGGTATGGTCTTACTTTGACGTGTAATAAATGAAATTACCTATTCCCATCTTTTTAACATTCATGGGGGAAAGGTTAACCCCAGATTGAGACTGAACTGAGAGGGCTGGTGATTTAAACCATGACTATCTGGGTTTTTGCTGCACAAACAAATGAAGGTGTCACCAAATAAATACCCATGTTTTTATCTTGGCAATTTTTTTACTGTATGTGTGGGCTATTAAATCTTCATTCTATCTTTGAATACCAGCATGTCATAGTCATAGTTTTGGGTGGTGGTTGTTTTTTTTTTTTTTTTTTTTGTTTGGTTGGTTGGTTTTTTTAATTCTGTATTAAAAGTTCTCTTTGGGAGCGACTTTATAGCTATTTATACAATAAACAACATTTTCCCCCAGGCGGTTAGAAGTTAATTTTCATTTGAATACTTATTTCTTAGAACAAACATATGAAAGAAAGCTTCTCTTTCAAATAAGAAGAGGAACATTATGCTTCAGATCAGTTTTTGTACAAGGAGTAAGTCAGAAGATTAATCAAACCTCTATTTTGCATTCAACAGATCATTTAGTAAACAAGCATAGAAAATTAGAGGCCTATTGAGTACAACTGTACTATTTTCTTGATCAGAAAATTTTAATTAAAAATAGTAGCATAGTAAGCCAACTTCCTTCTTACTCCCCACTTCTCTTAACTGCTGAGTATCGTGGAATTTTGTTCTTTTTTGTCATAGTTCTACTAAATTATACCTGATCGTTACAATCCCAAAGAATATAATATTTATGTTCATAAAATCATGCAAAATCAACTAGAAATCAAATGAGAACACTCCCTTTCAATAGCACATTATCAGATAAACTTTGAAAGTATTTTCATTTAAAATTCCTCTGTAATCAAATAAGGAAGCTGATCTTATCTGAATGGGTTTTTTAAAATTAGTTTTCCTATCCTCATACCGTTCTTATACAAATTCGCTCTTCAGATAAACAATTTGTCAAAAATCAATTTCTTGCCACCTCCTGACATTTCAATAACCTAAACTGTGCCTCAGTACCCTATAACTTTTTTCTTTGTAGCCAAGGAGATTCTAACTTTGTATAGGAAGGCAGAGGTTCTTTTCCTGCTGTTGTAATAGTTCCTTTCTATCTTCAGCGTACTGATATCCACACCATATGTTGATGTTCAACTTGATGACAATCTGGGAAATTTTTTCTTTTTAAATTGTAAAAAACTTTGATTTTTTCTTATGCATAGCATAGCATCAAAATAGACAGCCGTCACAGTTTTACTGTTGATAGATGACATTTGATTTAAAAGGTGTTCATGATCTCATTCAATTGTTTTGCAGTGGAGAAGTTTGGTTGCATTGTGAATAAGTGTTGAGTGTTACAGCAACCATTTGACTTCAGAGTGCCCACTATTTAATGTACCTAACACAGTTTTGATGCTGACTTATGAAGTGAATGCAGTCTTCTGCAGCATTCCAGCATATAATTAAAACAGTTTTCAACATATATTTTGGCATAGAACTTGACCTACTTTCACACTTCTAAGGCTTAAAATAAAATATTACTATCATTGCATTCCTATTTTTGTAAAAACCTACCATATCAATCTTAAAGAAAACTGCACTACACTCTAACTAGTATGTGTGTAATATAAGTAATAATAATAATTTATAGCTGAATAATAGCATTCCATGATTAGGGATCTAGTAATAACGTACAGACATTGTGCTCAAAGCAATAATCATTACTCAAGTAAGCAGTACCTGCAAAGCCATCCATACTTGTGTAAATAAGAAATTACCTACATTTATAAGGAATGAAGGATCAAATCCATGCATTACTTAATCATAATACCCTCTTACACTATTTAAGGATTTTTATGTGCACACTGCAAAGGAATGCATGGGGATTAAGGAGGTTCTTGATTTGCAGAAGGGGTATGAGGCAGTAAGTCAAGTGGACTGGTTCCCACTGTCCATTTTGTATCAGATTGCTATAGAATATAACTTTTTCCCCAAAACATATTTTCCTACTGTCAAGAGCTTTTCTTCTACTTTCTAAAGCAGAAAGAAGGAGGCAAAATATTTCCCTTCTGAAAGAAAGAGCTGAAATGTTTTTCTTCAGAGAGCAACAATTTAAAATGCTGATTCTTGAGATGTAAAACCCAGAAAAATAATTTTAATGAATTATCATGTTTAAAATCCTGATAGTTTTGGCATCTCTTCCAGATTTTAGAAAAGTCTGTGTATCTACACATTTGTTTGGGTTTTTCCCCAGCAATATATAGCATATAAAATTATAAAAAACCCCTCTCTCTCTGTACAAACCTTGCCTCGCTCCCTATTAATATTATTATTCACCTTATGCTCCATTTGCCTGACAGCAAAGTCCTGTGACGCTGAAACTGAATTGTAAATACTGACTCACAAAGTACTTTCTAACTAAACTCATGGCAAATTAACAAAGGTTGCAATGTATTTGACACAAACTAGGTTAAGATAATTCCAGTCCTAAACCTCCACTCTGTTAGTGGAGTCTAAGTAGAGGACTAGCAGTATCCTCAGCAGTATTATAAACATATCCGCAGCTCTATTTCATCCTCTTTTAGGTGTTGAATTTGTATCAGTTCTAGTCCCTATTTTTCCTGGGCAAATGAATTAATTTGTTTATTCTACAGCTGAAAATTATTTAGATGTTTCAAGCCTTATGCCACTGTAGTGGCATAAGAGATGAAGTAATTATCCTTCTGAGCACATGGAAAAATGGAGAGATGGGAAAAAGAAGAGTGCTATAATGTAAGAAGAGAGGAATTAAGAAACATGACAGATTACTTTTTCTTATTTAGATGTTACCAAGATTTTGTTACATTCAGGTTTAATGTCTCCCCATTCTCAAATTATGTTGACAGGCAAAATTGATTTTGCTCAGTTCAAGGGTTATGAATTATTTAAAAGTTCATTATTTATAAGAAGAAGGATTTCTTGAGGGTGGTTCTGTTATGGAGAAATTATAGTAAAACAGTAAAATCTAAGGCGGCATAGCACAAAAGTATATGCTTTGTTGAGTTTCAGTGTGACTTGTGCTCCTCAGTGTCTAGGGTTCTAGAGGATCAATGATGGTATTAAACTTATAAATCCAGTGGTAATGGAATTTCGGTACATATCACAGAATCACAGAATGGGTCAGGTTGGAAAGGACCACAATGCGCCATCTGGTACAACCTCCCTGTTTAAGAAGAGTCATCTTAGAGCACATGGCACAGGATTGTGTGCAGATGGTTTTTGAATATCTCCAATGAGTGAGACTTCAGAACCTCTCTGTGCAATCTGCTGGGTGATCTACACAGTTAAAAAGTTCTTCCTCATACTCAGATGGAATTCTCAGTGCATAAGTTTCTGCCTGTTGCCTCTTGTCCTATTGCTTGGCAACACTGAGAAGAGACTAGATCCATCCTTTTCACATCCTCTCTTCAGATACACTGATATGTCTTGGGCCATAGTAAAACTTACAGTCCTCTTCAGTTTGTTACCTTACCTCAACATATATAAGAATGTGTAATGGATATCTCAAGATCCAGTCTCATATTGAATTCCAACTCTTCCATCTCTTAATCTTGTCATACATCATGTTTACTACAAAACTTCTGGGGAAAAAACTCTATTGACTTGTGGTCTAAAGTATGCAGAGATTCTGGCACAGAAGCATTAGAAACTCTTAAGCTTTCAAGACAGTGAAGCTGCAACACAGCTGTCTCTCCGTCTCTCCTCCTGCCACAGCCTGTCAAAAACAAGCAGTGAGTAAATTAAATAGTTTTGTTTAAGAACAAGAAGTGAAGTGATTTATAGCAGCTTGAATCTGTTTGTGCAAGCATAATTGTTTATTGAAATTCTTTACAGTACATTCCCAGGGGCTATGGAAATTGGTCCAAGAACAAGCTCTGCTATGCTGCTGCCCTACTCTCCTGTCAATATCAGCTCTTCTCAGACAGAGAAAGGAGGGTTCCGTCTTCCTCTATCTTAAAAGAATTCATAGTTTACAGGAGAAAAGCATTTTTGTCTGCTGAAATATAAATGTGGGGAATACAGTTATACAATTTGAAGAAAAATAAAGCCACTGCAAGTGTTTGGCCACTAAATCTGAGAGTTAAATAAAAATGTTGCACCACCAGACCTTATTGTGTATTTTTCAGTCAGCTTCATGCGTTCTAGATTTTGATTCAGATGCTTTGAACACGTTTCTCTATCCCAAACCTTTCAATGATAAGAATCTCTACTGTTATCTATACTTCCCCATAATGCTTATGGATGCTTCACAATGTTAAATATCCTACTATAAAGTGTACAATTAAAAAAAAAATTAAAACATCAGCACAGCATTTGTTGCATTAGCATGCAAATGAACTATCATTTTTCAGGGAACTTCATGAAAATTACTTTTAAAGTTGATCTTTATCTTAAATACAATTTAAGGAGAAAAGAAGTTGTTTTAAAAACTATTATGTTTGTGTTATAAAAACATAAACTATTTAATGAGTGTTTTGAGGACTTTTTTGATTTGTATGTTTGTGGGAAATGATTTTTATAAATACCTGAATATCCGTTTGATTTTCTATTTTTGACTTGCTTCACAGAAAATGGTGAAAATATATTGGAGGAAATAAATTTCATATTATTATGAGGGAAAGCATGGGCATAAAAATCCGACTTGATTCACACATTTCCTAGGTATCCATTACTGTTCTCGCTAATGATCATCATTTTTGCAATGACGTTGCAATTATTAACTTTCAGTTCTGATCTTTTGTGCCTTTAAAATTATTGTGCACTTGTAGAGAGTAAACTGACCAAGTGGTGGTTTTCATGGAGCATTTACCTTCTTAAAAATCCCATTTCACATTATTTCTGCCTGTGAAGCACATATAATGTGCTTAGACTCTAAAAATATAAGCTCTGATCTTGGAGGAAAGAACACAGAAAAGTACCTGCAGAGCACTCAGTGTAACTTTGGACTTCCTAGTACATCAACCTATGGGAGCTACTCCAGCAGAAAGCAACCAAGATGTCTGGATGGACACAATGTAGGAAGACAGGCCCAGAGAAATGGTTCTGCAAATCCTTTAGTATAGAAAGCTAAAGAGAGGCAGCTTTTTTTTCATATTCAAGTATCTAATGGTGCTATGCAGAGAACATAGAGCCAGGCTCTTTCCAGCATTAGGAAAAGGGACAAAAATCCCAAGTTACAATAAAAATTTTGAAAAAATACTACAAAAAAAATTCATTTCAGAGTAGGAAGATATTGGAACAGGTTGTACAAAAAGGTTAAGGAATCTTCATCCCTGGAGATTCTCAGTATTCAGCTACACAAGCATCTGAGCAAGGCCTACATGTGCATACTGGGGATAGCTACATACTATACCGATAAGCTCACCAGAAAGGACATTGTGGGACTCTATGTGGTCTTACAGAGAGAAAACAGGATGGCAGAGCCAAGGCAGCCAGTCAGGAAAGATGTGAAGAACATAATGGTCATGACAAGGTTTACCAGAGAATGGGCCTGAAGCCCCAGGGGAACACTTCTTCCAATTGTGAGCTCAATGTTGAATGGGACAAGGAAAGAGAAATGGTGAAACTGCCCTGAAGTCCCTGAAAGCTGTAAGAAATTTGTTGTCACCTGACAAAAATGAAACCTGCCTTTAGAATGATGAAGGGCCTTTGCCCACTACCAGCTGGGGCAAAATCTACAAATGACCTGAAACCAACTTCTTACCTCCCTTTTTAGTAACTAGTACACAGGATTGTTCAAATTAACAATTTCAATGATCCTGGAAGTAAGAAGTGCATTGGTTTCAGCTGGAACTATGTATATACTATTCTATACATCCACAAATTCTCTTGTCCTCCTGCATTCTTGAAACAGGAGACATGGAGGGTGTTCCCTATGGAGTATACGTACAGAATATATGGAGCTGGGACTATATGTACATGAGGAGCTCAATTCTATATTAATATGATAGCACTAAGCATGCTTTTTGTTGTTTGTTTTTATTTTCTTTTTGTTTGTTTGTTTGTTTTTTGTTTTTTGGGTTTTTTTGTTTATTGTTTTTTTTTTTTGTTTTCTGTGCAGCACTACGATTTTGGCCTGCCTGGAGAATGGTACTTTTCTACCTGGAAACCAGATAGAAAACATGAATGTGCAGATGTACAATTCACAATATGGCATATTAATTAGGTTTCCATGCTGATTCTTCCCATTTTATGTTCTGAGTTTTATGTCAATGCCTCCAGAGCTGTTGATGTGTATCTGGTTCCTGAAAGCAAAACATGAGTGGACGAAGTTATTTGAGATGACTATGACCTATTTCTGCTTGTTAGGGCTGTAAAGTTAGTTTAGGGAAGTGGATTTATTTTACCTCTGGTGCTGCCTGAAGGAAATTACTGCTAGGGTAATATACCTTTTCAAAATACCTAGTAGCTGTGTGGCAAAGTGAGCTGTGAATTTATGAAGCAACTGTGATGCTTCTATTAAAAGTTAATATATTTTTCATGAGAACAGCTTTAAATCATTGGTGCTTTTTTTTTATTAAATACTTGTAGCATTTGATTAAAATGTGTGAAGCTTCTAATATATTTCTTTACTGGCTGGATATTTTAAATATCCAATATTTAGCAATTGCCACCTTTCAATGAGTGTCATTCAGTGAACAGAGCAGAGGGGTAATGCCAGAGAGACCAGTCTGGATGGCATGGCTGCGGTCAGGTCAAACTCTGCAACTTTTGGTATACTTTTGTTATTAATATTGCTGCTGTTCCTGTTTATTTACTTGTCTTGTTGTTTCCAGTAAAAATGTAATATCTGAACCCACAATCCTTGCCTCTTGTCTCTCTCAGCAGAGTAGAGGGGGCTCTGGGTTGGGGAGTGCCATATCTGAAATTGTAACTTCCCATTCAAATATCATAAAATAAAAACCTCCCTCTCCCCCAAAACCTCCAAAACATTTGAAATAAAAATATGTAAATAAATTTATCCTGACACATACTACATAGAAATATACTGTATGTAATTCGCAAAACTGAAGTTGAAGTAATAATTGTCCTGGATTGCATAACTACTTACTTTAACTAGTTGCCACTAGTTAAAGTAATGTACTGTACATGTATTTCAAATGTAGACCTAGGACTGAACTCATTCTGAAAATGGAAACAGAACATGAGGAGGTAATAATCAGCCCCACTAGCAGGCCTTGAAGCCAGCAGGGTCCAAGACATTGTTCCCAGAAAAACCATTCAAAGAGATTTTTTAAGATAGATTTTAAACTTTTCCAATGATTGCTCATATTTGCTCACAATTTGCCATAACAGTTATCAGTCTGAAAGAATCACTTAAGAATTTACTGTTGCAAAGCAAAGCAAATTTCTTAATAAAACTTCTGTTTCTTAATAAAATAAATCTCTTTGGGATTACTGAATGATCTTCAAATGAGATGATTTCTTCATTTCTCACTGATTTCTCAAATGAAATTCTAAGGGCCCAATCCAAAACCTGATGTAGTCAATAAAATTTTTACTATTAACTTCAATAGGTTTTGCATCAAAATATCTCTAGGTGATTATAAATAAAGCAATACATTTAAGTCTGTAATAATACAGCTCACCATGTGTAATGTGAGTGTAAGAAATATATTTATAGTTTTATGAGATTGTTTTAAATTAAACACGATGTAGTACTTTCCTTCCCCCGCCCCAAAGTTAAAAGGGGTTTAGGCCCACACTTTGTATTCTTTGCCACATTCTCCTGGCTGAGCTGAATTTCTGCTTTCTCTCTTTGGCTGAAGCAGTGCCCTGAGAGAACAGTGTAAGATTCAGAAGTGATAAACCTGCAAGAATCTGATTGTGCTGAAGTGATCCTTCAAAGCAGAGGTCCTGCGTTTCTATCCTCTTCTGAATTCAAGGATATATTTTAACAGGCCACACTGTAATGTGAAATAAAGAAAGTTGTTTTTATTATTGTGTTTTGTATTTGAATTAATAATTTCCTTAGTTGTAAACACCCATATTTTGCTTAAGTGAGGTACTTAAGACTTTTACTGGATGCAATTCCAAATGCCCTGAAAACCTAATCACAGATTCCTGCATAATAGCAAGACATTATATTAAGCACTGTTTCTACATTAGAGGATGTAGGCTATTTAGCTGTACTAAGAAAATACAAATATATGTGCTACAAATTTTACTTCAGCAGACATCACCTTAATGAGCATTATAATAATATTCTCTTCATGTTTAAAATGATGCATTAAAATCCCATAAGTACTGTACTTCAACCATTCGGTGAATTATTAATAAGGTGATAATCATGGTAACGACGCTGCCTTATTAGGTCTTGATGTATCTTGTTAACATGCCAGTTAACTGCCTGTTGGGGTGGACGGGAAAAGTGCTTTTTTTGTGCTCAGGAGGGTACTAGAGAAGTTAATATTTTCCTAACAGAGTTTATTGTTCTCTTTCTAGTTTTTTGTTTGTTTGTTTGTTTGGGGGGGTTTTTTTGTTTGTTTGGGGTTTTTTTGTTTTGTTTTCTTTTAACTCCTTTTCTAAAGGTTGTGATTGCCCAAGTGCTTGTTGTCAGCTTTACCTGTCTTTAGGACATATGGAGTGATGGCATAATATATTTAATGCATTACTGTGAAATAAACCTTATTGACATCCAACCCTAAATTACTAAGTCAATATATTATTTAGTAATATGACCACTTGAGGCATAATGCATTTAAAGCAGCAACGACATCAAACCAATACAAAAACACAAAATGCAAGTGCTTCTTTTTCTTGTTCTAGATATTTCTTTCAGTATGTTAATGTTTTGGCATGTCAGAAAATTACTGAGGGAAAGAAATGTGTCCCTGCAACTCAGAAGTAACAAATAGCATAAAGACTGAATCAGCAGAGTGTGATAAGCCAAAAATCTGCCATTCATCTCTCCCAAATCTTCGTGCAAGCAAGCAAACAAACAAGCCATGTTAACTTTTTTTTAACTTGGAAAAATAAGGCTGTTTGTTTGTTTGCACTTTACATCTTTAATACTGAGCTCTCCTCAGCAGTTTAAAATGCACAGAACAGAAATCTGTTTCCATAACACTTTCAGCCCAATTTGCAAACCTTGGAGATCTATCGCTTTCTGCTGCCAATACTTGTCTGTCTGAAGTTTGCAAAATTAATCTCAAAGAGGCTGAACTTCAAGAAATCCATTACAAAACTTGTAAGAATTAGGTAACTAGCTCACGTTATGAAAGAATTTACTTTTTATTTCATCATTTTTACAGCTATATCTGAGACCACTTGTAACAGCAATAATTAGGGTGTATTTGAGGTTGTAGAAAGGACATGCTGACTGATAAACAAGTATAGTTTTGAGTGTAGCAAGTTTTATTATGTTTTGCTCCTGTTTGTTGGCACGCAATGACTTTTGTGCATTGGTGGATCAAGTACAAGAGGAACATTTTGTTTCTTGATCTCACTAATGGCAACATGGGCATAATCTGAAGCAGTAGGACACATTATCTTGAAGCCTAAAAAACCCAAAGGAATTATGGTATGCTAAAGTCTTGTGTGTAATTGATATGCACATAAGAGGGGTTATCTGATCTGATAATGCCTGAAATTCCTATTTGATAGAAACAAACAAGCAAAAAATGCAAATACTTATAAAAAACTGTGGTAAAACTATACCGGTAAAACAGAATTTCTGATATTTTGTTTTGAAAAGGAAAACTGGCAAAATAGATTCCATTTCTTAACTATTATTATGTTATTATCAAACTATTCAAAGTAGAGTACTTCTACTTACATGTCAAAACAACATTTAACATTAAGCGGAAACTGACTGGAATAGTCGTCTGCAGGGTTTTCTCCCTTGTTCCTTCTTTTTGCTTCCTCACATTATCAAAATATTATACTCCTAAACATTCCCAGTAGCATTTCTTAAATCTTATTTTGATCACTAATTGATGACACTGATACAGTGAGAATTAAAAAGTCATTGGTTAAAGCTGAGGGGAAAAAATATTCCTTTACTTTCATTAGATTTTTGGTGATGCAGATGTACAGAATATTCTTCTTTATATTGAATCAGCATTTTCTGATGGAAAATTGTTCCAACTTAATAACTTTTTTGCTAGGTGGTTACAGATAATCCTCTCATCCAGTCAATAGCTTGCTGTGTGATGATTAATTTTCTGTCAGGAAGGTCTGGTTTTTCTTCACCAAATAATTTACTGAGTCTTTTATGAAATGTGTTTTAAGACTTTGCCATAGGAAAAAATTGTGAAGTCAATTGCTGTCTGGGAGTCTGTAACTAATGAATAATACTAGTCTAATTAATGTCAAACTAATTCAAGTCCTGCAACTAGCTAGCTGAAATAATTTTCACTTCTTCAGGTACAAATTATATTTAAAATCCATAGAGAGTTTCTAATAATACTAAACATCAATGTCTTACCTGTACAATGTGAATCTCTAATAAAACCCTGAAGTGAACAATTAAAAGAAATATGGTTAGGACTAGGAGTTGTTGCAATGAAATTTTATTTTCCAGAGTTAATCTTCTCATCCATAGTCACGTTATTCATTTTCCTAGAGAGGTTTCCTTTAAAAATAATTTAAGAAGTTGATTTAGTGCATAGCAGGATGTCAGCCTTTTTTAGGAATGTATGATTCAGGGCAGAGCTCATTTATCCACACCACTGCCACGACAAGTCTGATGGAACTGGCTGCTAAGAACTGCCTGGGCTGTGATTGCTACAGAATCAGTCCCTTAAGAGTCATCACCTGAATCAAAAAAGTTTCATAAAATGCCTAACACAATTTCAATTTATATTAGCTATTTTTTGTCAGCCAGTAGAACTTCCTGTAAAACACCCATTGACACCCTTTTGTCTTTTGTGAACTCTTCCCACAACTAAGCTTGAAGTAAGAAGGTTCCTGAGCATTATTAGTGTGTTGTAAATACACTATTTAATACCTGATTTTTTTCCTTTGTGTTTATTATTGTTCATAATTTTTTTCTTTCCTGCAGCCATAGCCACATTTCAAGAGTAAATGAAAATATAGCCCATATATTTAATGCTTTGGGTGTAAGTCCATAATGCCTATTACACACCCTCCCTCCCGCCCTGTGTACTGGAACCCTGCAAACAGTAATTAGTGCAACATCCCATTGCAAATTAGTACTTAAGAGATACATCACCTCATCAGTGAAAGTGCTGATCCAGTAAAACTGCTACAAAGTCTTATTTGATGTCATTAGTGCTACTAGTGTCTTGTCAAAAGTCATTCAAGGTCAGGTGCTGTGAGTGTTGGAAGCCAGTGACCTCAGCTGGCAGCTTTTTTGTGTGACTGTGAGGTGGTAAAGCCTTATTTCATGATCATTTCTTAGTGGGTTTTTTATTTATTTATTCATGTATTTGGTTGGTTGGTTGGTTGGTTGGTTGGTTGGTTGGTTGGTTGGTTGGTTGGTTGGCTGTTTTTTTACAGTGAGGTTCTCTGATAAGGCAGAAAGAAGAAAAGAAGAAAGGTGGATGGCTATGGCATGTTAGGAGAGTCTTTCTATTCTTTCCTTCATTAATCAAATACTGAGGGATATATTTGTCTTTGAAAGTACATTACTTTTTTTGTCTAGTTTATAATTCAGTTATAATCCAAAAGAATTAAATGTTTGAAATATGCAATTTGAAAGCTATAAGGAAATTAAGGGTTGACTAGACTGCAAAGAATCCCTTTTAAAATTGTAGAAAGGTAATTTTATACTTACTGGAAGAAGGCGTTTGGGCCCTAGCTTCTGAAACAAATAGTTGGAGTCTAAAAAATTTGTGAAAAATAAAAGAAAATAAATTAAAGCATTCTGGGATAATTTTTATTTCCATAGAAATTCTCATTTATGTTTAAACACCATTCTGTGTTGCATATTATGTAATTTGTAATGTTATTTTGTTTGCTCTACAGAAAATTTGGATTTCTTTTTCTTAGATCAATTTAGATATGACATTTTGGAATGTTTAAGCACATACTGCTTTGTTAAAGTATTTATTATAGATGTCAATTAATTTCAGTGAGAAATCTGGAGAAGAATTTGGTTCAAATGTGAGGATGAAGCTCAGATAGTTAAAATTTTGTATACAAGAAGTAGAAGAAAAATTTGCTATTTCCAATGGTCTGCCCGGAAAATTTCCAAAGGGAATTCTGTGCACCAAAGGACTGAGCAGCTGAGCCATCATTATTTGCATTTTTTTTATTATAGTCCTCCATATAACATAATGTGAGGTAATTTCCTGAAAGGAGGAGCAATATGTTTTTCATTCAGAACTGACTGGCTGGCAGGAATAGCTTGCCATTTCAGAATTCGCACATCATGTGCAATCATATTTTTTAAATACTTCCTTGTGTCTAGCAGTACCTTTTATGTCTTCTAGGTGTCCCTGCTCATTGCAGGATGGCATTGGACTACAGGCGACCTTTAAAGGTTGCTTCCAACCAAAACTGTTGGGGGAAAAAAAAATTTGATCTGGCCCTGTACATTTCAGCATCACATACACACATCTGAACTTGCTGTATCTGAGATATGATAGCTATTGGAAGTTCTCAAAACACAGCCATTAAGTTCTCAATAATTTACCTTTTTCATAATAAATTGAACTATATCTTTATCCTAGAAAGGGGGGTGGAATTTGTCTTTTAATTTTAGGGCACATTATCCAGCCTAAGATATCTTTAAGAAGTGACATAAGGAAAGTACCACCTTTTACATTTGCGCAGCCCTGAGGATATTTCAAGCTGGGCATCCATCATTGACAGTCATTTCAGGGAAAGCTGGCTGCTGTATCTACCAAAGTTGTCCTTTGCCTGCTTCTTCTCATTTTCACTAAAGCTGACTTCTATTTGAGAATACTGTTGGGCTAGCAATAGTTTCTCTTGCCTTGGCCATAATGTATCATATAGGGAATTTCAGAGATCACTTTGAGTAGTTTTATGATCAACGTTTCACAGTTTCAGAGAATCAAATTTTTGTAATTGAGAGGAAAAATGTTAATGATTTGAACTCATTGAAATGTACATTATAAAGAGAAACAAGAACAATAGCTATTTAGGTAACTTTTTCTTATATGAATATGTTAGGGTTCTAAGAAATACCTGCAAGTGCCAGGTAGTTCTGTTGATCAATTGTTAAGTCACCAATAACTTGCTATTTGTTCTATTTTGAAAAATAGGAGTATTTTCTGTTACTGATTTTTCATATACTTTATTTCACTACATTTTTGCTTTAATTTTTGACAGTCTGGGATCAGAAAATGCATTCTGTATGTGAATTTATATAAATATTATTTATAAAAATAATACTCTAGGCTTTTCTTTGGATGAATTTCAATCTACACTGTAATAAAAGCAACAAAAAATTAACAGTGGATTCCCACAACTAAGGTTACTACAGATTATGCTGAGTTGCATCTCCCTGTGTTTTTGGTAGTTTATAATTTTCTGCTTTAAAGTGGATTTCTTTAGCTTTGTTTTAGGAGATGCTTGGCAAAAGCGTCTTTATTCAGAGATAATCTGCAAATTATCATTCATATTCTTGGCTTAGAGTAAAACTACCATTAATTTGTATGGATGAAATCAAGATGCCCTATAATTACTGTTACCTAGTACTCTGGGTTAGTTCTGTTGTTGGGTTGGTGGTTTTTCCAGTAGCACAAAGTGACAACCTATTAGATTGGTTTTATGATATTGTATTTCTTTACAGTTCTGTAAAATTGCCATGCTTTCTTGAGCACTAAGATAAACAACGAGGATGAATGCATGTCTTTTCAACATTTCTTGTCGTTTTAACATTTACATAATTTATCACCCAAGTTAGCCCTGCAATTAGATTAATATGAAAGTACTTCAGCTTTTCAGCTCTTTTTTGGACAGAAAGATAGGTTTTGCTTCTTTTTCCTGAAATATAAAATGAATGGAAATGGTTAAGCTTATACTTTCCAGCAGTTTCTCTCCCAGTCATGAAAGGAGTGATAGCAGACCATCTCAGCATTGGCTTATTAAACTTAATTAACTATTGAGTGCATAACACATAAGGAAAAACCCCCCAAACCCAATATCCCCTTGAATGGAGGGCACTTGAAGGTCTGCAGGTGAAAGGAGGGCATGTGGAAGCTCTTGTTAGTCTGTGAGGGGGGTGGAAGGAGTGATGCGTACATACAACATCCTGCCACATTCTTTGCCACGAATGGCAAAAAAAGTTCAATTTTTCTCACCCCATGTGTGCATAATTTTCATTCATGTGGATGAGAACTATATCAGTGCAGGGAGAAGAGAGTAGATGCTTTAGGCAGTAAGAGATTCAATTACTTTTCTGACAGCAGTGAAATGGAATTTTTCATGCAGAAAAGATGTAACTGAGAGTAGGAATTTAAGAAAATGTCTGCTTAAAAGCATATTGTCCAATAAAATTTAGAATTTTCAAGGAGCATATGCTGGAATCTGTGCATGTATATGATCATGTTATCTTAACATTTTTTTCTATAACTGTGTGCAGTTTAGGCATAAATGACCTCACTAAGTTTATTGCTTCTTAATGCTGTCTAAAAGGCACATTAGCTGTTTTCCAAGGTTCTACTAAATTCTGTAAAATAGAGGAAAGTAATAGGAAATTAATTAACACTAAAATAGTGAAATAAATAGTAAAAACTATTTTTGTTACTGAAACTTAAAACCATATATTCTTTTATACTATTGCTTAGCCATGAATCCATTCTAGAGCAATTTTTTTTTTAAGTCGGGAAAATATTCCATATTTCCATGAGTCCAAATTAATTTTTGTTTTTTCAAATTTTCTGAACAATGACATTTGTACCCCAAAGAATTTTTTCACAGGAATGTGGAGATACTTGTAAGATATTTTAGAAATGCAAAAATACAAATGTGTGGCTGATCTTTGAAAATGGCTATTCCGATAACCCTGAATTTTTAATTTATTATAGATTTCACACCAGTGATCTGTTCCAGAAGAGTATTTGTCATCCACTGTATTAATATTAAAATTGATTTTAAAAAATTGGGAAAAAGGACTCTTATTCTGTAATTGATATATTAGTACAACTTCTTTACATGCAAGTAACAATTTGATTACATCATACAGTAAAGAGAATCCATCAACTCAGAAAAACAAAGACAACCTTTCACTTTAATTGAGCAAGTGTATGAGACCGATTGAGATATTTTCATAGGGATATGGTTTGGAATCTTCTGATAGACTCATGTCACCTTATTTGTCGTGTATTTCAATCAGCAGAGCCAAGTGTGGGCCATTTGGGACACACTCCTGTGCATGAGACAAGGAGCAAAATTGCTACTGGGAAAAAATGGACCAATGAATATCATTCTAGGGTAGAGATTGTGTTTGCTTTTTGGTATTAGCTGAGTAGTTCCAGAATGGTGTCTGCTGCTCATTTAAACAAGGTTATAGGTATCTTTCTATCACTTCAGCATGACTATGTGTCTTAGAAGACAAATGAAAGGTGTATTTTGATTCATAAATGAGTATGGGATGCAGTGTTTATGTGTTGGTCTTGATAAGTACTACGGCTCAGACCTTTATGACTTTTGCAGATGTTTGAAACTAGAGTCAGGAACCCTATTTCTTTGCCTTTTTAAATCAGAATATATGTAGGAGTGTTGAAATGCACTTTGGGAACAAATACAATTAAAGGTGTTGTGGTGTTGTGGGTGAAACAGCCCAAAAACCTGTGTCTACTGCCTGCTGTCTACTGCATGCACACATCAGCTGCTACTGCAGAAGGGTAGGTCACCACTGGGTGACATATCATACCTATAGGTCCAAGGTTGATGCTTCTGAACAATGGCATTGGACAACCACACTTATATGTGTCAATAGGACCCTACTAAATAGTCTATCATTATATTTCAGGCTTAGTGCATCAAATTTTTCTCCAAATCGTTATGGAAAATAGAAGTTAAATACTGGGATCTGATTTTTCATAATGCTAATAGATGTGCCCAGTAACAAACTATTGGTCGAGATAATTTCTATTTAATTAAGGTTGAGGGTTTGCTTATGTTGGCTGAACTTAAGGACATTCAGGTGTCCATTGAAAACTTAATATGTGCTCAGCTGTGTTGGGGAATGCTCAAGGAAATTACAGTTACACAGACTGAGGAGGAAATAAAAAGTAATTTCTGTGTAGATGGACAGATACAAAGAAAGAAGAACCACCATTGAAGTATATTTTAAAAAGCAAGGAATGTGGGCTATATAATCAGAAAACAGGGTATAAAAAGAATGAAAAAGCAGAGTCTGCAAATTTTTAAGTGGTGATAATGGTTCATTTTACTGAGAAAGGACCAATTATAAATGCAATAAAAGACAAGGAGGTAGTGTTGATGTAGAAAAAAAAGTAGGTTTAATGGATTTGGGAAAAGTGAAAGGATGGTACAAAATGCAGAAAAATGAGATCTGACTCCTGGAAATCACTTATTTCAGCTGTTGGGACATACAGTCAGGAAGGAATGTACAATGGACATATAATGTGTGTATGGATCCTGATCTTACTGAAAGCAAACAATTAAAAACTAGGAGTGACTGGTACAATCCTCAAGAAGCCTACTGTTCTTTTTACCTAAATCAGGAGTACATTATTCCTGATAAATTTATAAACCTTTTTCTTAAAACTTTTATTAATAGATGTTTAGGGGTATCTTCAGGAAATCTGCTGCAAAATTCAGCTGTTTTGATGTTCAGAAATTTTTTCTTCATTCTTAGCAAACTCTAAAACTGAAGTTGCTATAGAAAGAGAAGGACTGTAAAAGATATGCAAAATATGTACTTCATATCTGGAGATAATATAAAAAGTTTCAACTTTCACCAGAAATAATACAGCAATTCTTACAAAACCAAGAGCTAAAACAATAGAAGAGAGGGTTCTGTTTACACTAAGGTTCAGAAATTTCCGTGAAATTAGAAGGGAAGAGAGAGCCTGGGAAGAATTCTGCTTCTGCTGTCATTACAATTTGAGTAATTAAAACATTTTGTAATACTTTTTAAAAATTTCTCCCTAATTCCTAGTTCATAGCAATGAAAAGAAATTCTAATTTTACTAAATGCAAGGAAGATGCTGACACTTTAAAACATCTCTTTAGACCTTATGCACATTAGCTAAGTGAAGCTGTGATGGAGAAAAGGCATTCTGCATGGATGGCTGAAAACAGAACTGAGACAAAAGAGTTAAATATACATTTAATACACTGCATTTTTACTTTCAACATTTAAGTTGACCTTGGCCTCTTTTATCTCACTGACACTAACACCAGAAAGAAGCAGATCATTAGCTGACTAGAAAAGATCAGTCTGTGTGCTGTGGAAAGGTACAAAACATTCTGCAAATAATCAAAGGCAGGCAATTGGAAAAGTGAGAGGAAATAATTTACTTCACAGGATGTTTCAGGGGTAATGTATTAAAAAAACATAACAATTTTAATCTTTGATGTGCTTCTGGTTTGCACATTTGATTAATTTCAAATGTGTAGCAGAGTGACATTTTAAACTGGAAAGGTGAGACAAGAGTCAGTGTGAAAAGGAACCGACTGCAACACTTTCCCATGACTAGAGGAAAGTCCTGTTCAGACAGAGGAAGGATGGGAGCAGGGAGAGCTGGGAGGCAGGAAGTGACAATTGGAGTGCAAAGTGGGGAAATGGGGAGCTGGTTTTGCTCTCTCTGAGGTTTAGCATGATTTCAGTGGAAAGCACATCTCAATAGTCAGTTCTCACAGTTCCACTCCCCCTCTTCCCCCTCCTCTCCTGTCTCCCAACCGCCACCCCCAAAAAAAAAAAACAAACCAACAATCTCCAACCTAAGTTATTTGAACCATAAGACAATGATTTCCATCAGGGCTTATTGAATCAATTGCTGGAGTATTGATGGCTTCAGAATTGTTTTGGCAGCCAAAAAATGAACTTTTGAAAAATGTGAGATTTTTTTGTGGTTACTAATAACATAGTGCTTATGACACTCATCTGGCATACTAGATCTTTGTTGTGCCTTTAGTCTGAACAAAGACTCAATACTGGATTTCTTCTCAGGCAGAGAGCTTAGTCCCCAGTCTACAGAACCAAACTCTCTTTATAGTGCCGTTGATACTTGCATTAACAAATTGCAGCTTGACTAACCCAGAATGACAGCTAGAGCATAAGACTTCATAATGAGGTGAGCAGGATGGCTACCAATCTGCAGGAGATTCAGTGTTTCTGGAAATCTGAGTTAAAAGCCTCATATCTTGCCTAATAGCTAGGACCTAGCAAATACCTTTCCAAATTCCCTTCTGGTCTGGGACCTGTTTTGACAAAGGTTTCCTAAGAAAGTTTACTCTTATGTATATCCTGTTAATTTGTTTCAGAATACAATATTGACTTCAACAAACCAACATTTTCCAGCAAAAACCTGTTTAGATGCAAAATTACTATTTCTATTCACATGCATTCTCCACCAATTCATATATATTCCCTGTTTTAGGGAAGAGATTATATGACTTTTGCCTATGCTTTTTTTCCTGTCCCCCCAAGGCAGAGAGCTTTAAAAACACCCCACTATTTGTCTCTGATCCCAGCATAAATAAATGATAAAAAAGAGGTATGACTATTGCATGACAATTTTACCTGACAGTCAAAAAATATAATGATTTCTTACAAACAACATCTTCTAGGAGAAAAAAAATCCATAAATGAAACAAACCAATGAAAAAATCCTAGCAACAAGTTAGTAAGACAAAGCTACCACAGTTTTTGTGATTATGAAACTAGAATACCTAAGATGGACAACTGGGCAAAAAAGGATTAAATATTAAGAGAAAAAAAAAAAAGAAAAATCATCATTTGTTTCAAACTACTGAACAAATTGTTTATGTTGTTAACTACCATACCTAGTAAAAGGATTGAATTCTTATAGCATATTCAGTGTATTTCATGCCTTCATGTCTCTGAAAGGAATGTGAGGAGAGGACTATAAAGTCTAAATTATTGAAGAAAAAGCATTTGCTGAACACTATTAAAAGCTTTTGTCCACTAGTAGATATTCGTAAGCAGTTTCTCATAATTGCCTAATATTTGTGATTGGAGAATTCACATATTTTTCTGTTCTCTTATTTAAAATTTTAATTGTTTCTTAACAGCTTTCTTTTGCAGTTTTATGAATTTGAATTTAAAATTCTCTTTCTATGAAAAATTTTTAATGCTCACTTGAAGTTCACTATTTCAGCAAAAATTCCTGTCCTGAATTTATGAGGTGTGTGTCACCCCAGCTCAGCTTGATTGCTAATCAAGTATATTAATTCAGTGAGACCATGTGGATGCTTCCAGCTCTATAGACTCCCAAGACTCACTGATTGGGGATCTAAGCAGAGACATGCATTTTATTATCATTATCATTATCATTATCATTATCATTATCATTATCATTATCATCATTATCATTATCATTATCATCATCATAACTTTTGTGTATTTCGCAGAATCACAGAATCTGCTGAGTTGGAAGGGACCCACAAGGATCATCGAGTCCAACTCCTGGCCCTGCACAAGACACCCCAAGAGTCACACCTTGTGCCTTAGAGCATTGTCCAAACACTCCTTGAATTGTGTCAGGCTGGTGCTGGGACCACTTCCATGGGGAGCCCATTCAGTGCTCAACCACTCTCTGGGGGAAGAACCTTTACCTGATATCCAGCCTGAACCTCCCCTGACCCAACTTCAGTCCTTGCCTTGGGTCCTGTCACTGGTCACAGGGAGATCAGTGTCTGCCCCTCTGTTTCCTTTTATGAGGATGCTGTAGACTGCAATGAGGTCTCCCCTCAGTTTCCTCTCCTAAAGGCTGAACAGATCAAGGGATCTCAGCCATTCCTTATCTGATACATGCCTTACTGTGGCCCATATGCTGCAACCAGTGTCTCCTGGTTTCCGATGCTGTAAAAATTAAGGGGAAGAAAAGTGTCTCAGGTGCTTACATACTTTGTTGGGGTTTTTTTGTTTGTTTGTTTGTTTTGTTTGTTTTTGTTTACACATGCTTTGCTTTTCTCATAAAAAAGTTCAAGGTCAGCTGCAAGTTTTTTAGCAGTAACAAAATTAGTAAAACAAAATCTTGACACCTCAACAGAAAGGTAACATAAATTGCTCTAGGGTTAGCAAGCTTAGTATTGATGGCTGAGGTACAGCAGACACTATCTACACAAAAGAAGTTTAAAGTGCTGAAAATAACTTCCTTACTGGAGCAGAATCACAGTTACAGGACATAATCTGTACATTGCTTTGCTCTGCATCTGCTTCCATTCTCACTGGGTTTCTAGGGCTGTGGCAATGAGTGCATGTGCCTGTCCCACTGAGACAGACAGGCCTGCCAGGTGAAGAAGGAGACATAAATAGGAGCTGAGCTCATCTCTCAACCATCCCGCTCTGCCCTGTAATCCCACTGAGCTTTTAAAGAATACACTTTAAGGAAAAGGTTGTGGGAGAAACTGTGAGAGACGTGACCTGGTTTATAGAAGCTGCAGAGCAGATTGGTAGCAAAGATGAGAAAACAGTCACACTGATTTTGGTACCAGCGTCTGTCCCCATGTGCACCACATTGCAGAAAGTTCTTCTAGGGTTGTTACAATAGATACCAGGGTATGCTTCAAAGGGAAAAATAACTTTCAATGTATTGAAGTGAAAGCTTTCTGTTTGAATGTAGAAGTCCCTCCTGAAAATGCTCTCACTAACAATGAGGAAAAGAACAGACTGCTCAAACACAGACCTATTAGATGGATTTTTACTGTTTGAAACTATGAAAACCTCATTCAACAGTAACATTTGGTTTCAGTATTTCTGTTTGCTAAACATTTATAAATGATAGGCTATGATAGGCTACCTTATGAAATCAAAAGATTTTTTAGATATTTTATCTCTAATTATTATTTTGAGTGTATTTACTACACTTGAAATTATTCCTAGGTTGGGTTCAGTGAGCTAAAAAGCGTCAAATAATTTCATATTCTTTAAAGTTCATTTGAGATGATGTATTAAAAAAATGTTCAGGAAACACTAATTAAAAGTAATTTAGCCATATACAATGCAGCTTGATTACATTTACATATAGAAGGAAGTCTAATGCAAACAACATCATCAGATACTTATATTGATGCTATACTGAGCACAGGCTGTAGAAAACATTATTTTCTCTCCAAAACCAACATTGACACATCTTGTTGCATAATAACTCCTTGCAAGCAGACTGCTTGCCCTTAAATGCAAACTTCCACGCTTATCTGATTACATTCACTTTGGAAACATGTAGGGTGACTAGGTTTTTAGAGAGACTGCAGAGGAAGGGTATATAGGAGTTAAGATATTTCTTAAAAAAATTCCTTTTTTAAGGTACTTGTGTCTTATTTGGATTTACATATTTATTTTAGTGCAGTAAACCTCTGTGTTACTGGCTGACTAATTGTATCTGTGCATTTTCAATTACAGTTTCCCCCAGTTAAGAAATTCTGCATTTATTCAATGTCAGCATTCCTATTCATTTCGTGATCTACACTACAGGGTATTTTCCTGTGGCTGCCAGTTCAGAGCCGCATGAAAGAATATCAGTAGTTGGTGAATACATCAGCAGCACAGAGAAACAATGTGTCTCATCCAAAAGTTGATGAAATCAAGAACAGTTTGTCCCTAACCTCAGAAGGCTCCAGAATGGAGGTATGTCTCCTTCCCACATTCTCAGAAATAACCCACAAGATCTATAATAATTTTCTCAGGTCGACGGCAGATTAAAGTGTCTCTTGGATGCTTTTTTCCCTGCTCTGAACTTTGATTGCTTTGGCCTTCAAGCAGCTCCTGCATGGGTCCTTGGGTACTGCAATACCCAGCTGTCCATGTTCAGGGAATGCAGTTGCAGGCACATGTTGAAATGCAGGACTGCTGAATCAGGTTCCTTCTAGAAAGCCCACACTGATATAACCTTGATGCTCTACTGCACTTGGATTCACTGATGCCTTTGCAGGGCTCTGCCAGTGCTCTGGGGATGAGCACATAGGCACAGGCACCAAATTGAACAGGCTGGTTCTCTCCAGTGTTTTTCACCCCTGAAGCACTGTAATCTGCCATCTCAGGGAACACCCTGGGACCAGGCTGCCATTCCCACTTTGTTAATGTGCAATGGAAACAACATGGGTTGAAAATCCACCTTAGCTTATCCTCTTTTAAGATATAATGCTTGTCAATGTTTTTTAATTACAAACCATATTGTTGTTAAGTCCTTCCTGTCTGAGATCCCTACTGAGGATAAGCACCTACAGATTTCTTAACATGATAATGTCAGTTCCCTCTTTCATAAAGAATTTTCTTATGGACACTTTTGTCAGTGTTATTACATTACTGGCATACCCTTGTGGCATAGAATGAACTAGAAATGATCTCTCTACCAGTACAGTGGGTTTCCACTCCCTCATATGAAAAGAGAACATGCAGATACAAAAATAGACACTGTCATTGTCAGATGCTAGTACTCATAAGGTTAATTTGAGGCTTGTACATGTCATGCATGGCATATGAAGATTGCTGGCACGGTAACCTTCTATTTAAATATATATAACATTTTTTTATTCTGATAATGCTCATCTTTAATCAGAAACTGTAAGTAAGAAATCCTGTTTACAAGTACAACTTTGGACAGACTGTGGTTTTGGAATGGAGAGAGTTGCCCAGAATAAAATATTGTTCTTTTGTGGTTTGTGTTTCTGTATTGTTTTTAAATTATTTTACTTCCAAATATTTGCTAGTTATGATTTCCAAAAACATTTACACTATTTTAGTTTCATTTCAGGAATCTAATTTACCAGAAGATGCTAAGATAGTATTTATTTATTTATTTAGTTATTTATTTATTTATTGATTATTTAAATTAGTGGAATCAAAGGCTTCACTGATTTTTGTTGGAGATGCTTTTCATTAAAAAAGTCAGGGGTTTTATATTCATAAAGTATTTTAAGGAAACATTTATGACTGATACTTGTGATTTCAGGAAAAGAGCTTTGAAGAGTGCTTTGCACAGAAATTCTAATGGAGGATTCAAATATTTTGAGTCAAAAATCCCAAGAACATTTGATACTGTCCTCAAAATGCAATGTTGTTTGCCTGCAGATGACAGCTTGCATCTTCTGCAGGAATTGGTGGTATCACATTTTATCTAAATCTTCACTCAAGGAATCTCATCTCAGCAAGATTATTTGGACTGGTGGACTAAAACAACACTGGCTAAAGTTTTGGTCACACCTCACCTCAGGCTCATTTTGCTTTTTTTTTTTTTTTTATACAGTATTTCAGAGAAAAAAGAATAAGTCTGGAATAATCATGCACAATTCCTCAAGAGGAGTAGTTTTGTTTTTCTATTTTCTGCGCTCTGGTAGGCTGGCTCAGGACGTGTGTGCACCCAGCCCCACTTCTGTGCCCTTTTTTTTTTGCTGATTGGCACTGTAGGTAACAGCAGTTTGTGTGGCTTTTTTTTCCTTCTGTTGCTCAAGGTTTCTGTCGAGAGACCCAAGAAAGAAACATCCATCGGATGCTTTTCTACTTTTGCAGAATTCACAAGAAGCTGAACTAGAATCTTCTGTTTTCTCATCTTGCTTCTGCAGTTTGAATGCAACAGACCACATGCACATGGAAATAGTTACATTGAATGCAAATAACACTTGTAGTATAAGGGGATAGGTTTTTGAAAACCAGAAAAATAGATCTTCATTAAGGAAAAAAAAAAAAATTAAGAGCTTTGGAAATTATTTTAAATTACAGTAAAAGCTATAGGTCAAAATCAATGTAAAGGTTCTTTTTTAAGTTTTGGAACTTTGGTAGCATGAATGCTCATTATAAGCTAATCATATTCATCACTAGTGTAGAAACTGCAAAATACTTTCAACTTTAGTATAAATTAGGCAAGATACTGCTTCTATTTTTGCAGAAGAAATGCTTTAGCAAGATGTCAACAATCTAAATTTCAATGAAAAAATATTTCTAAATGAAAGCAAAATAATTTTCATCTTTCAGTGAACTAGGTTTCTCAGAAAAAGAAAGTCCAATTTTTTTTAATGTATAAATAGTAACAGTACTTATGAAATACAATCTTTCATGGCTTTTTTTGCAAGATTTATGTTTCTGAAAAATACTGTTAGCGGGCAAAACATAAAAAAACTATTTGAAATTAATCTGATAATTCTAGATGCACATATGATCACAATTTTCCACATAATTTTAAGAATTTATAGGAAACTGAGCCTGCCAAAGAGAATTTTAATCATTCTGTGTATATAAGCAAAGTGAAAATTTATATTTTAGCTAATCTGCAACCAGTTTATGGATTTCTACCAGAAGGGGGTGCTTTGAGCAAACTGGTGCTCAAGAGTCCTCAAGAGAAAACGCTGAAGCCTTTTATCACACCATGGCTCTTGATATTCCATGTACCCTTTCAAATATTTTAAATAAATATGTATATACATATCAGCCTATTTTCAGTTATCAAAGTCTCTGCAGTCTTTGAGCATGAGTGTTAAATAAAAAAAAATGAATTAGTTTTGGAACCAGCTAAGCTCTCAAAAAGAACTCACATTTTAGATGAATGAAGTATCATGGAAAGATTTACTTATTTCAGTCGTACCCAGTGAGACCAGTAGCTGAAAAATTTGTTCCAAGGATTTCTGCATAACTCCCCCCTGCCTATATTTCTTTTTTTTACCTTTAATCTACTTTTTTTGTTAATGAAGAAGCTTGTGTTTGTACGGGTTTATTTTGGTGTGGAACACAATGCCACTGCACAATGGCCAATTTTAGTACTGTAATCAGAGTACTTCTTTAACAGGGAAAAAAAAAACAAACCAAAAAGGGCAGTGCATTCAATGCAACAAAAATAACCATTAAGTACAAGTTACCTCTGAACTACCACTGCATTTTTTTGCATCACTGCTGAATATTAAGGAGTAGATGCGGAAGAACTGTCAAAGACTCATTTCTGAATTTTGAATTATAAGAACTATACTGCCACAGAAGATATAAGACGTAAAAATGATCAGTCAGTCACTCTGCCAGCGTGATAAGAATATTTTGAACTCTGCCCAGGAAAGTCAAACATGAGCATAGGTATGATGGGAATAATTTAGATGTGATTGGGTTGCTCTTTATAATGTATTCTACAATAAATATGCATTTCTATTTTCTTAATGAAATATAATCACTTTCCCAATGTACTTTTAGATCAGTTGTTTCAATAGTGGGGCTTTAAATATGATGAACTGCAGCTAAAGAATATTTGAAAAATTATAATAAGCAATGTTTATTTTTTTAAGCTATAATTACGCTTTGTGTAAAGTTAATGTTAGGTTTTCTACTTGAGACATACATCTCCACAGTCATGTAGATACGAAATGAATAATTAACAGCATGGATAGATTCTCTCTTATCACAAATAGACTAAAGTAAGAATAAATGCCCCAGTCAAGATGCATATGAATATTTTTTATTACACTTGGAAATGTAAATTGGACTTGCAAGTATTTTCAGGCAGTAGTAGAACTAAATGCTGTGTGTCTCTTTAGGAGCCCACAAGGAAATAATCTATGTTCAATTGTTAACATCTGTGCTGTTTACCTTAAGGTAATTGGTGTAGCTGAGTCCTTGTTGGACAGATATTTGTTTGGGTTTTGTTTTTATATTTTGGAGGAAATGGCAAAAATGGCTGAATTGGAAGTGTCCTGTTCATGTAAGAAACAAATAAGTGGATTTCAGAATAGACAGAAGAAACTGTCTAAGCTGTCTAAGAATGTGGATGGATTTTGCTGCTCACAGTTGGTAAGTCAACTCAAATCAAGCCTGAAAGCAGGGATGTATCTGCAAGCACCCTGTGGACAGGAAAGCAATTGTTCATAAATGCCTCCACTTTGGTGTGGTTTCATGTAGTCACTTCAAATGAGGACTTACAGAATGAAGAATCCTGATTTTAATTTCAACAGAACAAGGCCCTGTCTGATTGTAAGTGCATTTTGGTATGCTTTGGGGTACACCTTGTAATTAAAAAATCTAACAAAGCTGATAAAGGGTTTTTCTAAGAATCCTACTTTTATCATTACATATTTGATAAAAAAATATTAGACATCTACAAAACTACATAAGTGCTCTCAGTAGATCTACACCAAGACAGGTTTTTTAAACTTATTAAATGCAATTTCTGTGATTTTTTTAACCTTTGTGAGAATTGAGGAGAGTGTGTATCTGAACCCTGGAAGGCTCAGAGTGTTCCTAATCCTACCCCTTCCCACCCATTGCAGAGAATGATGGACTAAGCTCCAGAAGTGGGGGTGATTTCACTTTTCAGCAATGATTTTGATTATCACTGGTTCTTAAGTCACAGTTCAGCATACTGTTAAGAATGCAAAATAGTAGTCTGCTGAAGTTTTATATAATAAAGGAGTATGTTAAGTTCCCTGTGCTACCCAGAAAAGTGCTTTGGAACAGGTGCTTGATGTCACTCATAGCCAGGGTAGGGTTTGGCTTCATGTTCACAAAGAGCTACTGCTTTTCAGCCTGCTCTTGCCCAAATAATTTCCTCATGCCTCTATCTAAACTAGCTGGCAAAACTGATCAAAACATAGAATCCCACTGAAAACCAGACTTCTTTAGGCTGAGTCCTTTCTGGGCAGGTGCTTTACCAAAATCAGCTAAAATGAGCAACCCACCATTTAAGGTAAGAAGGAGGTAATGAACGATGCAAGGTTGATAGATGATTCCTTATTTCCATTCTAAATTCTATTCTTTTAGTAAATCAATAATGTCATCTATACAAGCAAGGCCACCACTTTGCAGCTGCTTTGCTTTATCAGTCCCTTTTTGCTTGCCTCTGTCCCTTCAAACTTTTCATTACCAGACCTGTAGTGGTGGCATTAAGAAATTAAGGAAAAAATGGAAATCGGTAATGGTAGAATGAATTCCTAGTGTCTTGATATTTCTATGGTGTGGACAGAGAACCTCATATTTTCAATAAATTTAATGCATTTTTTAAAAGGCATGGTAATAGTGTTATTTCTGTTTTATTATAATGTGGCTTGCTGTAAGTTGTCTAGAAAATCCTTGACAGATGATGGGAAAAGTGTTTTGAATTTCTGTCTTGTGTTTAAACTATGCTCTCATCTTTTCTGTGCATCATCTGAATTCCAGACTGAGAAGGGTAGAAAGGGAAAACTGACTTGTTTTCATATCCACCTGGTATTTGTGTTTTCACTGGAATTGCCAAATATTTCTATAGAGAGCTCTGCTGCTTGTATTTAACTACAGGCTTTGGAGTGGTCACACGTCTTCACAATCTATAAATGGGGAATTAACTGTCAAGAACTGTAAATATTCTTCTAAGAGGGAAAAATAAATATGGGTTTAAGTGACAGATTGTAATAAGGACATGGTTTTGATTATGACTAGCTCATTATAATTACATATATTCAGTGATTTTTTTAAAAGTTATCTTTCTTGTTCATCCTGACTAAATTTGTTGTCATAAATATGGGCAGTTAGTGTTCTGTGTCATCATTTATCATTTGCATAGCACTGTAACTGTTAATGGCCCTTTATAATGTACAGAAGTGTACCAAACAAGAGCCATAACTCTGCTGTCAGGAGCTTATGAACTCGGAACCAAATATTTAGACTGCCTGATGCTATGTTTAGATAAGTTCTCTTTTATGTTGCTTGTGTATTGAATTATCTCATAAAATGCTCAGTAATCTAACCTTGCTGTAGCAGAGCATATAAACTCCAGTTCTGAGCAGGTGAGTGACCCTGGTGACATGCATGGAATGAAACGTTAAGGGTCTGTGCACGTACAAGTATGTGCGCGATTTTACCTGGTATTGGGAAAAACCATTCACAACTGCCCCAAAATGAGATTTGGGTAGTCAGTCCCAGAGATGACTTGATTTTTTTCTTGAATGGAGTTGGGGCAGTGCAAAGAATTCTTGTGAGTGAGGGACAGATCTCATGTTGAGAGAATCTTAGTCTTGTCAAGAAGCTCTGTATGGGTCCTGACTTTTCTTTTCTCATGATAAACTTCAGAAATTCAGATACAAAGAACTTTTCAATCTGCATCCACCCAGCAGTTTCAGTGACTCTGGACAAGAGGGTGAGAACACTTGCTTCTGTACAAGTGACAATTGGTTATTTTATTTGGAGGTAGGTATTCCTGAACCTGGGAGTGTATGGGGGCTCATTCTTTTTCCTTCCCTTCCCACCACTGTTTTTTTTTAATGTATTTCCCACAAAGACGCCGTATTCTTTAATTTTATGGCTGTTTAGGAATGCTTTTAGTGCAGGCAGCATGGTGGGCCAGCCGCAGATTGATCTCTGGGTGGTGGAGGGAAGAGGCTGTGATTTGATGCAAACCCTTTATATAACAAAGGGCCTGGGGATCTGTGGCACAGGCAGGTGACCTGACACTCAGAGATACAGCAGGAGTTCAGGACCCTGAATTTCCCTTCATTTAGACTGCTGAGGGTATAAAAGCCCAGGGTTTCCTTTGTTCAGGGTCCCTACTCAGAGGTACCCAGGTCAAGCTGTTATTTTGTTACTGTACCATGATTAAATAATCTGAAGGATCCAAACATCTGGGATTCTGCTCTGGGAAAAGTGGTTTAAGCCATTAAGGAATCGTTCTCTGACCTTTGGGAGTGGTGTGTGTAGGGATTCAACCAGGGCACCCATCAGCTCAATGGAGTCATCCACTGGGTGACTTTTCAAGGCTGTGTGAGGGTTACTACCAGGGTCGCAGTCAAGCTACCAAAAGCATGGTCCAACAGGAAAGTTTCCTTAACAAGACTATACTTTAGTCTTGTTAAGGAAGTCTACTTTGCTGTTGTTGCAATATGTGAAAAGAAGGAAAGAAAAATGCTGAAGAAAGAAAGGGAAAAGGTGGGCTACAAAACTTGGCAAGCTGATGCTTGGTCAAGCAGCCCAAATATCTTTGTTCTCCCCCCTCCCCACACTAGTCTGCTATTCTAGAAATCATCTGAATTCTTAGTATTTCAGTCTTTTTATCTTTGTGGTGTTGTTACATCCTGCAAATGTAGTTTCTTCTAGGGAAATTATTGGTCTGTGAGGCTGAATTGGAGGATTTGAAAGATACTTTCAATTTACTTGGTTTTGGCACTCACATTCTAAGTGCATTGAGGACAGCAGCAATATTAAGTACAATAAAGGACTGCAGGTTTTCATAGGCTTCTTTAGTCCTGGCTAACCTAAGTAAATTCTGTACCATATGCAAAGTTGGCTATATTGGATGTGCTGAACAGGTCCATTAAGAAAGCACCATTAGTAACATCCTGGAAACAATTCCTCTTTCTTTTTCTCTTTTTATGACCTCTTATGTTCTTTTGAAATGAATACTGTGTAATACATTTTTTCAATATTTTGTCTGCAGTATAGGAGAAGGGCCACGAGGATGGTGAAGGGTCTGGAGGGGAAGGCTCATAAGGAGCAGCTGAGGTCACTTGTTTTATTCTTTATTGGGTTGACAATTATTTATTCTTTCTTCCCTTGAAAGAAGTCCTTCCAACATAAAGTAAGCATTGCTTATTTGCTAGCTGAGATTAAAAAAATGGGGGATATTGCCAGTAATAAATTTAGTTACCAAGCTACGGGGCTTTAGTTGACAAGGCAATGTCAGATCAGAGGTTGGACTCGGTGATCTCAAAGGCCTTTTCCAATCTAGTTGATTCTGTGATTTTGTGACAGTCTGTGTTACTGAAAAATTTTCAAGTTATTTAATAAAAATAGTGCAGCCCAAGTATCTCACTTCCCGCATCAACTGAGTTAATCTGAACCTCTCTTTTTCTGACAATAATTCTATTTAATGTACTTTATTACAATATGGAAATGCTCTAAAAAGAAAAAAAAAAAAGGAACCATGGCCCCAAAGTCATTATTCAATACAATGATACTTTAGTAAGCACTATGACTCACCTGTGAGGCCAAAAGCCTGAGTTCAGCATTGTTTTCTACTTGCTGAAGAAGGTGTATTGCTGAAGTTCTTAGGAACTGGGTCACACATTCCAGGATATTTTCATCTTCCAATTTTGTGACTCTACTCTTGGAAATTTCTCCTAAATTAACAAATTTCAATGTCATCTGTTTTTGCACTGAAAGAAAGAAAACCATGTAGTATTTTCTTTTTTGGAAGAAAACCATACAGTATTTTCTCACCCTGTCCCACTTCTCTATTCTGAATAGCCAAACTGCCAAAGATTTCTGCACCCTGAAATATGAAACAATGCTTTGTCTCTTCTCCTCTGAATTAGGAGCCACCTCATCTATGTAATTTCTATATGCCTGACAGGTGGTTGGGTTTTTAAAAAATCTCCTGTTGGCTACGTCCACTATTTGTAAAATGGAGGTCATAATGCTGTTTTTTCCCCACACATTGTCTCATCAGCCCACTTACATAATCACTTCCAAGCAGGAAGGCCTTCTTGATGCCAAATCAAAGTGGGCTGACTCCTGCTTGTAGCCAGCTGATGTAAACTGAGGCATGCAGGTGTTGCTGTGGTCTGTTTCAAAGATTAATAAGGTTTTGTCCTAAATTTTCAGCCTTGCAACTGCTGTGGCTTCAACATGTACTGCCGAGGGACAGTACGAGTAGAGCTCACAGACTGAAAGTGTGATTATTTGGTTTCTGTCTCAGGCTGAAAGCAAGCGGGGTCCTTCCTGCTTGTCCCTTTTTTGTTCAATATTGAGGCTTTAATGTTGCTCTTAATATTGGATATGGGAAACAGTGAATATTTGACAGTGTGAAAAAGCACAAATATTTCACTTTACTTGCTTGTTCTTGACAGTTTCTTAGTATTCTGCAGAATGTAAATTATCATCTTTCAGAGGAGCTGATTTGGACTCTCTCAAATCCAGATTCTGACCCATTAATTGACAGTAAATTGTACCTTACTCTGTTTGAAAAATATATGCACTTGATTTAGGAATTCTGCATACAGAGAGGTTGCTACTAGAAGCATTTTTTTGACTACTTATAGTTGATTTTAGAAAATTAGTATCACTGAATTCTGGCATGGTGCACTTAGAATCCTAAAATGGGGGTAATTGGTGGTGTTTCAGGTAAAGCCTTTTGTTTCTTTGGAGTAGAAGGTTGTGCACACACACATTGCCAGGCACTGTGGCTTTACTGATAAGCAAAGCATGCTGTTAACCTGATTCCAGTGACTGTCCATGTGCAGTAGGAAGTAGGGCAGTGCTTACATCCAGGGGAATTTAAGCTTGAGTGTAGATTAGTCTTAAAAATGCAAGTTGCAAATAATAACAAGAAAATATCATAACAAGTAAGAAGGTTTTAGTTCTTAGTTGAGTTCTTAGCTAGAGATGAGCAAGGTACATCAATAATGGCAGTTGTGAATGTGTTTTATCTACAATGTGTGAGCTACTGGGCAACTCTTCATGCTATACAAATGGAAATAAGGCCCAGAACAGCTTTTAGCTGTTAATTAATTAAATCAAATAATGAATTTAATTAATTTGAGTTGAAAGATCTTATTTCCAAATGATATGTAAAAATTATTCACAGCCTAGTAGGATTTTCTGAAAATTGTTTTTGTATGTATACTGTTGCTTACTTTAGGAGGGGATTGTTTGAGATATTGTTTTAATATCTTTGTGTCTATAATATGACATGCTGAGCTTTAAAGGAACAGGCAATGGAGGATATTTGTTTGGGTTTTTGTTTTTTATTTTGTTTTGGTTTTTTGGGTTTCTTTTTATACCTCTCTGTTCTACAAAGTAATAAAACCTTACAATAAGGCAGAGTTTAGAGTTGTCCAAAAGTGACATTTTAACAGCTTCAGGAGAACAAAAAGCTATGGTAGCATTTAATCTTTCACCTTTTCCCTCCCTCTCCACTGTAAGGAGCTGTAATAATCATCTTGTCCTCTCCCCACCCCTGCTGTGACCTTCTGCTTCAGTTCTCTGCCTGTGAGACATTGACTCAGTGTCATGCAACAAACAAGCCATTTGTTTCACCTCTGATTTAAAGTCCTTAACTACTTTATTTTTGTTGTTTAATAGTCTGAGATTAAACTTCTCTTTTGGACAAACCCTCTGGAAATGGGCCAGCCAAAAAACAAAATGCAAGGCAGCCAGCTGCATCAGTGTTGTTAATGCAGGTCTGCAAATATGCTTTTAGTTTTTCTGAGGAAGCTGCTATTTGTTGGCTGCCAAAGCAGATAAATCTGATTTGGTTTTAGTTACAGCTTTCCAAGAAAAGCACAATGCAGAAAGTGAATGGTGAGGTCTTAAAAAAAATTTCTGTCTCGCTTAAATCTCTGTAACACATTGGGAATCAGGATTAGGTTGAAAACTTGGATCATTCCAAATTTTGAAACTATTAAAATGAGTAACAGCTTTGAACATTGACCTGTAGGAGGACGCTGCCATCAAGCAGAAGCTATTTGATTCAGGATGTGCCAGCTGTCCTATTAGGCTACTTCCTCAGTTAGACTGAGGTTGATTGGGGTACTGGTTTTCCTTTACACCGTGTAAAGGTCAGTCTTTCGTGTTGGTGTACAAATCACTGAATTGTAAGGGGGCAGACTAAGTGTTTAAATAGTTATATTTTACTTAATACTAATCTACTCCCACTATCTGAAATTCTGGGGTAATGGTAAATAAAATGTGAGCCAACTTGAGAAAGAATAGCAGACAATTTATGGTAAATCCCAAAGACCCTGTTCACAAACTGGATCTAGAAGGAATTAATAACTGAACCAAAATAAGAATAACTATCTGAGTCTCTAATAACTACCTGAGGCTATCTAACTGGTTTAAAAATGTGAGATTTAAGAATATATGCAGACTAAAAATTTAAAAGATGTTAAATGTTAAAACATTCAAAAAGCTGTTAACACTTTTCCCCCCACCCTGAAATGTAGGGAAATCAACGGTGAGTTAAATGCAAAAAGGACAAGAAAGTTCAGGATTAGAAAAACAGTTGTTAAACAGCAATCTCCGCAGGTACTGTTTAAGGGGAAGCAGATCCCAAGAGCATCCTCCTGAAGGGGAAAAGAAAACTGGTCCTGAGAAATTTATATCAGTGAGCATATGAAAATTCTCCTGGATAGCTTCTTGCACAATTTTTTATTCCCATATCTGGGTATGTCTTCTGGGAGGTCTTGAAGCATACACATTTAGCTTGCTGTTTCATCATAGCCCTTGGACAAATCCATGGCTGATCTCACAGTGAGAATAGCAAAGACAAGCTGATGATTGTAAACAGTAGAAGGAACCCAAACAATAAAGAAAAGATAAAAATTTCAGGAGTCTTCTGCCTAGAATTAATGTAATTTTTTATATTTTTTTAGTATCATGCCAGAGTTGGCTTTCAGTGACAAAATTTTCCTAACATCATGTACTATCAAGTTGTGTTTATTCTGTGAAAGGCACCAGAAAGACTGTTTTCTTTCACCTGACAAGAATTTGCAATGTAATTTTCCAAATGTGTCTCAGTGCTCAGCAAAAGTAAATTGGAAGGTTTGAACATTTTACAGAAGTACAAAATTCTGCTGAAATCTGTTTTTTCATTGTCTTCCAGAGAAAGATGGGTTTGTGTTTCTCTTGATGAAAAATCCTTTGTTAGTGTTAAAGCTCTTCAGATAAGATGGGTAAGCATCACGATCATCCTTGGCTTAGCAGAAAGCATGGATTCCCTGTTTGGTTCAGGAATCATAAATCACATGAGCTTTTATTTAGTTTTAATATAATGCTGTGTCTTGATCTGCTATGTGAGCTATAGAAGAGTTGAGCAAAATGGAAAGTAAGCTTCAGATTGTTTCAGTGAACTAATTCCTAGAGATCTATGAGTATTTTACACAGTAACATTCAGCTTGCAGAGCAGTTATTTTTGTCTCCCCACGTGATGGCACACACACCTGTTCTAGTTCTGCTGCATGGCAGAAGGAGAAGGCTCAAAGAACAAATAGTGGTGGGCCTCCAACATTTTTTGTCTAAGAATAGGTCTGCTCTGAAAGCTGAGGGTGTGGAATGAACTCATGGCCAGAGGTAGTTGATACCAAGCTGAAAGATTGGTTTGGGATAGTGATTTAAAACTGTCTCCTTGTCATTTTCTCCTGTGATCCAGCTCACAGGTTCTGCATGGGGGCACTGTGGTAGCTGGCAGAGAGTAATTTCAGCACTCTCTGGAACACCTTAAGCGGTCTTCTGTTCACAGCTTGGTGTGGAGTCTGTTAGTGAGAGTTTTAATGGGCTATTTACTGGGCAGCAAGGTTTTCTTATGTAATCCACTAAGCAGATATGAAGTTTTTTATTAAAAATGCTGAAAGGTTCTTTCAAAATAAGCCAAGGAAATTGCCAGTAAAACTCTTACCTGTGGATCTGTGAAGGAATTCATTTGATCCAGAGCTGCTTATAATAATTTCTCTTCCTTTTTAAAGGATACATTGAATGGTCAGATGCATTATGTAAATGAATAAATTATCCATCCTGTATGGCTATAAAACTATTCTAGTGGAGCCCTCAGAAAAATTGAAGCGCATCAATACCTCCTGTTTTAGGCCTCCTACATAGAAATAGCACATGATGGTTATGTATCAATGGCCCTCCAGTAGTAGTTACACAGTGATTTTCAGCAAGAGAGCTCTAACGGTTCAAGAGATGCAGTAATCTAAAAATAAATCAGCCTCTCCTGAAGTGCCCACAGTAGCACATCATAATCAAAGTTGATTACATTTGCACCCTGCATCAAATGGATGTATCAGAGTGCACCAAATCACAGAGACCTAATGGTTCACACCTGGCAGATAGCTATTTGACATTTCACACATTAATGTATGTGTTCCTGAGGCATGAGATTCATAGTACCAAGCTCCGCTGTAGTGTATTAAAGAGCTATCCCAGCTAAGGCACATCACCCTGGCCATTGACTTCTTTTATTCTAACAGAATCTTCTTCTGCCATTCATCATAATAAAGACTTTGTTCTGTCTGTAGAGTGTTTGCCTCCCTATAAAGACAGCAATGTAACCTTTTATCTTTGCTCTTTCCTGTACCATACTGACCAGAATGACCTCCTTTCCAGTTGGCCCAATTCTGTAGATTAAGTGACAACCTAAACATCTTTTTTTTTTCTGTCTAAGTATATACACACACCATGGTCAAAACTTTGCAGTTGGGTTTTCCCCTCTTCCTCTTTTTAGAAAGGGTGTCCATGTGTGAATGTGTGTTACTTTCCCTGCATGCGAGTGGTGAGATCTGGTCTTTTAATTCCTGTCTGTACCTGCAATTCTGCCAATAGATCTTTTGTCTTCTGTCACGTGTTTCTTAGTCATGTTGTGAAAAACAGATGGTAAACTGGCTTAACCCAATATCTCAGTCTTGTTTAAAACCAATTGTTGTGGACAATCATTTTTTTCCATTATGCTTTTTTTTCCTCATAATGCTTCATCTTCTTTGTGATTTTAACCTTTCTACTGATTTTTTAATGTTTAACCATCAATAATATGGCCATAGCCAGGTGATTAGAAGAAATATGAGAAATCTTCTAATTATCTGGGATGCATGGCCATTATTGCTTTGAAAAAGTCTTTGAAATTAGTAAAATTAAAAAAAAAAACCTCAATTGAAGCTCAATCAACACTCCTTCAGTTGCTTAAAATGGACTTACTTTTAATCTGAAGATGCTTACAATATTAGGGACTTTATTGGTCCCTCCTGTACCCTAAAATCTGTTATCTTGAGATGTTTTGTATGATGCTTTGGAGACCACCCTTTATATCTTTTCTAGTCTCCTGTGGGTTATGACACAGTTTTTCTGTATTATGAATATTTATAATATCTGTTTCAAATGCGTAGGACTAGTTTGCCATGCCAGTGTTATTCCAAGGCTTTTGTGCTACTAATCTATGTTCAGATTCATCAGGAACAGAGTCCAAACAGGTGTAAAAATCTTTGTCACATTTACTGTTGGCTAGAAAACACTGCAACAAAAATCATAGATATATTTAACTATTACCAGAAGATCTTGTCTTGATTTTTCCAGAGATATTGCCATTGAAGTAAAAGAGAAAATTTTCACAAAAAGGGGATGAGTTTCAGCCTTGGATGACAAAGTTATGTGCGTAATCGAGGAGCTCAAATTCAACTGACTCATAGGTAGTGGATGGGTAATTTGGAGATGGTGCAGGGATTCCTTGCAAAGGATTAGTCTCTTCATTAGAATTCAGCACAGTGAGTTCGTAGCCCACATTTGATTGACAAAGCACATACAAAGACCTTCTAAAGCTTTCATAGGAAATAAACAATGTCCTTAGGCCAAATTCCTTGTCAGTAGTCTTGAATTTTAGCTAGCAAGCAATTTATCATGTTTAGCCCACACAGGTGACAAACCAGTCTTGCAGATACTATTGTACAAAAGCATCAGGAATTTGTAAAACTATGGGTTTATTTTTTCTTAACTCCTTCAAGGAAAGGGCAGCAGCTACATTTCTGGTGTGGGGTTATTTTGGTGGTTTTATTTTATTTTTTTTTTAATGTATCAGCATGCCCAGGAATTTTACATATTCATGTTTCATTAGTCACCAAACTCCTAATGTTTACCTCCAAAGTCTGGTCAGAACAACAGGACTTCACTGCAGTGCTGAATAGCTAATAGCACAATGATGGATATGCGTGAAAACCAAAAATTAAAGGTGACAAGAAGCATAAGGAGATAAAAGGCCAGTTTACATCAGGCAGCCCTACGAAGCAGATATTTTCTTTTTCCTATTTCTACTTTCCAGTTACTGATGGTGTGGGAACATATATTACTATGGGAGAATTTTGTTTGTTTCTGCTTCCTTGCAAGTAGGAAAAAGCTATAATAGAGGTAGAAGGAGATAACTATTCATTTCTAATTTGAATTCGTACTCTCAACACTGAGTTTTTCAAATTTATTTTATGCTTAATCTCTTTCAGGAAAAAAAAGATTGATTCCCTTGAAGAATTTTCATAACCACAAAACTTATGAGATTTAACTTTTAGTATTCAGCTAGGGCATCCCTGGCTGTGCTGTCTCCAAAAGAGAGTGGAATACTATTGTTCTCTGGATCTCATAATTTAAAAATCTGACAAACTAAAAGAGGGGAAAAGCAGACATGTAAGGTGGGTTTTTTCGTTTATTTTTTAATTGTTGTTCAGATCTAGGAATATGGAAGAAATAAATATTATTAAATACTCCTCACGAAGAGAGTAGGGTGCCTGTAGAGACCTTGGGAAGATCAGGGTAAACAGAGAAGAGCTTGCAGAATTTAGTCTTAGGGACAGCTGTTAATACAGGTTGTATAAAAACACTCACATTCTTCCTTACCCCAACCCAAACCAATATTGGAATTGGTTATTGACAGAAAATAGCTATACCTTTAAGTAACTATATTATTTTTGTTTCAAACTTTATCCAAATAATGACTAAGGAGTGATTCATGGTGAAAAGATTAACACCTGTAGTAAATTCTTCAATAAAATATGCTAGATTCTCTAGTAAAAATATATGTCTTCAATATAAAGAAACCTCATATCATAAATGACAAAAGCTCTTTCAAGCACCACCTGGGGGCACTGGTGAAAAAGTAGACACAGCACTCCATAATATGCTTTAGTGGGATTGGTGATATGGGTCAGAGTTGACTTGTTGATCTTGGATATTTTTCAAACCTTAATTATTCTAAGATGCTATGTTCAAAACTCTAGGTTGTGACATACATAGATATAGATACACCATCTGGTATTTTTATTTCTGTTAGTATTTGAAGGTAAAATAAGGTTATGCTTTAAATGAAACTATATATACTTGCACAGAAAAGGTTTGCCAAAACCAACAGATTTTTTGGTAGGATTAGTAGGATTGATAATTAACAGAAACAAATAATTGTAAATTAGGAAATGTTCTCTCTATAACAGCAAGATTTTCTTAAAGGAAAAAGTGATTCTTAGTAGATGCTATTTGTTTCCAAAGAGAAATAAAAGATAAAGTATTTAGTTACATGATCCAAATTCCAATGGATATAATTAGTTGTTAAATGAAAAACACCTCAGAAGATTGTTTAGAAATAATTAAAGTTTGGTTTGATTTGCTTTCCTTGAGGAAAAAGCTGCTGCTATAAGTATTGATTGAATGAAAGATTACTTGGAAAGCAAACAGGTTTGGTTTTTTTTAAAGGAAACAATGTTAATCTCTTTAATCTACAAGGAATGAAGCAATAAACTACTAAATAAACAGTAAACTGCTGGAAAGTCACTCTTAATTATTTTTCTCCAAGAGTTTCTAATCCAGCTACTCTTTGTAGTTCTAGAATAATGCACATTATTTTTTGTCCTTTACATCGACTATCTGTAGTTTAATCTCTCAAACTATAATACTCCTGAATTTTTTAACCAGTCCTTGATTAAAACAATTCTAAGTAGTCTTCTAATTCTCAAAGTATAGGTAGTTGAGATTACAGAAATCTGATTTTAAAGAAATTCTAATTGATTGGTGTCGTTTTGAAAAAGCAGATGGGATCTGTACTCATTGTAGTTTAGGCTAATTAAGTTGTAAATGTTGTGTGGTATTATCTGTAACATATGCAGAGCTTTCTGTGACCAATACTGTTCCTTAAACAATTATATTGTCCAGAATCCAGTGCCTCTTAAGCTTTTTCTCTTTTCACTAGACAGTGATGAACGTAGAACATATTGCTCATTTTAGGATGTCTTTAAAGAATGACAGTAACCTGTTAGAGTTACGACCTGAAAGCACCATAAATGTGTTTAGAGAAGAGTATACTCATGCAGACATATTGCAACACCTTAGTAAGGTGATTTCAAATGGAAATTCCTCACACCAAGAGTCCTTATGTAGCATGTAGCAGGCTTGCAATGATATCTTGTAGATGAGAAAGCAAATTAAAGCCACAAGGAAAATTATATTTAAAAACTATGTAATTCAGCTTCCCTTGAAGAGTTATTGTGATAATGTACTTTATATTTGGAGATGTTCTACTACAGATGTTCACAGAACCCACTGCATTTTGAGAAAACCTTTCTTAAGGAACATAAACACACTATTTATGTAGGAAAGAGCAGAATGAGCTCCTCTGAAACAGTTGCATTGCTCCAAAGAGGGTGCAAGCTTGAGCCAAGGGCTTCATCTAGACTATGGTACAACTGTCATCGGTCTGTTCTTTCAGAAACCTTTCCTCTGGAAGGAAGCAAAATATCATCCCTACCTGAAAATGTTTAGAAGCTAAAGAGTTCTTTCTATTTCTTCAAGGTTAATATATTTTTATTTATATTGATATTGACTTAAATGGCTTCTTCATGTTTATAGTATTTCTTCTCTCAATAGTTGCTTGCAGGTTAAGATGTCACTAAATGTTTTAGACACATTTAGACATGCAGAGAATGTTGTTGACTTGTAGTTAAAAGTCAGACTCTCTTGAAAAATCTGACAATTTCTGTAGTGTAACTAAATACTAGATCATTTTCCTGGTTAGTAACAATATGGGAAGAGCTGAAGGAGCTGTACTTGATCAGAAAGCAAATGACTTTTCTCTGGTTTGGGGCATGTTATTTATTTGTTTGTTTGTTTGTTTTTTGTTTGGTTTTGGTTTTTTTTTCCTTTAATTCAAATGAGATAAAATATATTTTATATAGTCTGATATTTGAACTTGGAACTTAAGAAATAAAGTATATAACTGTTCATTTAAAAACAAACTTTTGATACAAGTTAAGTAACAACTCAGAAGTTAAGTCTAGCTGGACTTAAGTCAAAAGCTAAGAAAATTAGACATGCCACTGGAATTCTTAAAATATTTTTATTAGATTGTACTCAGGCTTCAGAGTTTGTTTGCCTCATAGCTGACTTGTTTCCAGAGGTGTTTGACTTGTGCCATAAATTTTACATCAGTGTTGCTTCATGCCTGCACTGCTGATTTACTTTAACTCTGCATTGTTTTTTGAAACTTATTAAAGAGTGAGTAAACAGAGCTAAAACCGACACTGCCTTCTGCCCTCTTTTGCATTGCTGCTCCCCTTTTGCTGCCCAGAACTGTTCATGGGTCTTCTAGTCTCATCAGATGTAAAGGACTGATAGCTCTTGCTCTATTACTTTTTGGTGTCTTCTTTAATCTAAAAAGAACTGTAACTACATGTATGAAAATATAAAAAAAATCTACCCTATTTGTCTTGCATCTCATAAGAGAGTAAAAACTGTCAGTCAAGCTTCCCTAGTAGTAAGAAGTTAAGGTAAGATTTGGCCAGTTTATAAAACTTACCTCGTGCATCCAGTTTTGGTGTGAACTGAAGCAAACAGCGTTTAGGTGTTGTTGATGGTATTAAAGCCACATAAACCATCCAGGAATCTTTCTGTCCTTCAGTTTGGGCTAGCAGTAGCCACAAGTCGACTACCAGGGAAAGCACATGGCTTCCGGATGTTCTGTAACTACCTTGGATGGGAGGCAAAGGGGCCTGACAGAGCAGTTTCCTGAGTCTTTGGTACCTGTATGATTGACGAAACCCTTTATATTTTGAAAGTGAAATGTGTATTTGTGCATTTGGAAACTTCTGCCTTCCTCTTTTCACCCTCCCAGTTCCATCAATGCAGTGTGGAGTTTGGTTTTGAATTAGCAGTCTGTGATTTTATTTTTTTTTAATGGAGAAACTCATTCTTCTGTGTCTTTTTTTGGTATTGTTTCAGGCAGTTTGCAGACTAGAGTTCATTTTTTGTGTTTGCTGTGGTTACAGTGGGTTTTTGAAGATTTTATTTCTTTAAAATAGAAATATATAAAAGACCAAGTCACAGTTTTAGGGTCTAGAATCCAGGTGTGCTAGAATCCATGCCTCAGTCCATCTCTTTTCTTTCCTAAGATAAATTGTTGCATCTTCAAATGAATTTTTTATGATGCCACTGCAAATAAATGTGAATGGAGAGCAAATAATCAACATCATAATCACACTTGTATCATCCATTCCCTACAACAAAAGGCTGTCTTTCAAGTTAAAATTACTTTCCTTATCAACTAATTTGGCTGTGGCAGTGTTCCACTGTTTTTAAAATGCTATAGCTAGCATTAGTCTTAATTTCTGATCATGACAGTTAATGGCTGGTAGGGATAATGGTGAGTTGTGCATGTTTCTTAATGGAAATTTAATTAATACTCAAGGGCAAGGTTTTTTTAAAACATTAAAGAAAATAATGAGTGGCAGCAGTGTAGCACACATTTCATGTTTTCTCTTTCCAAAGAAGGATGGGATTTCTTTTTCTGGCACTTGTTTGGAACAGAACAGCTCTTCAGTGAATCTTGAAAGAGAGTATAGAAAAGATCATTGCATTCAAGACATAACCAGCTAGATGAGAAATGTAACTTAAGGTGAATTAACTGCAAGTGGTAGAAGGCTCACAGATAGCACTTTAATTTACTATAATTATATTAGGTTATTATTTTTGATTAAATAATTATAGTATATAATGATATTATATTATATGTTATATAATTATACAATGTTGTATTATAAAATATAGTATTGTAAAATATTATATTATATAGTAATATATAATATATTATTACATAATATATTATATTTATAAATATAGTATATTTAATGTAATTAATAAAACCACAATTTTATAGATTTGGAAGTTCTTTTTATGGCTGGACATGGAAATGCTGGGTTCTGGGAATGGCTACTGTAGTCAACAGTCCACAAATACACACATTGCTGAAGTCTAAGACAGCACATAGAATAAATATTGTTGCATGAAGCACTGCATGATAACCAAGAAATTAGAAGTGCATAAACATGTTCTTAACTACATTCAAGAATAAATGGTAGAAATGTTTTAATTTAAGAGGCTTACTAATTTTTTACAAGCTGTATTACAAAAGGTTTTATTTCTTTTAAAATTAATACAGATGTTTGAAGAATTGACAGTTTCACATATGGAGGAGGTCTGTGTAGCTAAAAGGCAAAGAAAAATGTAAGGTAGTGCTGAAACTGGAGATTTCCAAGATAAAAAGGAAATAAAAGATTCTGTGATCAGAATAAAAGGGCATATCACAGTATAGCTTTACTACTTCTCTTTGACATCCATCTTTAACTACTAAACTGCAGTGGGTGTTAATGTTCACACAGCAATTTTCCTAATCAATAGCCTATTTGAAATATTTTTCTCCCTGCCCATGCTTCAAGGTCTTGCGGGGTTTTCTTTGTGTTTGTCTTCTCTTTTCTGAGGGTAGTCCCCCGCTTCAGAACTTGCACTTGCTCGTTTGCTTTATCATATTTTCACACTGTAGCTCTTTCAGATCACCTTATACATAAAAATGAACAAAAGCATTTTCTGAGTACTGAGACTTGTGTTACTCTATCATTTGCTTTCCTCCTCTGGAGCAAGTTGCTCAGCTATTCACTTTTTCTAATTTTTTCCTTGTACATGTTTCCTGCTTGATGATTGTCTCTCTTGTGCTTTAGACTGCCTCTTTTCAACATAAATAGGAATTAAATGACTAAGAAGTTTTTCAATGTGTTTTGGAGTTCTGTAATATATATGATTTCCTTTCTGTGGCTGAAAATCAGGCTAATAGGAAGGACAGGGAAGGTGTGTCCCATCCTTTATTTAGCTGTATATATTTCAGAGCCATAAGGTCAAAGAGATTACCTGATTATGTTTTTCAAGTTATCCAGAACAGTAAGAACATCCCAACAGTCGTTAGCTTTTAGAGTTGCTATCACAGCCCTAATAATTAACAACGAGGGCTATGTGTGGTTGATGGACAACTAAGCATAGCAAAGTATGTTTAGTGCCAGTTGCTTCTGAGGACCATTATTTTTATTATAATTATTTGAAGTAGCAATTATAATCTCAATTATTCCAGGTAAACTGGTTTTAGAGTGTCCCTGCTAGAGGGTAGATGTTTTATTCAACTTGGCACTGTATCCTCTGTCAATGAGGAAACATTCAAGCAATATTGCTTCCCTCTCTTAGAGACACATACATGCATGCAAATAAATGCAAAAGGAAACAACCAGAGACTCTCAACATTCCATTTCTTTTTTCAAAATGGTGTATTTCTTCACACTTTGACTCTTTCTCTGTTTAGATCCTGCATCAGCACATTGTTGATCTTAAAGCATTTTGCAGGCATTCCACATGTGTAGGGATCAAAAATGCCACTTATCCATGTGGAGAAGATTCACACTGGAAAATACATTTAAGGTCATTCTTCCATCTCAGATAATCTAGTCTTTGCTGCCAAAACAAACAACGTGTATGCTCCTGGGTGCTGTGCAGGGCCTTGCCCCTGGGCCTCCATATCTGGGAGATTTTTATAGGTAGAAAAAAAAGAGAGTTTCGTTTTCCATAATATCATCCTGGCTGTATGAAGCTGGAAGCCTGATGTATTGGCCAAAGAAAAAACTCCTCAGACAGACCTGCACATGGAGAGGTCTGACAGGAACGTAGATTTGGGAACCAAGTTCTTTCCCACTGCTCTGTAATGAAACATTTAGAAATAGATAGTCTTTGTAATAATTTCAGAACATAGAAAGGATCTCCAGAATTTCTGTGAAAAAAGTGAAATTTCTCACAACCTCAGTTTTTCACCCAAATGACTTAGCAGTGAGTTTGAGACAAATGTCAAATAGTCTTTTGGTGTCACACTTATTCTTTTTTGAGTAGCAAGCAGTTTTAAGCCTCTATGTTCTTGTTGAAAAATAAATAAATAGACTATCTAATGGAGTTGTTTCTCAGATATTTATGCTCTAGGTGTTCAACTGCATTAATTTTTGTGCTACAGATATAGTTTCAGTTCAATGGGTAGAAGCCAAACCCAAACAAAGCAGAACAAAGCAAATATTTTTGAAATTTTCCCAGTCTACGGCTATGCATCCTGTAAATTCACATGTTCATTCACATGGATGTAGTAGTGGGGGACAGTGTTTCTTGTCCCCTAATTTGTTTACATAATGTTTTATTTGCTCAGAATCTGGATGGAACAAGGTCAAGAGCTCAGTCTGGTCTTCAGACAGTCCTATTGGTGGAATTGCAGTGATTTAAGTTAAACATTTCTTAGTTATACACATGTTGTTGTGAACAGAACAGCATCTCTTTCCAAGAAGCTGAGATGCAAATTTAGCATCCTGTGTAAGAATATCTGCAGTAATATTGCAGAATTTTGGGGTAAGAAGTGTTTTGGGGAAAAAAAAAAAGGAGAGAAAGAAATTAATTTTATAAAACTTACCACGTACTGTAAAAAATACATTGAAAATTTTGGAAAAATTTTGGAAACCTTTTGGATTTTCAATGTATTTTAAAAAGTGGGTTTAATTCTGATTTTATCCATAATGAGGAGCAAAGAGATGGCAGTATAACATACCTGGCTGCTAAGGTGTTGTGAAATATTTATCTTCCTTAAGAATATTACCCTAGAAATTGCTCCCATTCCTACACTACTGATTCAAAGGGTATAGTAAGAGAGATCTTAAATACTGTTATGCTCACCATACATGTTTGCAAAAGTTTCTAACAATGGTAGCACTGAAAAATAAAAATTTACAAATTACCTCTGCTTTATAGGGGATGAACATGTTTGATGCCTTTATGTACTTTGACACTAAGAGATATAAAATTAAAAAAGAAATGGAGGAGGGGAGGAAAGCAGTAGTATATTTGCACTATAAATAATTTCTGTAGTAATAGTAGAAAAGAATTGCATTCATACTAGGAAGTTAATGGTTTAAACTTTTTCATTTAAGTTATTAAAATATTTTTATTCTACACTTAAGTAGTCATTTAAGTGACTTAAGTGACTTAAGTAGTGGCTTCTGTGGCATCGTTGAGTAGAGTATGTTAATTCTTTTGAGGACTCTTTGATCTGTCTGTAGTTTCCCAGATATATATAACTCCTGTTGACCCACAGGTTCTCCTTAATCTTGTTCTTCAGAATGACTCTGATAGGTCACTCATGCTCTATTTCACAAGAGGACATCTGAAGTAAAAGCCAGATAGTTGTCATATCTCAAAATTGAGAGTTCAGTTTTACACTTGGACCTTGAGTCCTTGATCTTGCCACCTTCCTACAATTATTGGAGAAGTTATGTCTGTATCTCTTTCATTCTTGGGTAAAATTAACTCTCGTGGCAAGCTTTTTCTATAGTTTATAATTCATTGAAACAAGCAGGTGAAGTTGGATGAAACTTTGTGTTTCAGAGGAACAGAAGGCCAGTGCCTGCCACAGAACCTGACCAGGGGCAAACTCTGTGGAGCTGCAGTGCCAGTTCTTATCCGTGGCACCAGCGTCTATGGTACAGACCTGGCACTGCTGTTCTGAGATCCAGAAAGGGGCATGAAATTACTGTTATTTTTAGAGCAACATGCACAAAGCTGAGATGTATTGAAGGCTGAGGCACTCTGTTCTGCTAAGACAGATACTTCACAGAGTATTACAATAGTAAACAGTAGTCATTTATTAGTAGTTTTAAAGAAATAATTTGCAATAAACCCCCCTTTCTTGAGGAAAACATACCTAGCATCTTTTTTTTGGTCAAGACACAATTTAAGTGTGTCTTGACCAAAAGTACTAGTTTAACAGAGTTTATGAATGTTAGCACTTGCAGTCAAGGTTTATATTTTTAAATAATCAAGTTTTTCCCTAATTCACAGAAAATAAGAAGAGATGCTCCTAAATGTTGTCAGAATGCTTTTAGAACATGCAATTCATCATGTGCATGAAAATGAAAATTGGTTTTATGAAATAGTGTAGACAAAAATAAAAGGTATACATTAACTTGTCTTCTGATATATTGGCTATATTATTATACTATGCAGCTTTAGTACTTGACCTTACATGTCACTAATATAACACAGATTTTATGATACAGTTACACTGAATGCTCTTTGTGAATACTGCACTACATCCCAAGGTTAGGATAAAGTTAAGATGCATTAAAACAATATCTCTGACACTATTAATAAAGAAAATCAATCGTTCTGCTACTTCCTGTTCCTTTGCTTGCAATTTCAAGATCAGCAGCTTCCAATAATTATTTTTCCAGCTCTACTGGTATGGTTGCTGCACAGAAACTCTTCTGGGCTTGTTTCCCATGAAAGGCTTTGACAACATTACTGATGAAACGCTAATGGTCTTTTTATCTGAACATACTGCCGTGCTGAATACATGAAAGGATTGTGATTGGGGGTTTGTTTTTGTTTTGTGGTGTATATACATATGTTCTATTTCTATTTACATTACTAGACTCAGCTGCTCTGACTTCATTGATGATGCAGTTTCTTTGAAGTGAGTGCTGCCAGGTGTATTCGTCTGAGATGTACACTAAGGGTTTGTGGGTTTTAATTGCAGAAGAGAAGGGCAAGGCAATAGAAGTAACCATCCAAATGACGGAAGAAAAATAACATAAGAATATATAAGAAATTGAAACAAACAAATGAGAAGTAGCCCAAAATTCAGAAAGAGGACACTATGAATTAAAGCTAGCTGCTGTTTAAACGGCATAGCAATAGCTGTTGATAAAGAAACAGTGTTTCAAAGGAGGAAGATTTGGCTGTTGTTCAGTAAAAACAATGGGAAAAATTCTGGAAAGTATATTTTGTCATTTTGCTAAAGTTAGGCTTAGAAAGACACTTGAAAAATAAAATTTAAAAAGTTAATTCTGGACTTATTCCCCTTGTGTAGGAGAATGGTATCATGCTGTGGGAGGTTGTCCTTGTATAAGACAGATCAGAAGCATAGTTGCCATCAAATGTGGCAAAAACTTTCATATCAGATAAGATAAATCTAGAGATATTATATGGCCCTGGACATGCTGGAGTTTCCAGACACTACAATTTAAATAACGTATTAGAGACATCCTATAAGTACACAGCAGAAAGTCCAGTGGAATGAGTGGCCTCAAACTGATCTGATGTAGCCACATAATTCAGGCATATCTTTGCTGACCTGAAGACATGTGGCAGTGCAAAATCAAAGTTACTTCCAAAACTATCATTTGCAGCTGGCCTTTCTGAGAAATGTGTTGTGCAAGGACAAAATACTGTTACAAATCTACTTCTAGAGGTATCACTGGAATGAATAAACAGGAATTCCAACTGTTCACCGATAATAACACAAAAAAGAGCTGCCAGGAAAATGCAGTCTGGGCAAAACAGAAAAAAATGTTCTCTGGAAATAGCTCAAAATCTTTCAGCAGTAATAAGAAACCTTAGGCAAAGTGTAGGGTGACTCTGAGGATGTTGATGTCTTGAACTTTACCATATGTCATAAAATAAAGGTAGAATAATATGTTTATAAATATATATTATCATGTATGGCTGCATGTACATTGCATCCATTTATTAAATAATTTAGTTCTGTATACTGCAAGACATTTCTTGCATCACCGCTTTCCTATCAGATGGAGATCATCCATCATGCAACAATCTTTGTTTTGGACATTTACCTCTGTGGTTTTCCTTGCTGTTTTGTGGCAACTCTGTTTCGGTCACTCTTTCTGCTGCAACAGTTATTTTGGGGTGAATCTTTATTTTGTTTTACAGCTGATGAAATGTATTTAGAGAGCTTGTTGGCAAAGACCTTCATAACTGAGCCAAAGTCATCTCTTCATTCAGGTTTTTGTAGCCTCCAGCCCTAAAATCTTCATGTGCCTTTATTTCTGATTGCTTAACTGAATTCCAGCTTCAGGCATCCACACTAGGTGTTGATGACAGCAGAGGACTTTTTGTGGGTTTTTTTACCAACAAGTTGAACTCCAGCCATTGCACTGTAAGTGCTGATTGGCTAGGTGCCCTTATTGCATTGTGCAATAAACTTTAAGCAAACTGTAAGTTCATACAAAATGTAGTCCAAACCCAAAATTGTCAATATGTGTTAAAATGTCTTGTTTCGATATTTTTGCTGAAAGATTGTGAAGAGGCTGAAATATTGCTATAGGCATCTGTTTTTATAAATATTTATCTAAAAGAACAATTATATTACAACTTTTTATTGCCGTTAAGATTAACAAATAACTCAGATTTCTTGCCACACCATGAAATGTTAAAAAAGGATGAAGATATTCTGCACTTTGTCTTTCTGTATTGCATGGTTTCTTTTACTTTAGCATTACATACAAAAAGCCAAATTGAGCAGAAAATGGATGGGTTTTCTTTTGGTGGGTTTTTTAAGGATTAAACAGAAAGTAGAACTTTCTCAGTTTTGGATTGGCATGTAATTAACAATGTAATAAATTACAGGATGAAGAAAATTTCAGTGAAGCCTTAGTGCTCTGTCTGTTGAGTTTTTTGTTTCAGGTTCTTCTGTGAGAACAGGCTCACCTAGACACATTTGTACTCATTTAGAATTTCTGTTAAACAACTTGATACTTATAAAAGTATTTCATATGCTGAATATGTTGTTCATTAAAGAAAAAGATCATTGCTTTGCTTTTTTAATATATTAAAGTAAAAGCCTATTAAGGGGACACTGAAGGGATAGTCTACATTATTCTGCTCTATTTTGTGGATAAAGTACAACATTCCTGAGTGCAGACAGAAAAGTCTATTTTGCAAACACTAAATGTATCTAGAGAGGAAAATACTCTGAAAATATTTGAGTGTAACTACATTTGTTCTTTGAAATCACATTGCACGCAATGTAAGAAAATCTGAAATTGAAACAAAAAACAAAATATGTCAGAAAAAAGGGAATCTGCTGGACTTGTAATTGTACAAGTGAGCCGATATTTCATCACCCACAAAGTTGCAAATAAAGCACCTCTTCACCTAGCTAGTAGCTTTCTCCTTTTTGATATCCAAGCACATTTTATACTTACAAGTGCTGAGATGGTGTTGCAATGTTTTTTTCATGCTGATGACAGCAAATACTCAATTCTTCCATTTTCCTGCATGATTTAGGTTTACAATCTAGTAAAAGATTTAACTGGATACAGATTTCTTCCAACTTTAGTGGACTACTTGCTAAGTAGTCATGAAAATGTTTTGTTCTGCTGTACTGGCTCAAAAACTTTATGCTGAACAAGTTTCAGTTGAATTGTATGAAGGCTTTTTCATAAAGTAATATTGCTGTTAATCAAGAGAGTGAGAAACTGAGTTTTGGATGTTTTTTGGATATTTTTTTAGCTCAGTGACGTTAATAAAAGCCTATGCTGACATATGGCATTTTTACTTCAGAAGAGTTGCTTACGTGCACTTAAAAGTATCTTTTTAAAAATATCGCCTTTGAAATTTTTATGTTACTCCATTCTGTCATAAACTCTGGAAACAGAGAAACTTTCTTTAAAAGTATTAAAACTTACTTCTTACAGAAATTGTATATCCCCATTAATGTTTCAGATCTCATTCCTTGTACATTGATTTGACTACTTTGCTTTCTGTAACAGAATTAATGAAGATAGAAGCCATATTCTTAAAAAATGAACAATAATTAAAAGAAAAAAAAAGGTTTTAAAGGAAGATATGTCCAAGAAACAGGTTTGTGTAACACACCACAACTTAGAGATGCAGGATGACCCCAGACATCTACTGAACATCAAAATAACTTCAGTAAGTTTATTAAACTATGTGACACTGGTGCTCAGCAGCTTTCGTAAAAGCTTAATCTTGGTTGCTGCCAGTGAAGTCAAAAACAGGGGAACAATGTTGCCTTCAAGGACGCTAGGTCAGGCTTTTAAAGCAGAAGTGATCTTGCCCGATGTACTAATCAGGAAGCTTTCAAGTATAGCAATGTCTTTGTTTTATGATACTTTTATCTTCTAACTGACAGACTGCATTGGAGCATGATATGCCAGTGACTGCTGAGTCAGGGCAAGAAACTAGATAACAGCCTTAGATACACAAAAATCATTCTGATTAGGAAGATTTTTCTGCTAAAATTATTTATAACAAGATGGACCTGGCCTGGCTGTAAGGGCATGTGAGGTTGCAGTGGCATGGAAGGAAGAAGGGGAACTGAAGAGCTTGGAAGAAGATGAGCCCCCAGAATTGCAACCTTTCTCATGAGGAAATTGGCCTACTTGCCACCTCAGATCTTCAGGCTCCTTAGTGCCCTATAGATATAAATGCTCACCACACTAATGGTGGATTATGTACAGACTTCCATGCCCCACAGCTTCTCTGCAAAGCACTACTGAGAAAAAGGAGTAATGAGAGGGGTGCTGGTATTAGTGGGATGCTGGGAGCAAAAACACCAAAAATCCAGCCTAAGTTGGAGAAAGGTAAAACAGTCTTTGAGGGCTTTTATTCTCCCTCAAATTTTATATTTACCAGACATGAATCACAAATTGAGAAGATGGATGAACTTCTGCTCTTGTCTTGCTTGTTGGTATCTAAAAAGTTTGTAATATATTTTTGAGGGAAGGCTCTGAGATACACAGTGACTGCTGTTATCAATGTTGAACTGTGTATCCTAAGATTCAGAAGTGTTTTCGTTTCTGTTTGTATCCCTGTGGCTGCCGTCAACATGTAAAATGCATCACTACCCTCAGGCTAAAGTCAGATATACCTCAAATCAATGGGAGCTGCATGCTTGTGGAATTACATTATGTTTGAGAAAAGAATAAGAAAATTGATATCCTTAATGGACACTAGCTATTTCCTGAAAAAGAAAAACACTCATTCCATATGTTTTCAAAGAACCTTCTTGAATTTAGCATCTAGTACTTTAAAAGGATTTTCTTTGATTACATATTAGCATCAACAAGATCTTATACATGAGAATTTTCAAATGGTGGATGATTTGAAATTATTACTTCTTTGGTTTTTGAGACACTTAAAGAAGCAAATTTTCAGAAATCATTTAGTATACCATGAAAGACAAGTTGTGTCACCTCAAGAACTGCATCCTGGGGAACCAAAATCATCAGGCACCACTGAAAATCTTGAAAACTACCAGAAACATCAGTACAGCTGGAGAATAACAACACAGCACCAAGGTTTTGCAAACACTCACAGTCATGTAACAATGGAACGACATTAGAAAAAGCAAAATCTCAATTAAATGCAACATCCAAAGCAGAAGATATCTTTGCTGTACGTGACTTGATTTTTGAATAATTCAACTACATAAATACTAAAATGGATTATAAGTTCTCTAAGGAAAAATTAATACAGTAGCAGCTCTTCCACAGTTTGCATTCAGACTGATAAAATATGTTTTTTATTCTGTTTCTTTTTATTATCCAGTGTAACATTTTAAAATAACCCTCTTAAAATAGTTTTATTTTACAGTGTCTGTGAATGTCTCATGTCTCTCACATGGCCCCCACAGCCAGGTTTTGGCACTCATAGTGCCTCCTGCATCTGTGTGTTTCAGGAAAACAGAAAGTCTGTTCTGTTTGATAATGTCAGTGAGCCATATAACAGTTCAGTAGACACTGACTCAAATCATGTATGACATCGCTATATAAATATTTATTATACACCAACTGGAAGTATGGAGAACTGCAGAGAAAAATAAGACAAAATGCCTTTCTCTAAAATTTAAACAGGGAGGAAAAACAATCATAAGGAGGATTAAGAAATGACAGATTAAGACTTTTTTTATTAATTGTGTTCTACTCATGTTTTAGAGCAGGATGTGTCTTGGTGAGCTGGGCGAATTCAGAAGTGGGTTCAGCAGTCTGAGAAGTGTGGCCATATTATCACAGGGGGCTTCATAAATGAGGAGATTATAGTCTACTGCTACGGCTTCTTGTTTCTTGTGTTCATGTGTTTTAGTACGCAGTAGAGTTGTCTTCTAAAAAGCATTGTTGGGTATATTTGCAGAACATGTTTTCCATAGAAGTTGTGGGACTATTACAAATAATATTCAGAATACTTTATACAAATGGTTGAAGTAAAAGTTCACATAAATGGAGTAAAAATCTATTAAGGCAATTTTAAAATCTGCTCCTTTGCCTCTTTTTCTGGTCATCTGCTGTATTTACAGTTAACCCTAGAGATGAGGCGTAGGTAAAAATCTTGCTTGTAGCTACTTTTAAAAATTATTTTGAAAATAATTAAAAGAAACAGTGGTGAAGGAGGAGGAGGAGGGTGGGAAGAAATAAAAAGTGTAATTCAAAGAAGTCCATTTAAATTTACGCATACATGAAAAGCTTTTTTTTTTCTGATTATGCAGGACATTTTGAGAATGTGAAATAAATATAAGGTAGTATGAAAATTGCATGAGAAAATGGTAAGGTACTCATGAGACTGCATACACCTGAAAACATTACCTATGAAGAGGTTGAGCTTTCCCCCTTTTCTTTTTAGTTTCATGCCACTTCTGGGACTAGTGCTCTCCTTCAAGTAAATGCTATTGAAATTCTACAGGTACTATAGCATTTTTAAGTATAGCTGGCAGAAAATAATTGGTTATCCTGGTGCTGCTCCTAGAACAATCAGAGCTCCCATGTTGCTGTCTCTTGCCACCTGAGAGAAGATATAGTAAAAGCACAGATATTGTTGTGATGGTGCTCCTCAGGTCATGTTCACAAAATGCATGGGTTTCTCATAAATGTAAAATATTTTGCAAAGACACGTACATGTTCTTAAGAAATGTTCCCCTGAAGTCAGTACAGCTATGTGTGCATTTGCAGCTCAGCTGTTTGTATGATCATATCCCATCCCTATTGAAAATCTGATCCTCTAATAGTATTAACAATGGTATTTATGACAAAAGGGCTAATTTTTACCCAAACTTTCAGAAATGCAACAAAAATTGATTCCATTATGGATTTCTGGAGTTAGGGCTCAGTTGGTTAAAAAAAACCAAAACCTAATTACAATAGTTGTAACTTAATAGTGTCATAGATTTACTTTCTGCTTCTGATATGTTCTGACTTGTTTAGAATTTTGTTAACTCATGTATTTGCCTACATTTAGGGGATTCTTTAAGAGAACTCACTCTTTTCACCAATGTGAACTACTAAAATAGAGATAAAGGAAAAATTCTAAATATTGGAATTTCATTGAAGATATCTTATTTACCTCAAAAACTATAGACATGAATTATTGAATAAATTGTTCTATCAAACAATATGTCTTTTCACAGATAAACTTTGACAAACTGCTTATCCAAGTTGGGCCTGTTTTCTTTTGAATATGCCAAATATAATAAATGTTGACAGGTGCAACGTTGTAGCATCGCCTGTTCTGGAAACATATTTTGTCAGTCTTTACAGTAATTAAAATTTTCCATATGGAGCTGCAGATTCATTGAAATGTCCAAACCACTTTGTCTGTTTGCTTTTCAAATTTTCCAGTCCTTTTTCACACAGGTTCGAGAACAGTTTTGCTATTCTTATGCAAATCTAGTCTGCAATGGAGAAGGTTGAAATATTGTTCCTAGCAGATCTAGGAGCAATGGAAATGCTTAGCACAAGCCAATAGCAAGAAAACTCCTCTCAAATCCAAAAGAAAAACCCACTCTAAAATAACAGATAAACTAAGTGGAAAAATCAAACTGAGATTTGCTCTTAGGTTGGTTACTGGCATTTTTTTGAATTTCTGTATGGAATGAGGCCTTCCCCATAATGTCTGGTATTCTTGTATAGGCTGATGTTTGTGTTCTTATTTTCTTTACTCTTAATTAGGTGATGGTGTTACATTATTCCTGATGCTCCTCAATCATCAGTGAAAATACAGAAAAACTGACTGTTACACAGGATTTTTATTTTTTAACTTGAAAGTCTTGTCTGTGAAATTTGCATTAACTAACCTTGTGATAAACCTGTAACTCCTGGTGCTATTTTTTAAAAATTTTGGGTTTTAAATTTATTTCCCTTTTTTTAGTTTTTGTGCTCATTCAAAATCGATTATCCTGTTCCTTTTCAGAGTGTTGGTAGAATTTTGTACAAAAAGAAGATAAAGTAGTGGCAAGTTAAAGGGATTCCATTGGTACGATTTGTTGATTACCTGGTTAAACATTTTCACTTTTAGATGCCCTTGCGTTCTGCTGCCACTGATAGTCTTTGAGACCTGTGCCATGTGCAATAAGTTATCTTGTTTCTGGTTTTATCCTTCATAGATAAAATCAGTTTTGGAAAATAGCTGGTTTTGTCACTAAAGATAAATAAACACTTTTCTACTCATTCTTCATTTTCTCATAGTGTTGGACCTTAGATCTGGGTTAAGCTTTATGGACTGAAGGTCTTCATTAATTTTTTATAAATTTTGGTATGAAAATTATGTGTCAAATATTATGTTCTAATAATAGATTATGTCTACACTGTGGCTGTGAGAGGATGGAGGGAGATTTGCCACACAGTGCCACTGGCTAGCAAGTGTGAATTACTTCTCTTTGTGCATAAGTTCCTACAAAAATGCAGTAGACTGCTATTCTTATAAATATATAATAGAGGAAGTAGAAAATAGCTTCATTAGAAGTAGAAATGTGGTATATGTATTAAATAAGACAATTAGAGCACTTCTAGATGGAAACAGAACTTTTCAATGAGAAAAAAAACACTGTTGCTCTTTGTGGTTGTAAATATTACTCAGCACAGAAATCCCAAGCTCAAGATCTAACCTGTTGCTAAATAAAGTGTTGTGGTTGTAAAGAGAATTAAATATGTTTCAGTCTTAGACTGCAAGAGAGATCTCCATAATTTAAGATAGCCTGGGGGTACTAATGATGATAAAACCACATAACATCTGTTAAACATTAAAAAGAAATTTTTCCTTCATTACAATCAGTAATCAGACTGCACATGTGAGTGCAGTGGGACAAAATGGCAGTAAGTGAATGCTCAGTAAATTCCCAAGTATCCTCCAAACCCTACCACACTCTGGTGCAGTCTATCTAGCCTAGCTAGATTTACATCAAAGCCTCTGATACTGAGTCCAAAAATGCAATAGGCTTGTTACAGCTCAAAGGACTGTTATAGCCTGTGAAGAGACCTGCTGTAGTTTTATCTTTGGTTTTAAGATACCTCTTTGGTATCCTCTCCCTTTTAAGAAACCTCTTTGGTTTTGTCTTAATGGTGGGAGTGGCAAGTGGTGCATATGTCTAGAATTCACTACTCAAAAAATTCCACGGAGATGAGGAAAAGCAATAAATATAATGTATGTTGGTATATTTCCCTGACTTTTTATTTATTGTTATCTTGGAGCAAGTCAATGACTGTTGTCTTATACTAAAGTTATAACAGTATAAAAAAATTGGTTAGTACTAAATTCTGACACAGATCCTTTAAAGCATTTTAAAATATTAATCAAAAGAGACAATTGATCTTTCTTTAATTTTCTCTTTTAGTGTTGAGAAGATTATGTAAGTCCGCTTTCTCCCTACCTGGTTCTCATTATTTTTGTGTTTCCATAATTAATAGAAAAGCTTGTGCATAACAGCCAACATTAATATAACTGTTCTACTGCAGAATGTACTTTTTTGTTACATTTATTTGAACTTTGGAATATAACCCAGGTAATTCCTGATTCTGTTATTTTAACTAGGTTTTTTTTAATATATTTTCCATTTTTATATTTAGCTCTTATTCAGATTGTATTCTTCATATTTCCTCTTTTGAGGAAATTGTGCAGGACAATTTTGTAGGAAAAGCAGCCAAAGTAATTGAATGTAAAGGTATCTTCTGGTCTTTATGGGATCTCTAAGGACCCTAGTATAACAGATTTGAATGCCTAGAGTTGAGTGTGTATGGGAAGTTGTCCGAGAAGATCTTTCAAGTCTGAGTGTAATTCCAAATAGAAGTTAAGAAGTTCTTCTGGTACCTACAAATTATAAGGAAAAAAAGCAGAGAATGTTAACTGATCAAGCAAAATTATTTTAGACATGTAAATTGTAAGAACTTCTGGATTACATATGTTTTGGAAGAAGCACAATTCTATACTTGAGCTATATCAGGTACAAGGTGGAACCATATGTTGGTAAATGCTTACAAAAACTTTAGCTTTCACCAGGACTTCTCTAGACACTTTAAAAATAATTATTGGACTAAGGTGTGACAAAAAGAATAAAAGCAAAAAAACCCAACAACTAAATTAAGAAATCCGGTCATATGGTGACTTGAAGAGGTGTTCTAATCATGGTACTGACATGTAAGGTAATGGAAGAAATTTAGAATCTTATTCTTCACATGGTAAGATGTCAGAGTACATAAATAGGCAGAAGAGTTATGCTGTCTGTCTCCAAATCTGATCCATCTGATTGGATCCATCTGATAAAATATTTCTGTCAATTAGAATGCAAGAGAAGAAAGAGGAATTGTCCTGCTTCTGCACGATGATAAGCAGGACTGTTCTCTGCATCTTCTGACACCCACTTACTTTACATGAATTTGTGAATGGGTTATTTTTCTTTCCTGTGCTTGCAAAAAACTTTTCTTCTACTTACAGGAATATTGGAGGAAAAAAAAATTATGACTATAAGAACTAAGAAATAAATCAAAGGAAATGTATGTTTGAAATTTACTTTAAATTTTATTATTGTTGGTGTTGACAGTGCTCCTTGAGGGAATAGATGAGTACCTGCTTTCCCTATTAAATATATTATTTGAAAATTCCTTCAGCTTTTCCTCCCTATTGAGACTTGCTCTAATATGTTGTTTAAAACAACAGCAATAAAAATAAAACCAAAATATATAAGGAATGCAGAAGATAACAGCTTCGTAAGTTTAAGCACTGAATTTAAATGTTTCTTCAGTATTTTGATACAAGAACATTTGTTGTTGATTGAAATTTTAATTTAGCTAGATTTCCAGTGGGCTGTTTATTTTCGTTTTTCAGACTGTAATGAGTCATTGTAAGGGCGCATTTTTGACCAAGTTTAAAACAAAATAGAAATTTGTAAAAGCCCTCGGTCAAAATCTGAACAGTATCTTCTCTGTGTTTGGAGAAATTATAGATTTTGCTTTTCAAAGTTTAATCATAGCTTTTGCAAACAATCAGTATATAACTTACTGAGTTTTTTGGTTGTGCTTTCTTCTCTTGTGCCAAAAATGTTTCAAAACTCTTTTGTATTTAATGAACAACAGACTCTACAGCTTGGTGATTAGGCTCTAAGCTGAGGAAGACATGATTTTAGGAATAAATAGCATGAGAGGACCAGGTCTTCCTGATCCCATGTGAAATATAGACTTGGTCTTATGGTCCTGTAGCTCTGAGCACTATCCTAGATGTCTGCTTATATTGAAAAGGTGAAAGCTCATCTTTCAATTTGAAAAACATTTTTTAAAACAATACTGCTAAATGAGATTGCAGAAATTTTCTACTGAAACTTTTTAATTTAAAAAATAAGTGGAACATTTGTGAGAATTGTTGTAGAAAAGAGGTGCCTGACTTCAGGAATTTATATGGAAAACCAGTGCAGGAAAATGGTCTATACAGAGTCTCAAGAATGCTGTAAATCAGAAAGACCTGTTAGGTCATACAGTTGTCCTTTATGGAGCCACAAGAGGGTTATAACATAGAAAATGGGAATTATATTTCATAGAGAAAAGTTACTGAGAGAATAAAACTATTAAATAAAAATAAACCTTCAGGGGGAGCCAGAATAAGAAATAGTTAAATCAGTGTATGAATCTGGCTCAACTGTTAGTCTTGTAGAAATCCTATAGCATATTTAGCTGTTTCACTCATCTAGTTTAAGCAACAAGATCAATATTACGTATTCTTTTATCTACCCAAATAAGAAGAATTCCAGATTTTTTTTCGTCTTTATGGAATACATACAGAATTCATGGGCTAGATTTTTGTGGATCTTTCTGAAAATAAAGAAAATGAATGAGCAACTGAAATACAATCTGTCAACTCTCTGTTTCCTCATGTAATCCTTGTACACATGGAGAACCTGGTCTCTTTTTTATCTTGTGGACATTTCTTCCTCTGTTGAATGAAATATTTATTTTATGTATGATGAGTATGATCATTAAATGTCCCAGTCTCTGCATTTTCCTTATCCACCTCTAAGGAAATCTGAATCTTATTGTGAAGGAAGTAAGAAAATTTAAAAAAACCCAAAAAACAGTGGAGATCTTGGAGGAACCCATGATTCCCAGGAAGGCAGAGCAGTACTTATCTTCTCTGGGGAGAAGATGTAGGCAAGAATGCTGAAGGCAAGCAAAACTGTTGAGAAGAGAGAAACATGGGAATATGGTAGAGTTGTATAACCTTTACCAAAGTAACACCAGCTCACATCAGTGGTTATTGTTTAAAACAAAAAAGGTGCCTAGTTGATGGCAAAATTCCATTGTTAGAACTCTGTAGAAATACCGTCTCTTAATGAAATTAGCAATAGTTAAGTTACAGATCTTCAAATTCTGACAAAATTCTTCTTATGCATTTGGAAAGTTTTTTGGCTGCCTTCGGGTCTGGAATTCAGTTTCCAGCTAGATTCTGATTCAGTTGGCCTAGGAATCACAAAGCCTTATATGAAGTAGGGATTGAAGATTGACAGAGAGCTGCTGTGACACAGAATCAGCTACACTGTGCTTAGTGACTGTGGAGTTAGCTGAAGCAAATGGAAATGAGCTCATTTTGCCTCTGGAAGCAACTTGACAGGAATATGGACCTCACTACAGACTTCTTTAAAATTCTGGATGAGGCAATTAATATGTGAAACTTCAAAATATGAAATCTAGGCTGCCAAAGCTATCTTAGACTTTTTTTTTTTTTTCCAATATGGCACAAAAAGCAATATGAACACCCCCTGAGCCTAAGCATTCAGGTCCTTGGAGGATGTCTCAGGGCACTGCTTTATGAAGCAAAGCCTTGCTTTCCTGAAGCTGAAAATAAGATGCTCCCTTTTCTGGCAAATCAGTCTGGCAAAAGCATTGCATAAAGGCTCAGTGTTCACTAGCTTTGAGTTAATCATTAAAAAATAATTTTATTTTGTGGCAAATCTTACAAGCAGCAAAAATAGAACTTGGTGTGTGGGTAAAAATTCCTAGATGAGAAAGAAAACCTCTTAGAGAGCAGGTATGTATCTTTCACACTTGTAGTGCTAATCTACATTTGACGTAAAGAAGCAAGCTTGCTTGGCTTTTTTTTACATATGCATGCTCTGTCTTCAAAATAATCAACTGGAAAAATGGAAACAACTCATTTTAACTGTTGTGTTAAAGCGCTCTCATTTGAATTGAAACCAAATAGCCTCTTGCAAAGCTGTGTCTCATTTTCATGCAATTATGCAAATAAACACTGGAGATGAATCACAGATATTACTTCTTAATCCATTTTCTGGAACTGTGTTTAGCACACACAAGTCAAAGCAGTTCAAGATCCTGCAAGGCTACTCTCAGTAACAAGCAGCGCCAGTGCTCAAGTTCAGCAAACGTTGCCCAGGGCCTCTGTGAAGAAAAGAAGAGGTTTAGCAGTTAATGGAATTAGCCTGGCCAAGTTGCTTTCCGTATCACAAACAACCATGTTTTTATTTCATGATTAAGGTAAATAACTTCCTATATTCAGACAAGTACTGGACATATTTAAAACTTGCCTTTTTGGATACCTTATTTATAACCTTTTTTTCTTAGCACCTTAGTGGAATCTCTTCTCAGGTCATTGAAAAGACAGCTACTTTTCCCTCACCTGGCAAACACAGCCGATTACTTTTACTCTGAATCTCAGATAGCAAACACATCCTCCCTGTGTAAGTAAGTTAGTTCAAAAAATAGGATAGTTACGGCTTTCAAGGCTTAACAAAATTGTCTTGGTCCATCCACTATGTGTCACCCTTTGACATTTGCATGTAATTCTTTCGATAAGGTTCTTGCCACACAATTTTTTTGCAGGATTGTGTTAGATTTTTTTATTTTTAAATTATGAATGGCATACATTCATGTGCCAATTGGCGACAAAGCACAGAGATTGTCAATGAAATATTAACAATGAAATATTAACAGGAAAGTAAAAGCTGAGATTTCCTTCCCCCAGTGGCGGCAAGGAAATTCTTACCTACATAATCTTTCCTAAATTTCTCATCTGTACCAACTGTTTGTTATGGATTTAAGCTGCAGTCAAACAATATAAATTCAGGATTCAGCTGTTAGAAATAATAATAATAATAACAATAATAACAATAATAATAATAATAATAATAATAATAATAATGCTATGTGTAGTAGTAGCAATGGGGTGTGAATCCACTGCTGTTTACATAGCTTTCAAAGAAGTCTGGGATAAAAAATGAATAGTAAATCCAAACCAATTCAGTTCAGGTGTGAAGAAAAAAGCAACTGCAGTACTTTCACTCATGAAATGTGGTCTCAGTTTATGCACAGAATTTAAAAGCTTTCTTTTCAAAGTGGGAAGATCTTTTGAATTCTCACCATGTTGTTTCTGCAACGTCTTATGTCTTTGTTTTTCTTTTATCTTCTGAAACTTCTTTACTACCAGAGGAATGTAGTCTCCATTTTTTTTTCACATGTCTAATTGTAGGCTGTTAAATCCTTCTGTTTTCAGTATCATAATGAAGAAGTTAAGCAGAGAACATTTCCCCCTAATTCAGACGAAGCTGAAGTTTTGGTTGTTCAATACTTCACAGAAAATTATGAGAATTTGAGATTGGGCTCTGCATTTCTAAGGAATGTTGAATTTGAATTTTGTGAAAAGGAAAATTGATTGCTCTTTAGGTAACATCAGTTACTTTTTAATGCCTAGGAAGAAAGAGTTTAAGTAACAGAGTTTACCACAATGAGTTTAACACAATGTAGGTGAGCAGGTTTCCATTTCCAAATTTTTCAGGGGTACTCTGGTAATAGTAAAATGAATTTTTTTTCAGTAATTGACACTCTTACTTCCAACAAAATTAAGTGCTTCTTAGGGATTTTTTAAGTTTTATGTGAGGATAATAAATGCTGTGTTTCAGTATTTATAAAAGCTGCAAATTAATATTTTCTTGTTTCCAAATCTCCTAAGTGGCAACACTTAATACATTAATAGGCAAATAAATGTAAGTTAAACAAATCAATATAAAAGCAGAGTTGAGAAAAAATTCATGTAGGAAAACAGAAAATAGCATAATACCTAAATGAGCTATTTTACTAGAATTTAATGTCTAAAAGAACATAAAAATCTTATTCATCAATTACAGAAATTATCAAATTAATGAAGAAATGTGTTTAAGCCATGGAAATCTCGAAGTCCAAATTGCACTGCTTTTATTGGGATGTCTTCATTTAAAATAATATTTCTCAGATTGCCAGAGGAAATAAATAACTCCATTCAAAAGATCCCAGAAAACTGTTTCCCATTGACCAGTGTAATTTCTTTTAAGCTGAAGAGTTCTCTGAAGGACACTGTCTTCACAAAGCTAAGAAAGGAGCTAGGAAGGACATCACATACATAAATTCAAGATGGATACACAGAAAAACATTTCTGCTTGGAAATATTTTATAGGAGACAGTTTGGCTTTCGTGTCATTTTTAATGATGCAGCCCAAAGATAAAATACAGTTGCTTTACTGCTGTGTTAGATATGGCAGTCTCATCACAACGATGAAATCCTGTGGGAAATCTGTTAATGTCACTGAGTCCAGGATATCAGTTAGGGTGCATTTTCTCAAATGTGTAAGAGTTAAATGGCCTTCAAATATTTGCATTTTTTTCTTAAGCATTGCTATAAGTTCAAAATATGAGTACATGAAAATTAAGGGCTTGTCTATACAAAATTATAATGTTCTATATTAGTACATTAGTAATTAACATATTATGAAACCGTAGACCAGTAGAACAATTATACCTTCATGAGGAATGTCACAAAAAGCATTATAAAAATACGGTAAAATGAATTTAATTATAACTGTATGAGCCCTTTAAAGAAAAACATAAATAAATAGATGCAGTAGTGAAAAATAACATATGTGAATGGTAACAGACTAATTGACTGAAAGAAGAGCACTAAAATTCAGTGGTTAAAAGGATACAAGAACATTTTTGATGTCTTGGCCAAATAGCGAAAGATGAACTAGAGAAATCACAATCACACACCACTGAAAAATTAAACCTTTGATTTGAGGTTTAGAAAAAAAGGTGCTGAAGCTAAAAATGTCAGATAGAACAAAGTCATTGAGATATAGTCAGTAAAACAGCTGAACTGAAAAATGGAGTCACAGAATCAGAAAAATCTCACAATTCAGTCTAGAAGGGACCCCTAGTCATCTCTTCCAATCTCCTACTTCAGGCAGGAACAATGTTAAAGTCAAAGAAGGTTGTTCAGGTCTTGTCCCATAGAATTTTGGGAGAGATTCAGACTAATTTCTCAAAATTTGTCAGAACACAGATTCAGTCTGTTAAATCTTTCTGGGAAAAGAGTTCCAGTTTCTTCACTCTCATTGTGAGATTTTTTTTTCCCTGTCCCCAGGCAGAATTTCTTTTACAGCAGCTAGTGACTATTGACTCTTGTACTTTGACTATTTTGTATTATATCTATATAAAACTAAGTACCAAACACTTGATCAACAGTGCAGCCTGTTCCTACTTCCATTAAGAAATTCTAGATAATTTTTCCATATTTTTTCAGTTACAAATCTCTGTATTTTGCTGTGTTTCTCTTTTCTTTGGATTTTGAAAACCACATGGTATGTGCTGGGTTTTTCTGGAGGGTGAGAGGGCACTTGAAATGGGAATCAGATTTATTCCAATTAGGATTATTTTTCCTCCCCCCGCATGATATCAGCCTGTCCTATAGATCACAAATTTTGCAGCATTGATTTATGTCTCTAGTCTCCAGAAGAGAGGCATTTCCTCACCGGTGAACCTACATTTCACTTGGTGCCTTTTCTTATGGGAAAGGAAAAATTAAAAAAAAAAATGATTGTTTTATGACTTCTGTTCTAAATCAGTGTGCCATCTGCAGTAAATAATCTGGCCCACCTGAATACTATGTGAAGCATATTTCTGTAATCACTGGAATTTTTATTCAGAATGTGCTACACGTTTGATTACATGGTTGGCAATCTGTCTCTGTGTGCGTGGCACAGATCAGGACAACAGCCTCCTCCATTATTTCCTAACCTTGTGTCTCTGCTCTTTTGTAGTGCTGCTCTGTTCACTGCTAATGTGTCTTTTGATCTTCCCAGCACTGTCACAGTTGAAGTTGCCTTTCTTCTACACAAGTATTTGAAAAACTGTCAAAGAGCTGAGGTTTTCATTATATGCTTTTCATCATTACTCTCTCTACCACGAACAAATTTATTTCAAAGGCATTGCAAAAAATGACAAGAAACATGACAATTTATTTCCTTGTCCTCTCATTAGATTAGAAATGCCACCAAATATTTAGAATCAATTTATTTTTATTAAAAGGCATGATGCACTTTACTTTTCCAAAGAAAAAACAATGAGAGAACGAGAAATATTAATTTGGACTGTTATGGTGATTGAGGGGCTTTGAGTCTGAAGCATTTGAGTAGAAAATCTATATATTTGTAGTTCACAAATACAAATGTGTTAATTGCATTTTAGAGATGAATTGCTGTGAATAACATAAAATAATCAAATAAAGAAAACACTTTTGATGCAGTAGCTATAGTACAGGTATTCCTTTGTAGTCAGCCTTGCAAAACTCCATTTTCTTTTGCTCTGAATCCCAGTTTAATGTAGAATTTATCATCAGGCTATTAAAGATATTAGTGCCATATCAGCCATAGTTTCTTTTTTCGTTTACTGTTACTGCATTTGGTACAGATAAAGAGATTTTTACTTAATGTTTCCCCTGAACAAATAAACATGAATAGAACATGCAGGATAAACTGAGAAGTATCATGTTTTGGAAGGTGCTTTTCCATTAAAATATTGATCTCACAACTTATGATTTAAAGTTTTTTCAAGCAATCCAAAAGCTAAATCAGTTTGGAGAATTGCTAAATCAAATTACATCAGTCTCAAAGATATAAAAATAATTTTTTTTTAAATTCTAATAATGCGAGCTTTTTTGTTCTTACAAAGAATTCTGTTACAAAAAATTGAAGTATGCTTTATGTGTATGAAAGTGAACATGATTTTAAATGATGAAATTTTAAGCCTGATTAAAACAAATGGGAGCTGTGACATCTAATATTCCCTGATATTTTTAAAACTGTCTCTCAAAATTTCTATGAGAGAATACTAAATAGGAGAAACCAATGTGAGTTTTGGATTTTGGAGAGTATTTTTAATGTCTTGGGAAGGAGCTTTGTAAATACTGTGCATTAGGAAGACTACTTCAAGTTAGCCTCCACATAAAGTGCAGCAAACCCCATTCCTCCTGAGTTTTCTGAATTACTTGTTGATTCTTCGCATTCACCTGTATCCTTTCAGATTAATGAATTATATGGATTTCACCCAGCTGCAGATCTGGGAACATATATAAATCAGGTACAGCCCACTGGACCATTATGAGAATACAGATACTCTTAAAGGACTGACGTATAAAACAAATAAAATCTAGCAGTATTTTTACCAAAAGATCTTCAACCTGAATTTTAGAAAATTGAAGAGGATAAACATCTGCTGAAAAAAAAAAAAACAACCTTCAGTGTTAATTTACAACAGAAATATCAAGCAGTAAAGAGTAGATGTAATAAAAACACTGAGAGAATGTCACTCTAACTCACAGTTAATTTGCACATTCTCATTAACCAGCATCTTGAAATAAGGCTCATTTAATTATTATGAGCTTCTAAGTACAGGTATAAAATATTGACCTTCTCTATAACGGACATCGGTCATTTTTACTGGATTTCAAACACCTGTAGCAATTTAAAACTTGAAGTGATTTCCTCTTTGAGTTGCTTCTGATAGGTCAGAGAAAAGTGAGAGGGTAAAATGGAAGTCAGAGCCCACCAATACCTGGAACTATCCAATATCAGAATTTAATCAATTCATTTCATATAAATATTCCCCGATTTAGAAAAAAATAGTGTTAGTCCCCCAACTGAGGGTTGGTTGCATTTATTCTTTCAGTTGCACTCTAACAGAGTATACAGCTAGTTAGTGCCAAAATATCAGTAAAAGCAAATGAGTTTATTTGACATATAAAGCATAAAGAATTTTACAGGCACAAAGCAATTGTGTGGGGTTCTTTAATTTTAAGTACAGGTCTGACATTTATGCACTGATCTTTTTTGATTCAAAGAAACACAATAAACAGCGCTATTAGAAGGTTGGTATTTTCCATATTTTATGGAGCCATTTGAGAAATGAAAAATAGTGTAACAAGTCTGAATATTTTATTATGATTTTATTTGGCTCTTCTTCTATATTTTGCAATCTTCCCCATAATTTGCTAAAGAAAATAGAAAAAAATAATTAAATTGTTTTAAGCTAGAGAAAAGAGAGAAAAGAAAAAGATAAAAGATTTAAAAAAATAAAAAGAAAAGATAAAAGAAAAAAAGAAAACAGAAAGAAAAAAATGTTTAGGAGTCCAGATTTCAGATTGTGAAACTATTCTCTGGTCATACAAAATGAATTATAATTAAGGAAATCCTAAAAAGAACACTTCTAATGGCTATTAATTTTAGTTTTTTACGCAGTATGAGTATGCCTTTATTTTGCCATTGCTGTGTTTAAAGAAAAAAACATAACTGCTGTTATTTTATATTCCTTAATCTATTTGAAGATGCAATGCAATCCATTCTTTTTAAACAAGAATGGTTCACTCTTAAGACACAATCTGTCCTATTTATTGCCCTAAATCATTCTGAATTAAATCAGTTTATGTGAAGAATTTGGTAGTGCTGTTTATACCAAGCCTTATTTTTTAATCAGGAACAATGTGCTCCAAGTTGAAAGAGAAGGAGTGGAAAGGGGGTTCTTGATTTCAGGTATTCATTTTTCAGTAAGAAGAATGCAGAAGGAACCCATTCAGTGTTACTCTTCTTAGGAACCCTCTGCAACTGTCAACTTTTTACTGACTGAAGAGAGAAATAAAATTCCTGAAAAGACTATTAATTATCTTCTCTAAGACTAAGAATTTGTAGAAACCACATCACTTTTCTTCAAGAAACATTTCTAGTGTCAGAAAGCGCTATCTATTTGATAAAGGCACAGCTTACTTGAAAGAGGTAACAATTAGGAAAGAATGAGAAAATATTGATATCATGTATCAGTTTCTTATATGTCTGGAAGGTTCTGGATCATGTTCTGTCTTTGGTTCATTCCAGGCCGGCTTTTAAAAATAAATCAGTATAGTTGTTAAAATGCACTTGAATCCATTAATGTACATGTTAGATTTATAAAATCTCTCTCAGCTATGCTGAAACCTGCTTATAAGAACCACAACTTTGGTTATTTTTTACGATGCAGAAGGAAATCTGCAGCTGAACCAACCCTTCAACAAACCAGGAACAAGGCCAATTACTGAAAATGTGCAGTGATTTTCAGAAGCTGGGGAGGTTGATTGTTTTTCAGGTATACCCTGTTCAGGGTACTGGTTTCTTTTGCTGTGCTGGGGACATATGGCAGCGCTGGGTAAACTGACCCAGCCTGGGATCCTGAAAGAGGGAGCCCTTCTTTCTTTTTCTTGCCAACCAGGTCATTAAAACCACAGCAAAGTGTCTGAACAGTGAATTTTAGTGGATTGTATTGAAAATAAACTAGATGAAAAGTAATTTACTTACTTAAAATAGGTAAAACAGATCTTGGTCCTAGAAACCTGCAATTTTAGAAGACGAAATACTGAATAAATTTTTCTCTGTAGAGGAGCATTTTGAGATGAATATTAGAGAATAGTCTCTTTGGAGAAATACTTTAGCTGCCATTCCTACCTACATTTAAAATGCATGAGCAATCTTAGTTCCTCTGGGACTATTGTAGAAGAAAGGTTATGCGCTACAAATTGCAGAATTGAGCAAGGAATACATGGAAATCTGTATCTGAGTGAAAATAATTTAATACAGTAATATTTATATGATAGCAACAGTAAAATAAAACAAATATAATAGAGTATTTCCACTTAACTTTTTCATAGACCCTTCTCTCTTAAAATATTAGTTTATTTGATTTCTCTGGGTGTTACGTGCCCTGTGTGAGTGTTACTCAGCTTTAATACATGTTCTCTTTCTGTTCCACATCCTTGCATATCTAATGTATGATTACAAAACATAGTCTCCTGACTTCAGCAAATGAAATCCCAGTTACAAAAGCCCTAGATAATTGGGGTGTATCATTAATTCTTCTGTATTATAGTATTCACTGTTGAGACCACTGATCTTGCAAAATAATTGAAGCAAATTAGAAAAAAAATTGCAGAAAAACTTTTGCTAATAAAAATGGAATTCTGATTACATCTAGATGGACTAATTACATTAATTAGTGAGTTTTTTAAAAATGGTGCTCTATATTTTCATTAAAAATATTATTTTAACTGACTAGGTATTCACTTTATAAATGTCACAGATTATTTATTAGTGGAGAAAATAAGACAGAATTTCAACCTCAGTGGTTGAATTTCAACATTGAATGTACAGTAAGAGCTGCTGTTAAACCTGCCATGAGGGAGGTTTTGCATTTGCATTAACATCACAGAATTGCAATTAATGCATTTCTGTGATGTTAATAACCTAGTCTAGCAGATTAAAATCAGACCTTGCTAAGTCACAAATAAAATTTCTCTTCTCTCCTTTATATTTCCCTTAGATTTCAAGCTTTCACATTTATGTAAAGGAGTGAATGTTTGTGCATGTGCTCTTCAAGAAACATTTAAACTGACAAACAATAGTTGCTGTCATTAAAAATACAGAGGTTCAGAACTTGGGTACAAGTGTTTTAATAATTTTTGGTCCTCTTTTGTGAATAAAAGATGTCTTAAAAAATAAAAACCTAAAAAAAAAAAAAAGCTCCTCTATGATTGTTATGGCTAAAGGAGCCCTTAAAGTGAATTGATGTGAATTTCATTTTTTTTATTAAAATCCCAATTTGTTTTATGTTTACATTACAATGATATATCTGATGAGTGTAACTATTTTTTTTCTCATGAAGATTGTTGCAAAAAATCTCCACCTTTTTCACTCTATATTGCACTTGCATGTCTTGCCACATCTAATTATACTAATTCTTGCTGCACAGTCTTGGAAGGTTTGCTGTCTTTTGGCAGCTCTAAAGCACAGCAGGTGCTCTGGCCAGTATCTCTCATATCCAACCTCTCATCGCCTCCCTCTAGACACTATATATAAAAATTGCATTTTTAAATACTAGCATTTCATATATGGAAAATCTAGATTAATAAGGCGAAGAGCAGTGAATATTTTTTGCAGTCAGTAGATCTTTTTATTTTGAAGAAGAGATACATGTGGAAGGAAAGGGAGTGTATGAGAAAGGTGCAGAAAGACTTTTTTTTTCCCAAGGCATGTGCCAACAGGAAAAGGGACAGCCATCTTCTACTGGAAGAAGGTAGATTTATATTGAATTTTAGGAAGGAATTTTACTATGAGGGTGGTGACACACTTGACTGGGTCGCCCAGAGAAGCTTTAGAAATGGTCAGTGGAATCTGATGTATTGGAAGGTGCCCATGGCAGAGGGGCTGGAAACAGTTGACCTCTAACAGCCTCTACCAACCCAAGCCATTCTGTTGTTCTGCGTACTGAATAGCAAGAAGCCAGTTAGGAGTTAGGCCACTTTTAGCCATGACTAAAAGGTCTTCTATTAAGGGAAAACTGAACTGTAAATATATGTTTTCCTACATGTATTTATTTTTCATTATTATATCAAGAGCATCTGTATTCTTATTCTGATTTCAGGATTAAAACAAACTTAGGTTTCTGGGTTTTGACTAGTAGTCTGATATTCTACAAGTCCTGTTAGCTGTGATGCTTACATTACCATTATACTTCAAAAATAAATGGTTTCCTTTTTTTCTTTTTCTGCACAGATTAGCAAATAGTATATTTTTCTAAGTAAAATTTTTTATTATCATATCGCCTTACATGATTAACACAATTTGTAATACAAATTTTTATGAAGTAGAGAGGATTTCAAACAAAACATCCTTTAAGCAAACAAAACCTGTAGTATAAGCCTCTTGTGTGTCACTCCTTGTGCAAAAGCCTGAAAGCCAACATGTTTGGTTGTTGGGAAAGTGGAAGTGGAATTGTACAAAATTGACAAACTCACTTTCAGAAGGAATAAAAATATGGTTGAAAGCCATATTGGTGCAGCAATCCGACTAATGTCTATTCAGCAATGTTTTATATTCATTCTTTTTTTAAATTGGATTTGTGTCCATTTTCTCTTTACCATCACCATTCAGGAATTTCAGGATTGGGAGGCCCCATGATCAAAGTTGTTAAACTGCAACACAACACAGATGAAGAGCTTATAAAATAAACTGCAGCTATTTTACAAATTAAATTAGAGCTGGGAAAGTTGTTAATGCACTGTCCTGTGGCCATCCACACTGTTTATTTGTTAGCTTGTTTCCCAGCATAGTTTTGATTCCTATCAGCTACCAATTTCTCGGACAGTGCCCAGACACTGTTAAGGGAAAAGAGGAAACAGGGAAATTTGCTGCAGCCATCCCTTTTTGCAGGTAAAGAGAATTTAGGGTTATGGATGTGTATACCCTGTGTCCTTTTGCTGGGTCTGTCCTAGAAGGTAGTGGCTGTGAAACACTGTGAAATGTCATGTCAAAATATCAAAATGCAGGAAGAAAGCCAGTAAAAAAGTCAGTTAAAACTGTTGTCTCTTTAGACAGGACTTTTATCACTCTACCACCTTTACCTTCTTTAATGTAATTCCTCTAGATTCATTCTTGTTGAAGCACACTAAGAAATACTCCAGGGTTAGGTGAGCGATAGTGGTGAATATCGTCACCCTTTGTTAACTTATTTAGTAATTTTTCTGAAACTTACATTGCCTTAGAAATATTTTGAGTTCTTGAAAGTTTTGAAGACTGGGAAGATACTTTTGATTTACAACTATGTTTTCCTTCTGTATGCTGAGAAATAAATAAAAAAACACCTATGAATTTATTTTTACCTATAACTCAATGAAATGTACAATTTCACCCCACTGACATAATTTAATGCATAATGCACTGAATAACATGATTTATGTGGTCAGGCAAATTTCAGCATTTTGCAATTTTTGTCATTATTATTTCCAGTCATGAGTCTACACTAGCATTTGTCTTTATTATTTTTCTGATATATTGGATTAGCTTTGAACAGAAGTCTTTGAAAAGCAGAGATCACTTGAGTATTGAAAATATTGCGTCAATCTGCTTACTCCAAGAACTGTAATTTTATGGCCTTGAGAATATAAAAGTGCTGTATAAGGAAAGTTTGATAATAATAATAATAGTAATAGTAATAGTAATAGTAATAGTAATAGTGATAGTGATAGTGATAGTAATAATATTTTTATTATTATTATAATAATTATAGCAGCAACAACAACAATAAAGCCAGGGACTACTAGGATTGCCAGCATTTTAGCATTCTACTGCAGAGGTGTAGAGAACTTTGAAGAAGAATTTATTTAAGAAAAATCTTATAAAACTTGTTCAGACTAAAATAGAAAGTTTTAAATGTTGTTAAATAAGACAGCAAAACCAAATTTTGAGCTCAATTTTCATTATACTGTATTTAAAAGATGTATATTTCAGTGGATTTACACTGAGAGAAAAACATTACTGTGTGTTTAGACTCAGGCAACCTGCCTTAATTTACTGTCTTGTCTGGCAGCTTGTGTTCTGGTTATTTTGAATCAATTTACTTGAAAACACATAGATGAGAAATTAATTCCTTGAGCACTGTTTCCTAACACCACCTCAGAAATTAAAGCTGCTGACAAAGTTACCTTTTCTTACCAGATACCAAACAAAACTAAGATTTGGTACCAGCATTTCTGGGTATCATCTACACTGACTAATGCATATTCATTTTTCCAGATTCTTTATCCACTTCCTGAAATTCTGTCTAAACCTACCTTATGCAATTTTAAGCAATTTTATGGTCTGTTGCTGGAGTGCATTAGCTGCTGTCTGGCACATTCTATTTGTGACTTCTTTTCTTGGAGTCTGCCTCAGTGCCTGCAGAGATGTTTACTGGCAGTGATCCTATCATCAACAACATTCCATTAAAACTGATTTTCAATGTGCAGTGGTTTTTCTATTTCTTTTGTTCACCATTTCCAGAAAGAAGGTTCTGTAATGTTTCAACTGCAAAAAAGATTTATCTTTCCAAAGATTTCTATCCAGAGACAAACTAAACTTTTTTTTAGATGAGCCAAATTCAAACTCTCATGGTTTCAATATGCAACAAATTAAACAATATTTTTGAGAAGTCCAGGAATTAAATTTAATCTAAACATACAAAACTTGTTTTTTCATGGTCAGCTGAGTTTCATTTTCATTTTGGTAGCTGTTAAAATAAATATTTCTTTAAGAATTTTGATTCAAAAATCACAAGCCCAAGTGAAGATGTATTTGAGCTAGCACATTGAATTAGCAATAAAATAGCTTCATGGATAATATTGGATATAAATTTCAGTTTTATTTATTGGGAAGCACCTACTGAATTCTGTGCAAGGCAATCTCCAGAGTAAGAATATCTGCTTCACAGTCACAATTTAGCAAAAAAATTCAGGTGATGATAATTTTACTCCTGGTACACTACAATTCTGCTGTATCTCTTTCATTGCATTTCACCATTGAACAATTTCAAATGGTAAAACTTAAAATTCCTACAAAACTGGCTTTTTTCATAGATTCCTTCCTTTCAATATTCAATCAGCATAAAGAAGAATGTAGTCTTTAAAATGTGCTCTTCTTTTTAATTATATTGCGTATACTTAGAAATACATTTTCCTGTTAGTGTTCACTCTTAGTACCATCACAGCTTTTTCTAATGGGTATCTGGGAAGCAACTTTTGTCAAGGTGATGTCACTCTCTAGATCTCAGGCAGTGCATTTACATCTAATTAATGGGATTCATTAAATCAGATCCTTACAGGGACTTCCACAATTGTTAGCCACAAATAACTGAATAGACAACACAACTGACTGTATGAAATATTTGCACCTTCCCCTTTCAAAGGAAGATAAAGAAGTCAAACTGGTCTGAGATAGCTTCTGGCTCTTCCCAAGATGGAGCTCATAAAATCAACTCAAGTATATTCAGTATTGTGCTGTAATTTGTATCATTGCTTTGGATTAATCTTAGAGAATATCTTGGAAAAATGATCAGCCCTGAATCACAAGCAGGTATCGCAGGCTTATTAATCCTCCCCTTAAGTGGTGGGAAAAGGGCAAGAGAAATGTGGGTACCACTACTCTCCATCTGGCTTTAATGTTCACATCAAAAACTGCCTTGTCTTGGGGATCAGGAGGAAATCATATACAATGCTTCAGGTGCCAGATACTTTCTAAGCTTAGTCTTAGTCATCTGTTCAAAGTTCGGTTAAAATGGAGGGGGAAAGGAGGAAAACAACGCCCTTGACAAAGGCAGCCTTGCTTCCTTTTAGTTGTGTCTAGACTGTTTTGCAGGTGGTCTTTTAGGCAGTACTGGCCTATTGTAGCCCTTGCTCCTGACTGCTGGATATTAATCTTTGGATTGGTACAGTCTTTCTTGTCATTATCTTCACCTGTCTCTTTATTCCAAATTTCACAATGACATAAAAGCAATGGTGGCAGCTGTCCTGGGGAGAGACATTGCTTCCTACATTCTACTACTTAATTTTAGTCTCTCCTTTGCAAAAGCAGATTGTTGTTCCGTTGCTTGTGCTCATCAAGGTGGGGGAAGAACACTGGCAGTCATAGAGAGACTGTCTGCAGGAGGCTCCAAGCCTGCAGCAGGACAGGTTAGGGCTTCATTTGCATTGTCTGAAGGTCTGTACCTCTCCTGACTTCAAAAGCATCAAAATGAAGGGTATTTCACAGAATTATGTATTAGAGTACCCCAGGTTCTCCACCTGCAGTGTACTATTGAACTTGGACTGGAGCTCCTTTAAAAACCTACACACTATTGTATTTACAAGGCCTGCCTTTGACATATGAATTTTAGTTCTGCCAGGGAAGTAAAGAAACTTATAATAGGTGGTGTCTACTTTATTTTTTTTTATTAATTGTTCCAGAAATCCAGAAAGACCAGGTAGAGTTGTTAATGTTTCTAATTTTATTGCCAGAAATATATCCTTGAAGTCTGTCTCACTAACAAAAAGCCAAACCCAAACAAGAAACCTTACTTTTGATTCACTAGTAAGTTTCAGATATAATTATGTAAACTAATCTTTCTAAATGACACTTCGTTAAATTAAACTGTTTAGGAGTGGAATTTAATTAAACACTACTGCTTGCAGAATTGAATAATATTGTTATTTAAGAGATATTTGATTTCAGAATTTATGTGCATCTTCTTAGTTAGCAGTGGATCATATTTTCATGTCTACTTTAGCTTCAGTTCTTTTTATTTAGTTAGCATATTAAACCACTGATAAAAATAGTCAAACACTAACTATATAGTGTGTACATATCTGTTTTCCAACCTTGATGACTCTATATATAGCAGGAGATTTTGAATTTCACCAAAAGTCTGACAAACAGAATAACAAGGGAAACATGGAAAATAGAAAGGGATGGCATGACTAACTAGACAACTGCAGCACATCTAAGAATTTATTTCCTACTGAAGTGTTGTGCTACATCTGGGAAATAAATGTGTTTCAGAATATTTAATTCATCTCTTCCCAATAAAGCATGGACCTAGACAGCAGGGCAGTACATTTTGCACCTGCAGTAATTGCTTCATTGTGAAGTGCCAAAGCAGTGGAAATGGGAAACTTTTTTTGTGGAATGAAACAATCTAGCAGACTGATTCTCTGAGGAGGCATATTCCATAAATTGAAATGTTCACTGACAGCAGATTTATGCTTAAACTCAGCAGGTTTTTCAAAGGGCTTGTGTTGTATCATTCTTGGGTGGATTAGAAATGGTATGGTGGTTTTCTTTACAGTTTGATAGGTAGGTCTGTAAATATGAAAGGTAACTTGAGCAAACCTCTATTTGTAGAAATTACCTGGTGAAGTTTCAGCAAATTACTGATACCTCTAAATGCTGAGACAGTGGGAACTGAGATTCATAATATTTTTGGCGATTCACATAATAAGTAACATAGACTGTATAAGGAATATATTTTTTGAATATGTCAAATATATTTGACTTTACAGACAGAGCATAGTACTGCACTTACCTAAAGTGAATAAAAGTCCTGATCTTATTCTTGTTTCTGGAGAATTTCTTCAGCTAAGTGCTCATCAATTGGGATGCTAGATATGTTTTGATGCATAAGAATTTTTATTTCTGGTTATTTTTATATGCCTGCATTATCTCATTGTCTCAACCAGCAGAAACTAACAGTTTTAATGTAGTAATGTGAATGTAAATTTCAATGAAGGCAATGATTAATGTGGGCATTTGTAATATTGAGAAGCCTTTTTACTGACACTCCCAATGATCCTGCGTACTCTGACTTGTGATTTAGGCAGCATTGTATAAAGGGTACTTGTTCATTTCTGGAAGGTGAGAGCAGTTCATGAGGTCTTACAGAAGCAGACTTTCTGTCAGATCACCTATTATTTGCACCTTGTTTCAAGCATTTCCTCTAAGTGGTTTTAAGGCTCATTGCTCTGTCCTGGTGAGGATTTGTTCTGAGTGTTCACCTGAGCATGTCATTATACCAAATATAGTGCAAAGGAGAACTGGCTCTTATTTCGGTCCATTTGTCCAATGGAATAAGTATCTAAAGAGGCCAATACCAATAGTCTGGAAATAGACTAGGTGGGAGAAAATTGGATCCAGGCTCCCTTTGTATGAAGTCCCACACACATACACACGCACACACATATATATAATATATACATAAAAGAAGGTGGGTATGTTGCACTTCAGGTAAGCCCAGTTCTACTTCATTGCTTCTATCAAGAGGTCTAATTACATAAGTAAGAAACTGGCAGAAGAAGTTGTTACAGTGCATTTCAAAAGCTCCATTTGCCCATGACTTTGTTTTGTTGTCAAATGCAATAACACTGTATTAAATCTAATTTAGCAGAGCTGCCACCAATTTGTAAAGCTCTCATTGCACAGGAGTAAGAGTGAGAGTGCAGATCTTTTTTCACTTTCAAGCTAATCATCAGTGCAGTCCATTAAGAATCCATGGATTGAGTTACTGTCTCTCAGCTTCCTTGGTCAATTTGGATGTGTGGAACACATGAGACTGGTTCAGTTTTGCTAACAAGGTATGTAAGCCTAGGTTGACATATACTGTTTAGATCAGGCCCCTGTGGCCTCTTTCCTTCTCCAGCTGCAGGTAATTCTGCAGTAGTCATGATGGTCAAAAGACTTGGTTTCATATATGAAAAGCACACATTTCTCAATACCCTGAGGAAAATTGCAATTTTTAGTTGAAAAGACCAAAAATCATGACACAAAAAAAATCAGGGATGTTGTCAGAGGGAGAGATCCTTATGTTAGTATTAAGGTGAATATAAGTGGAATACACCCCAATAGTCCTTGGAAGTGAACAGTACCTCACAGGACAGAGAAAAGCCAAAACTCTAGTGTTGCTGTGTTCATCTGGCCTGTGGGGAAACTCTTCACCTCAAACCTAGCATGTATAAGCAGGATACAGTAGCTGAGCAGCCAAGATGCTTTTGTTTCATAACCTATTACCTATTTTAGTGTTAATTGCCAATATTTGTAAATTTTACATCTACTTAAAAAGCTTGAGAAGTCATTTGGAATACATTGAAGGATAGTTCTTCTCTGAACTCATTTTGGAAGTCAATACTTTATTTGAGATAAGGAATAGTTACTCTGGAGACTCTGTGGGTGTTTGTTTATTTTACTCATTCAACACTTTCCTTGTTAATAATTTCAAATCCACTAAAACTAATTAGTTCATTCTCTACATCTACACTTCACTTGTTACTCAAAAAAAAAGATTGCATAATCTTCTCAGTGTTAGAGTAAAAAGTAGCTTAAACTATTCATGTTGGCATCCCACTGTATTCTAAAAATGTAGATTATTAGGATGCTTTCATGAATTTTTATGGGTGTTCTTCAAGTTATCCTCCTAGACCAAAAAAATATTTTTGAAAATTGCTGGGAAAAAAAATTTGATTCGTTGCAGTTTTCATTTATTTATTACTTATTAAGGAATTAACCTTCTGGGGTTTTGAAACAAACACAAAGGCTGTTTCCTGTGGTTTGAGACACTCAGAGTTATTTTTATTGATCCTGCATTAGTGTAGCTGAATGTTTCAAATATTACTATCTTAATTTTCCAAACACTTCCATCTAACAGGAGGAATTTTTGAGGGATGGTGCATATCAGCATGGTACAGAGCAGTGCCATGGAAAGGTTACTGACCTAGCTCGGGTACTGGAAATATATTTGCATTAGCATAGCTTCTCACTTGAGCAAACAGCTCAACATAAAAGTAGCCTGAAATTGTGTGGGCTTTATCAGCCCTATGGATTTCTTCACTGTTTGCCTCAGAGCCTGTGTATTTCCTCAAGCCTCATGTTGGGTCTTTAGACAACTGCAGGCAAATGAGGCTGCTCAGTCATTCCATTCTGAGTCATTGTCTCCTATTTGGCACCTAGCCTGAAAGCTCTCTAAGACATATTGCCCAGGTGCCACTGTTGTTGTTTTGTTCATCCTTAAGACAGGGCTTGCAGATGTTATCAAATGAAACAGAGCAGCAAAAAAGATATCTCACCCAGCATTTGTAAGGCTTAGTTATTCCAGTTAAGATTTGGGGCATGACCTTTCTGGTGCTTTGTAAAATGTATTTGCACGATGCTGAGAAATTTGAAAGTTGCATCTCACAGTAAGTAATGAGGTCGCCCAGTTATGAGCAGGTCTGAGCCCACTATCTTTCATATGGCACTAGTGTTTCTAAGCGCAAATAACTGCTGCTGACATGTGAAAATGTGCAGCTGACAAATTCCTGACTCTTTCGGGTGGTGATGGCAGATAAGGCTGATAGTATGTGCTGGAGTGTGACTGAAATTGAGATAAAAGTAACTAGTTAAATAAAACTCCTGTACTTTTATTTAAAAGTTTTGATAATCCGTTTATTACTGTTAAAAAATATATTTGCACTGTCTTTTAATTTATGTGTTGTATTAGAAACATACATTCTTTATAAGTTTTAAATGGGCTGAACTTTAAATCCAGGATGACATTTTGTATCCATGTATCCATACACTTATGAATGTGTATATATTTATAAATATATGCAGTATAGATAAAAGATCCCTTCTGCAAAAACAGTATAAAATACATTCAAATGCTTGACTCTTTATACAGGGTTTGCTTAAGATGTTGACATTCCAATTCCAAATCTTGATTTGTATCTCGCTGTAGTCAGGAAATTTCTCTATCAAAGAAATTAAAAACTTATAATTACTGAGTGTGGTGTAATGGCTAAGGATACCAGCCTTACCTACCTACCAGGATCTAATACTGAGAGATTCTGAAAATGTCTGCAGCCCCACAAAAGGATGATGTTTTCTGTGGCAGAGGCCAGTGAGTCTCCAGGGCTTCATTCTGCTGCTTGTTTTATGTCTGAAGGCTGAGCTTTGTGCTTAATTGCTTCCACTCTGAGGTGATTTTTCACGCAAACTTGCAGAAATGGTTTGCTACACCAAAGTAGCAAAGTGGTTTGGTAGGGCAGTTGTGTGCATGGAGGTTTATGATCTTTGCCTCTGCAAACAAACAGCAGCAATATCAGTGTCAGTGCTTCCAAAATCTGTCCCTTTTCAGAAGGTGACAAAACTATGTGACTTCTCACCATATTCAAATGGAGGTGTGAATGCTTCTAGCTGGGGGATTGTGCTGGAGTTCAGGATGTAGTTGTTGTCAGTTGTTTCCAAGGGATCACTCCATGCTGCAGCCATCTGTGAGGACACCCAGAAAAGACATTTGGTAGTTTGAGTGAAGAAGGATACAGCCTTGATGTGACTGAAGGTGGTGTGCAGCCCTTTTGAGTGCTACAAGTATCAGACTCACCAGAACACTGTGATTTAGCTGATTAACGAAATTTGTATTCCTGCTGTTGGCTGCTTCTCTAGCTGGGTTGAAAAGGGCAGAAAAAGGCTTTATTTGGAAATGGCTGCCTGGCTGTGGTAGAATTTCCAGAGCAAGCCAGAGCTATCATTAACAGTGCCTGAGGGAGTAAAGGCAAAGAGTGTTTTGAGCTACTTTGAGCAGACTTTTGTCCTTAAAACAGAAGTGAAGTACATGTAATTTAATATATGATTTAGTTTTTCAAACAAAGTGAAATAAGGTGGACTTGCCCCCCATAAATACTATGGTAGAAAATACACTCCTATTTTAATTAAATAGAAGTAAATTTCAATGAAGGCAAGGATAAAAATACTCAAGTAAAGTCTATGTTGTATAATAATAATAATAATAATATCTAAAATGGTAAATTAAAAGTAGTGTTAAAAATGCAAGGTCCAGCAATCAGTAGTTGTAAGGTACTACATTTTAAAAGGTCTGTGAGAACAACAAATATTTTCTGAAGTAAGATCTGACTTTACTTTAGCTGAGCCTTCTTAAACAGAAAATAGAATTCAAAAAATAATGGGCTGAAACATTATGCTCAGAGAACTGTCTAGTTACAAGTTTCAGCAGTCAGTGAACAGCCTGGAGAGCCAAACACAGCCACTGCTCATTAGCTTTTCCCTCAGTGAAGTTAGTCTGGCAATGTTAGCATTTTGATGCTGGTTCATCAGTGACAATATAAAAATAAGGTCTTAAAGAGAAATGTAGGCAACACAACCATCCCATCTGCAATAGTGGTTTATTTCCTGTGTTTTGGTGATGGCCTTTCTTTTCATCCAGAAATGCTTTCTGGGTACTCTAAAACTTTCTTTAGTTTTGATTTTGTTTTAAATGTGCTCAGTAGTAATCTTGCTACAAATATATACAGCAGAAATACTTCATATTACAAGTAGTAACTTCTTTGAATAAAGAATAAAGACTTTTTCAGATGAAACAGACTACTGAAAAATTTAGGATGGCAGTCTGCATCTTAAACCGTCTATTTTATGCAACAAAAGGAGAAAGTACCTATAGGTACTTTAGACTGTTTTCATTTCGTTTCAATTTTTACTATCCTGAGAAATTTTTAGAGATATGGATATGAGATTAGACATCAGAATGTTCTGGCATTTGGGGAAAAGATCACTTTATTCTTTACCTTTATTTTACAGTCCTTCCTAATGTGATAATTTTTACTGGTGGCATGGGAAATAACAAGGCCACATGGCCTTTGGTGTGACTTTGTGCAGGTGTTCTTACATAAGCAAACCACTTTCTTTCTAACTTGGAGCACACATTGCTAATGTGTTACCTCCTAATGCATTCATAATTTTAATTCTTTATGTAATCCATAGAGGTTCTAGCTTTAATTTTTGCTTAAGGCATACTGTATATGTGTATTTGCTAGATTCTTTCAAAGAATTTTTTAAATCTCTTTTTTCACATTCTTTTCTTTGAAAATGATTTTCTCTCAAAATTGGTATGTTTAAATGTTAATGGTCTGTTTGTTCATAGAAAAAATGCCTTTTATATGTTTTTTGTAGAAGTCAACTGCTAACAGGACAAAATTAAGTTCATCTTCTCCTAGGTGTTTACAAACTAGAAACCAAATGATATTAAGTGCTTCTTTTGTTTTAAAAAGCTGTTTGTTTGATTGTTAGCAATTTAAAAAGCATATGAGTACTATGGAGACTGTCCTCTGATCAACACTATTATTTCAGACAACAGTTTTAATGAAAAATGCATAACTTCACAAAATGCAGTAGTCCTTTGAAACTACATTATCAAATCAACACTTTGTTGAACAGCAAGTTATATATTCTGACAAATTTCTGTTCTAGAAAAAGTAATGCTTACTAAAAGGGGAAAGGTTTTGGGAGGTAGTCTGTGTTTTTCTTTTTGAATGTGTTTTTGTGTTTTTCTTTTATAATTAGACTATGGAGTTTAAATAATCCTGGAAGATAGCTCTAAAAAATTCACACTGTCTTTGAAATGGTTAGTACACTGAGAAAGGCTTTAAAAGTTATCTCTTGAAGCTGAGATTGCCAGCTGTTATACCTTTTTCTGTGTTATGCCTCTTTTATAGCCTGGTCCGTGTTTCTTGTACTTTGAAGTTGCATTGCTCTTCTACCACAAGAAGGTATTGTTATGGATAAACATTGTGAGAGAAACGTCATGAAGAAAGCAGAATACTTTAAAGGCTTTTGATGGAAATATGAGGATTTCTTGCTGCTTGCATTTTTACTATAGATTCTGTAGCCTCTTGCTTTCATTTTTTCCTGGATTTGTTGGCTTGTGCAATCCATAAGTTTAAATATCTGCAAGAGAGGACTAAAGGAATGGCTGGCAGACATCTTTGGTGATGTCCAGCATCTGCAGTATTTGGAGAGGAAAAAGGCATCTCTCTGGAAATGCTGTAGAGCAGACCAAGACTGAAGCTACAGATTGGCCTTGTGAGGTGGTTTGCCTGGTTAATTCAAGCTTTTTTCTATTCACAAACTTGTATTGAGACATTTTTATCCTCATTGACTTTCCCATCTGAGTGCAGCTGGGTTTTTTCTCTCTCCTCCTTTTAATGAAAATGTAAACAAGGCTGCTAAAAAACCTAGTGAGAAGGTATGGGCACCGTTCCTTTTAAGGTACTGGTGATATCCTAGTCTATATCTCCAAGTCTTTCTGTAAGAGAACTAAGAGGAACTGAAGTATTCTGGCAAGCAGTGGCTCGGATGTGTTTTATATGCTCTGTATTACACAATTGTGATAACACTCTCTCCTGTGAGAAGAGTTGACCTTGTTTTTTAATGCCAAAAGAAGTCAGTGCTAATCAGAAAGCCAGCAGGTTTGATATCTTGCATGACAATAGAATATTAAAATAACTGTTCAACCATTTTCTTCCCTTTTTTTTTTTTTTTTCCCTTATGGTCAGAATAGTTATTATGATAAATTCAGAGAGAGTTTTCACACTGACATTTAATTAAAATGAAATTACCTACCATTGTTTTGGGCTACACAGAAGCTATTATTTATGTTTATATTATTCTAATACCTTATTAGACTAGGTTTGCATTTGCATCAGTAAGTTAGCATGACTTGAATTATTTCTTTCTGTACTCCTTAAGTAGCAGCAAGAGCAAACTGCAATATTAAATACCTACAGAAAAAAGACATTTCAGTCTTCTTGGAAAAGGCAGGGACATGTTCAGCCAGAGGTTTCTTTTTTCCACTGTTTTCTATTTATATTTTGTTCTGTTCACCATGGCTACTCATCACAGAAACCAGCAGGATGGCTGAAGGACTCTTGTTGGTAGAATTTTTATCATCTGTGTATTAGTAGTTTTATTCTATAAACGATTAAAATATAGCATAATACTGTAAGATCACTTAGAAGCAGCATTTTTCAAACGTACCATACGCTTTTTTTAAGTAACAGAAATAACTAAGGGAGGGAGGTGGTGAAGGGGTTATGTCTATGGCTAATCATGAATTTTTCAAAGAGCAAAATAATCACATAAGCTTTTTAATTCTGCACAGAGTCTAAGTTATAGGTCTTGTTAAGAGTAATGGTTGTGTCAATCTAAGAGTGCACAATCAGCTGTTCCACTTCCAAAACAGCTGCTCCACAATGTTCTCCCACTTCCCACCTGGACCTCTCTGCTAATTGGGCAGCTCCTACTGTTCCTGATCCTTTCCCTCTGTTTCCTAGAACTACTGGAAAGAAGCTGTTAACAGATCATTGTGACTGTTTAATAAGGGCTCATGCTTTCAAGGAGAGAAGCTACAGTGACATTCCTACCCCTAGAAATATCCTGCTCAGGATACTTTCTAATTTTCCTTGGGCCTCTATGTGAATGCTCTGTCTTTTGACCATGTGCTATGGGTATGAGCCTTGGCAGTATCCAGGAGCAGCATTGGTGGGCACTGCTCCGTAAGAGAAGGGACACTGGGAGCCACCTGTGACACCGAGCCAAGCGAGGACAGTGATCCAAGGTTAAGAGGCAGTCCCACAAAGAGAGCAAGTAATGGCAGTCAGCTTCAGCCAAAAGCTCAAACTGACAGGCAAGTCTGCATCTTCTGATGTAAGACTAAGATCAAACCATGAAACAAAGTCAGGATAGGATTAATGACCTTTTTTATCCCCTAATCTATGGATAAATAACTGCCCTATGTTTTAGAGATGGAGTGTTCATTTGTTAGCCAAATTCTGCAGGCAGTTGGACAGAGCAGGAGGCGGGAACAGCGCATACGCGCAGCTCTGGGCTTGAGGGCAGGGGCTACAATAAAGGCACCCTCTGGGAGACATTTTCAGAGAGAGAGAGAGAACTAAGAATTATTCCTACTTCAGCAGGAGACTGGCAAAAGAAGGAACAATTTCTCACAGCTTTAGTATATATTTTGCAGTAAAGATGGCTCCCCTCAGTACAGGGTACCAACAAAGTTTTCTCACTCAGCATTGCCTCAACAATTTGGATGAAATCCTGCAGGTTACAGCAGTCAAATCTTGCATGGTTGTGTAGTGAATTACAGCACATATCCACTTAAATCATTGGCATAACAATATATTTGGAGTTTAATTGGGGATGACATGAATGTAGATGAGCTGTCACATTGGCTAGGTATGTTGCATCGCAATCAAGTGAATTATCTTTAAAGAAAGAGACTAATTAATGAAAAAATAGTCATTCTTACTGTATTTGCAGTAACTGAAGTAACAACATGAAACTGATATTTTAATTCTATAAATTCCCAGTGAATAGCTAACTAGGTTTTAAAGTACACAAATCAGGGGTCTTTAATTGCCTGGGTTGAACAGGGAAGTAGCAGAATAATTTATTTTCAGGGGTGAAAAATTTCAGATGTGCTTATTTAGGTAAACCTAGCTTTCAGATAATTCTGACATCTGGATGGTTTTCTACTGTTTCTACTGTTGAGAAACTCAGTATAAAAAACAAAGAAAATTAATGATAAAGTACATATGAACTAATTTGTGCACTAAACCTGCCCTTTAGACTGAAGCAAGAAAGTTTTCCTAAAAGTTGAAAGAAGCATAGCTTTGGATTATGGATGGAAAAGAAGTAGCCTATAATGCATTAATGAAGGGTGAGAGATGTATAGGCAAATCTTCCAATTTTTATGGAAGCCACAGCTGGAGTTGTTGTGGCTTTAAACATCAAATACAAGCACAGATGAATTGGCAATTATATTCTTTAACTACAAGCACAGAAAAGACAAGCAAGTAAGAACATTTAATTGGCATATTCTTGGTAATAATGCATTAAGATAAACTGTAGAACAATGAAGCTTAACATTGCTTATTGCTCAAATGCTTACCCAAACCTAGACAGCCATTTAGTAAGTGATATGTTTAAAAAGCCAAAATACAGAGCCAAAAATGATTTAAAAGCTTCCATATGCAAATGAAAAGCTCTTTCCTGTTATATTTTCCTCCACAGAGTTGTATATTAGCATTTTGGTAGCATACTTATGTGCAGCTTTATTTTTCTTCAATTTGCAACTGTGGTATTTCCAGAGTAAGTAGCACTACCTAGGTTCATTAATGCAGCATTTATACTCTGCAACTCTTCATGTAAATATCATGTTTCAAGGCAGCATTATGAATATTTCATGTGGTTTTGTGAGGTATTTTTCTTCAGGAGGGAGACCTTTATTGTTAATATGCTGCTTATCTAAAATGATGGGTTCAGAAATATTTCAGTTGTATTTTTCTTCCTTTGACAAGCTTGCTTCTATTGCAATATTCTTTAATTATAAGATTTTGTAAATTACAATATGATGTCACTTAATCTTACTTATTTTCTTGCTGTACCCTCTGAATTAGGAACCCTTGAAGACAAATAGAAAGCCCTTTCTGCTCCAGAGTATTGCTGTTTGCACAGCTCGCACCAATGGAGAGAATTGCTGATGCTTTAGCAGCCTCTTATTTGGAACAATGGGCAGTTCAAACATTTAACATTTATTTTATTTCTGAGGAAACTTTATTCAGGTATTCCCTATTTCAAATGTAAAGATATCTATAAAGCCTGTAGTGATAGCTTTGAAATAAACAACGCAGATGCTTCAAGGTATTTTCTTTGACTAAAATTACCCAGGGCATTTAAAATCTCAGCTGGGGGAAGCTGTTTCCCCAGTCCTGTTCCTGTGCTCACGTTCAACTCAGCTGGAGGCTGCAGTGTGGTTGCCAGGAGGTAAATCCTGGATTTTGCTGTGCCAAGGTAACAGTTGAATTTCAGTCAATATTTTTAACTTGGTCTAGAAATTGTCTCTGTTAAATAATTGGTTTTCTTTTGAGTGTTTGTTCTGCCTTGAGAAGTTTTTTCTGGTTTAGTCTGCAAGCCCTGTATATAAACTTCCTGAACACCACCTTAGTATACTGTGGGCATGCCATAGACCTGAAAATCATGCAACCTTTCCCATTATACTGCACCTAGAAGGGACTGCTAATATCATAGTCAAATATTTAATTGACAGGCACAGATACCATTTCTCTAATGCTAGCTAATTTAGAGGTGAGGTAAACAAGCTCAAATGGAGTTGCTGCCTATTACTGTTCAGACAGTCCCTTGGTCAACTCTTCAGCACTTTGCCTTCATTTCACACAAACAAAGAAAAATGTACATGGCCATGCCTTAGATGAACTCATATACTATTCAATAAGTAGCCAGAAGGCTCAGGAGTACAAGATACTAGTCAGTTAAAAATAATGTAGTGGGGAAGTAAGGATGGGAGATCTTTTTCTTATAATATATTTCTCAAGCATGAACTGGACAAAGACCTGAGCTTTGGTATCTCTGGCTTCCTGAGAAAGATACTTAATTCATTGCAGTAGTATAAAGTAATTTACGTCTTTTTTGGAGTATAAATATATAATGGAAGAAATTTAGAAAAAGTGATGCTTTGTATTGAAGCATTATTTTACTGTAGTCCTCAAAAAAAATCTGCAATTGGAAATTATGTTTGCAGTAATGAGGATATTTCAGTTGTCTCTTAGTAGAAATTATTTCAAAAGAGTAATCAGAATGTTATCTTAAGAAAAAGGAAACAAAATAAAACTTTTACTTTTTTTTTCCCCAACATTTGGGAACAAAATGTAACTTAAGAAAGAAACTATTCTACAGATTTCTACCGTTCACTCTTCATGTCTCAAGTATCTGTTCTCTTTAATTCCATCATAATTATTTCTTCAGCATATTGACAATATTTTTTATTTGCCCGAACAAAAGTAAGGAAGAAGCATGATATTTTTCACAGAGAAAAGGTAAGAATATCCCTCTTTGGAAGAAATATTCATAATCTAAAACTTGTCATATTTTAACTTTCCAAGAAGTGATTACTGGAGGGTTCAGAAGGAAGAAGGTATTTCTGTGTGCTAATGAATGTGACACCATTCCAGTGTGGATAGAGGGAAAGCTTTGACTCCATATTGTGTCTCTTAGTGGTTCAGAAAAACCTGTCCAGATGAGCTCTAGCTGCTCTCAAGCAGCAGTCCAGTGAGGAATCCTCTGGGTCAGTATGGGGCCTGTGGAAAATGTTAATGCGTCCCACAGCCCATATTTTCCAGTTTTGAGTTAAACTATTCAAGATAGGAAGCATGAATAATTTCTCCATGATATATCTCCCCCAAGAAAATTATACTTCAGTTAAAAGGCCCTAAATACATCTTGCACTCTAGGACTAAAAATTTATTTCTTCAAGAGTCTTTTGGGAGTATGGTAGTATTTCTGAGATCCTTGAAGTACCTATTTACATTTAAGTTCAAAAAGCCTTTGTAAGACTTAGCAAACAGACTCCTTTTACAGAGTGTTGAAGGGAACTTTTACAAACTAGTGGAAAGGGAGGGGAGGAGTAGGAGAAAATCTTTTCATCTCTACAGAGCTCCAGATATTACGACTGCAGTGTAATTTGCATGAAATCAATCTTTGCAATGAGTATTGTGCCTGCCTGTGACAGTGTACCTCTGTACTAAATCCTTCACTGGATTTAGTAATCTGGATCTCAGATTCTAAACCTTGTTCACTACCAGGGAAAGAAGTTATTGCTGTCAGATTATCCATTAGACTAATTTAAATATTAGCACAATGATCACAATGTCTCACCCAGTTTATTCCAAAAAAGGGAGCATATGCACATTTTCCTGTCTTCATTTGCTGATTTCCCCAAAACAAGCTGCTAACATTAAAAAAATAATTGAGATAAAACAGTAAGAAATAAAAAGCTAATACCTTAAATAAATTTTAAATTAAAAATTATATGCCAACCTAAATCAAAGGAGAAAAATTTAGATTGGATATTAAGAATTCTTTACTAAGAGGGTGTTGAAGCACAAGAACAGGTTGCCCAGACAAGTTGTAGATGCCTCAACCATGGCAATGTTCAAGGCCAGGCTGGACAGGGCTCTGAGCAAGTTGGTCTGCTGGGAGGTGCTCTTGCCTCTTGCAAGGGGCTGGAACTTGATGACCTTTAAGGTCCCTCCCAACCCAAACCATTCTATGATTCTATGATTTTGTGCTTTTTATAATTTAATTTTTTTTCGCATGTAATAAAGTTGAAAATTTTTATTACAGAAGAAAACTCCTTAGGAATGAAGGAGAAAATAGAGTTTATTTTTGCTAGTCTAGGCTGGGTGGGGTTTTTCCTACAATAATTTTCTTGTGCAAGTGTACTTTAATGTGTACACACCATCTTTCTTATTGCATGAAGGAAGGCAATATGGTTGTCTGTTTGCACAGTGTTTACTGTACAGGCATGGCTTAGAGATAAGCTCAGATGCAAACGCATGGCTAAATTGGTCATAGCTTAAAAAAAAAAGTATTACAGAAAGGAAAAAGGCATAAGGTGGGCTTAACTTGGACAGTGACCAAAACTCTTCCAGTCTTTTTCTCACTGCCCTCTCCTCTTGAATGGGCTTTGTTTCATTTTGGTTTGTTTTGTTTAATTTTGTTTTGTTCTGAAGAAATGTCTCTTCCAGCTTGTCTGGAGCCATTTTTCTCCAAGCTTTAGTCATATATAACAAAATCTCTCTGGATAAGCAGAGGAACGTGTGATGACGTGTTAATTTTTTTTATTAAGAGGACATCTTTTCTCTTTTACAAGCTTACCTAAGTAGTGAAGCACACTTAGCAAAAGAAACTTGGATAATGCACTATAGTGAAGCTTGATCATGCAAGCACCATATGGAATGTTTTTGGCTGCCTTTTACACAGCAAATTTATGAAGTACACAGCCAGGTTTTAAGCGAGTGGAGTTTTTAAAGACTTATGTGCATGCTCTTCTGCCTTGACCTGAAATAGCATGATTAAAGTATCAAGGATTTTTAATTCCTCTAAACAACCTTATTTCTCCCTAATTGGAGAGGAAATCTGAACATTAATTTTAACTTGTAATGTTGTAAATCAATCTTTGAGACCAAATTTAATTGGATTTTTTATTTCTAAATTTCTCTTTTGCAACAGACTTTCTGTGTATTTTAACCCAAATCTCTCATGCAATTCTAATAAATTAATTTAGTTAATATCTCATGTAGACACTATCAGCAGTCTCCTGCATTCAGTGTTACATAACTTCTAAAAAATAATTTGGTGAAAATGAATTCTCCTCTTTCTCCTATAACTTGTGAAATAAAATGGGACGTGTATTTTTCCTAAAATATCCATTGTAAGAAACTGATGGATAAAAGATTTAATTCTTTAGAAATACAAACACATGAAAAAGGGATGTGCTTTTTCCTTATTTTTAAAGAAGTAACATTTTTGTGTTGAATATGTTTTTGGTAATATGTGGCATTCTGCACATTTATATATATGAACATATTTATGAAAATATAAATATATATTTTCCCCTAATTTTATAAATTATTTCCCTTCTTGACACAAGGACCCTGAAGTGGTACAAATGATACTGTATTCCATTTGTAGGCTGAATTAGAAAATTAATTAACTCCTTTGCTAAGGCTTGAGTTCAAGAAACATTATATTTTGCCTTATCAAAATCCCAGTCACAAGGACAAGTGACTGTGATTTCCATGCAAATATTTCAATTTTCAAGTCATTGAAGAATTAAGAAGAGTTTTTTTCAGATATGAGGAGCTTTCAAAGTTATCAGTGAGAAGCACATTATTGTTTTTTGTGAGCAGGGTTTGTGAAACCTGCATAACCAATTCATATCCTCTATGCTAATCATTTCTATAGGCATAGCATAATCCAGCCACTTGACTTTGTTATCCTTGCAGCATTTGGAGATCTGAAAAGAAAAAGTCAGACAACTGGCTAAATCAGACAGGAAAGAGATAAGGATTACAAAAAGACAGGGCAAAATCTTAACCTAAATATGGGCAGTGAGCTGTTTGCTGCTTTTGTGATGTGATACCATTAATAACAATGCAGGCAAAGGTTAGTTACTGTGTAACACCTGTAAATGCAAAAGAGTGGGAAACAATTTTTACAGATTTTTGTAAGCCCTTTGAATAGCCCTGTATTACATGTAACAGTGAAATACACAGTTAAATGGTACATTAGAGGCTATGGAACCAGAGGTTGAGGCTGATATTCTGATATTCATATGCAGTTTGCCTTATGAACAGCATGGGAATATACAGTCATAAGAATTTCTTCATAAATGATGCTATTAGCATCTTATTTACTTGAATGACTGCATAAATATTAAATAAGAGAAAGGATATAAAAATCCAGAGGTGTTTGAATTAGAAAGATATGTAGTAGTCCAAGCACAACGGCTATAGAGGCAATTGATTACAAAAATACCAAATATCAGATGGTTTCCATATACACCTCTAATCTGAAAAAGTGTGGAATTAAAAAAGTTACTTCTGCCTACTTTGCAATTTAGAGGTTTATCTAAAAATTTACTTATTCAAGATGTTATGTTTGTGCAAATATTCTGTGGTGGAGTTACAAGGCATACATATAAACAAGCTATAAAATCATCAAAATACTGTATACCTTAACAGATGGGGATTTGTTGGATTGTTTGTTTTTCTACAATTTTTTTAAGTACTTTTGCAGTTAGTGCAACATGCCTTTTTTGGGGGTTGTTCATCTTCTCTGTAGTCTTTTTTCATCCAGGACTGCAATGAATCTGCCACTTGGTCATGGATGGCATGCAGAGATAGCAAATTCATTGCAACTACTCTCAAGCCATGCAAGAATAGCCACACAGATCATAAAAGCAGAGCTTTGCTTTTGGTTGCTAATGCAGAGCAGTAAATATTTAATAAATAATTTATAGTGTTTTGCATAAATCCTTAACACATCTCTTCTGGTACAGAAAGAGCATCATATATGTGGACAAATCAAATATTTGTCACTGAGGTTGAAGCTATAATGATGAAAAATGTCAGAGAGTGAACAACTCTGCTGATAGGAATAGTGATGTTGCTTGACCACATACCTTCTGACTGAAGATGCCAGTATCCAGAAAATAATCAAATAAATTCTTAACTTGCCAACTGCAAAATTTATTCTTTTAATATCTGGAGTATTTGCTGCCATGAGTTCTATTTCTAGAAATGGTGTAGAAACCTGAGGGAAATCTATACAGCAGGTACAATATACCACAAATACTATGGATGTAATAAATTGGAATACAATATGCCAGGTTTTAAGCATCTCATATTATTTAATTGCCTATGACAGAAGGTGTTTAATAGTCTTGAAGATGCAAATAACATGTCCTATATGATATGATAATGAAATGTATCTATGGTTCAGTACATTGGAATTTCTCCATTTCACTTCAAAAACTATTTTATTTCTGTTTACTATTTGGCAGCAATGAAAATTGAAGGACTAAAACTTCCTTTCTGTTCTTAATTCCTTTCTTGCTAAGATTGCAAAATGGTAATATTTAGTATCAATTTTACAATGTTTGTCCTGACAACATCTGCCCATTAAAATATAGGATTAAATTATTTAATATTGGAAAAACCAGCAGCTGTCAATTGGTAATGATTTGTCATCTGTATTTAATGGTGAATTTGATGGTAAGCTAGTGGCAGAAATCTCTACGCCCTTTTAAAAATCTCCTGGACCACCCATTTATTTTAGTGTATTACTTTTTTGTATGCACAATGAAAATGTCTGATGTTATGAAGTATGAGGAGCTCACATGCATTCTTTTACATATGTTTATCTTGTAAGCAAAATAATTACAATAATACTGCACAGGGAAAGTGAGTGTATGCATATTTTTTCCAGAGCTGTACTAATGAGAATTATTTTATGTCGCTATGGAAATTTAGATAATTATTTATGCCCTATTCAGGGGCTGTAATTTTTTCCTTAAGAACATCTTTGCAATTATGTTACCTACAAAGTAACTAAAAATTTAAATAAACAAAAGGCTCCTTGTGTGTGTGGGTCACTTGTAACCCATGTAATATGTAGCCTTCTCACTCTATTTCTTGCTAACTAAAGACAAGGCTGTAAGCAGGCTTTGCTTTTAGAAGGTCAGCTTTTATGCTTGCATAAACCCCGACAAGCTACATTTCTCATGTCTGTTTTAATATGAATGGATGAGCCACTTACTGGTCTCTTTCCCAGAGGTGAATGCCCATTTCCTTAGCTCTGAAAAAGGCTGTTGTAATCAATCTTCTCATTACCCTTTTTTTTTTTCTAAAAAAATTATACATAGTATTACCTAATTACGTAACATTACCTTAAATTACCCAAAGAGGAACTATCTGTTCCGTGTATATCCTCCTGTAAAATCTCAAAAAAAATTTTACCAGCATTTCCTCTCCTTGATACTACTTGTCCATTTTATTTGCTGCCAAGATAACCAGGCAGACTTGCTTGTTTCCAAGTATGGTAGTGGATAATTTTAAATAAAAAAGCCAACTATTCCCATTATATATCCTACAAAACAATGCTTTGTGATACTGGAAAACTTCCAGAGAATTTTTGGAAATGTATATACTCTGCCATGAATGAAGTTCACGGTCTTCCTTTTAACTTTGTACCAGGAATAAAGCAGTGTTATAGAAGATAACAAAAGCCAACTGTTAAAAATAATCTAATCAATTATTAATAGAAATACCTGAGACTTTTTATGGTGATTTAAAATATTTCAGAAGATACATGAAACTGGATAACATTTTATTTTAACTATCTTCCCATTAATATGGTGGGAACCTTCAGCTTTACAAAAGTTAATGGCCTTGGAATGCAAATCTTGAAATACAAATTTGCCAAATTGTATTTAATATAATTTAATGCAAACCAAAGGTGGAAGTGGTAATGGAAGGTTACATTAATGACTTAAAGACCTATTGTATAACCGGGATAATGCTAACTTTTTTCTGAAGCAAACTGGTTTGTCAATATGAATGTGCATAAAAAAAAGAAGTATAGATCATAACTGCGTGTTGTTAACTGAAACTGGATTAAGCTGAGAAAAGTCTAATAATCCTTAATTGGTACTGCTTTGGGTATTAAACTACAGGAGAGACTGTGCACAGAGAGTCTCTTAAACAGAGATTACTCTTGAATTAAGTGCCATTCTTTTCTTCCCCCAAAGTAGGTTCCTCCACTTAGCTCACGTATCTTCTAGAGCACGCTTGCTCTGTTAGACAGGGAATCAATCAATTCCCATTGCTAAGAAAACACATTTTCAGTTGGTCGCCCTGTGAGCAATCTTATTGGGTGAATAGAAATTCACCTGATATTCTCTGAATATTTATGGGTTTAGTTTTTTCTCCCAGAGAAAGGTGACACAGTGGAGTATTTTTAATAAGACCTTTCATCATTGAGTGGACAAAGAACAAGGCTTCCTCATCACTTAAACCATCTGCTTTTTCTGTACACTTTGTTCATCTAATGGTTTGATGAATATTTTGGTCAATTATTATTCAGATAAAGATAAATTTGTGTAGAAAAAAATTGAGAGTTTTCATTCAGAGTAACCCCCGATTTTCTTTGAGGTGATGTGGGTTTATAATATGGTGACAAGATGATGATGCTGGAGACAGTTTGTCTAAGAAACAGGTTTTCCAGGCATCAGACAAGTCTGGAGTCAGAGGAGATTAAGGCAGCAGCACACTCAAGAAGTTGCCTTTACTTATGAACGATCTCCAGTTTAAAGATAATTTGGTAAATATTGTCAGTTTAGGACTTTAGGACTGATAACTTCCCCCTTCAATGAACTAAGTTAAATTCTGTACTTTGTTGTGGTTTATTTTATTTGTTTGTCTTTAATAAAAATGAAAGATATGCTATTAATTCCATGGTTGTTTTGAATGACTTTGTCAGTGTAATTTTAGCTAAGTAGATATTTTAGACTTACCTGAGGACAAAATTTTTGTTAACTGCCTTCTTTTCATGGTGAGTTTCATGGATGAAAGATTGAAGAAACACCACCTTATAAAATTTAAACTCATAATGCTGAGTTTATTATGATAACAAATTAAATTCAGGTAGTAGTTTACATGAGGTGAGAGGAATAGTTATCTTGAAGGTGATTTGCCACCTGTCTCTCTGTGTTTTATGTCATGCAGTAACTATTTTTTTTCTTTTTTTTTTTCAGTGGAAAGTCCAGAAAAAATGCAATTCTGATTATTAGTCTTTGAGTTCCTATGTTTATGATAAAATAAAAAAATAAAAAAAAATCAAAATTCTGGTAGTCAATGTTTTTTAATCGGTTGTAGTCAAATAAGTGTAGTTGAGTTTTGCCAAATTACAGCTGTTAAGCAATTCATACTTGAAGAGAAATTAAATCTAAAGGTGTAACTTTCACAAATGAATTTTTTGAGGTTATTTTAAGAACCACCAGCAAAGATAATGGCAAAAGCAGGTTTAATGTAAAATCAAAAACACAACTCAGTTTGTTGGCAAGGCTCCCTGCTGTGTGTGCTTTAACCACTTAGTAAGTGGTTAAAGCACACAGAGAAAAAAAAAAAAAAAAAGGCAAACCAAGATCACCTCAGAAATTACCTGTTTAGAGTCTGGGAGTCAGGGAGGGAAAGAAAGTGTAGGAAAGGGTAAAGGTAAAAAGGAATAAGGAAGACCCTTCTGTTGAGTTACATGTTCAGAGTAGACCCCTTTGCAACCTGAGCCAGACTTGACTGACAGGTTAGGCCTAAAGATTTAACAGCACTTAACTGATAGCTGAAGTTAAACATTTTAACAAAGGATTAATATAAAATTTACTACAGCACAACAGTAACTTACTCACTAGTCTCGCTTACTTACAAATTTAAAGTTCTTAGAATCCAGGAGAGCAACATTCATATCACATTTGCTATTGCATACTCACAACACCTATGCACACAGTCCTGAAGGAGTATGTAAAGGTGCACCTGTGAGAAATTCCCCTTAAATTCAGTGAAATATTCACATCAGACGCCTTTGCATTTTCTCAATGGTTTGAGCCTCGAGGAGTGGGGTACCAGCTCAGAGTCTGTTGTTGTCATTCACCAGTCCTCAGTACAACAAACTTCCTCCTGGCTGTGAGAGGTGTCCCACTGGGATTGAGGCTGCTCGTCACATCCTGGTGAGGTCCAGGAAAGCCCAAATAGTCTCACTTTGGACCACTGTTTTCAGGGTTTCAAGAGAGTGGACTTTACTCATAATAATTTTTCATCCTGGCCACAATTCAGGGCAGTAACTATATCTGAAGGTTTGATAACAAAAAGCTATTCCACTCGGGCTGTTATTCAGACAAGAAAAATAAGTTTCCAAGGCTGTTCACTAAAAAACAGGACCTTGGTAGACAGCACTAGTTCCTGGAAACAGACAGTGTTTCTGATAAGCTCAAATAGAGCTCAGCCCAGTTGCTGCTCATTAAAGCTGAGGTCTAACGAGAATTGCTCATCTCACAGTGGCTGAGGGAGTGGAGGGGGGATGCACCACCACAGTAATGAAATGGAATGGAAAGAAAAAGGAAATGGATACTAATTGTGGCAATAATATATATATATATATATATATATATATATATATATATATATATATATATATATATGTTTTTACAAGATTGTTAAAAATTGTCTCAAAAGCCTATGAAGTTTAAGCAACAAGCCCACTCTCATGGCAAAGATTTAGTAGTTTTTCCAACTTTATTTTTCATATATACATAGTTAAAATTTAGAACTAGTTTTTTCTTCTAAGTGAATCTGTTTAGCAGGTATCCACCTGCTAAACAGATTCACTTAGAAGTAAGTAAGATGCTTTTTTCAGTTCTTTTTTCTCCTTACCGTGAAAAGAATGAATGCATGAGACAATTGCCAGAAGCAAGAAATTTGAAAGAAAGCCTTCACACATCTGACTCATTAAGTTGAAACTTTTCCATCTGCATTCACTTTGTTAGCTCACAGAAATGTTTAATCAAGAATTAGAAAGACTGATGATAACTTTGTGTTTTTTGTTTAGGTTGCTTTTTATAGAGGCATAATTCCAAATGAGATGCATTTCTCCTGTCAGTGATAATGAGCCTATAAACCACTCAGTATCTTTTGAAAGTGCAGGTGCCAAGTGTGATTGTGACATGACAATATCTGAGAATGCCTGTAAATGTATATAAAAGTACCAATCTGGGCATTTGTGGGACTGTGAATATCAGCCATGCACAAGAACACAAGGTTCCTAATAGAGGATAAATTCTATTTATATTTTGATTTTTTTCTGGATCATTTTGTGTAAGCTAGGTTTGGTGCACCTAAAAGAGAATCTTTTCTGTCATGAAAAGATATTTGTTAAATATAACTGTTAGGTAGATCCTGTAAATATCTCCATAGAGATTATTTCAGAAGCAGCATTCATTGCGAAATACTTCTTATTAGTATCACCAGTGTCAATTTTTAAAGATGTATAAAAATAAATTGTGGTGGGTGAGGATTCCTGTCCTGACAGAGTAAAACTTCTCTCCTCATTACCTGGGAAACATGTAGAAGGATATGGGATTCTAAAGATTTTGAGGAGAAAAGTGGCAGAAATTACAGTAATTTTGTAAACTAAATGCCTGTTCCAGTACTTTTAGATAAGACATCTTAAATGAGACAGTAGATTGCCTGATATTAACTGTAAATTGTGTTAAAGTATTTTCAAATGACTGAATAATGTTAATGTCTCCAAAAGCAGCAGTCGTCACCAGCTAGGTTTAGCTCTCTTCATTGATTAGAATAAACTTCAATGCACATTATTTTTATGCCTGCTTGCACTGCTCTTCAAACAGTGATAATTTATATTGAATTAAACATTTTAAATGTTCTCGTTTTGTTTGGTCTTCATAACTTTTTGAAAGTTGTCACCAAAAAATTATAACACTCTCCTTACTGAATTTAAATTGCATCTTTTCAAAAACCAATTTCTTTTTTTTTTTAATGTACAACTCAAGATGAATTTATTTAAAGTTTTGTATCAGAAGCGATCCCACACTACTTTAGAAAACAGGCTAAATTTTGGTCTAATTAAAACAATATGTTTCCTTCCCCACAGAAATTGCTCATAGTAACTCCTCCCAAAGTTTGACCTAAATATTTTGAGGTAAATTGAATGACAAATTTTTGATGTTCAGATGCAAATGAAAAGCTTTTTGTAATTGTTTTTAGTCATGCTATTGGCCTAGTTTATTATTTGCACCTAAAATGTGATTATGATGTGGAGGTGGGTTTTTTCTCTTCTGAAGGTGCTGTGCTATTAAAAGGGCTTAGGTGTTGGCTGGAACCCATTTTCTGCAGTCTTGTATGATCATTTAACTCCCTTATTTCCCAGTAAAAGAACATGACAGCAGCTAGACTACAGTGATTTTTCAGCAACTAAGACCTTCCAAGGGGTGGTATAAGTTATAATATTTTAGAGAAAGAATGTTTCTTCCTCTAAAAGTAAGAGGCTATTATTGAAATCTAGCAACTTCAAATATTAAACATTCCTTGTTATTTACAAGGTAAATAACAAAGGATGTTTAATATTTGACGATACTAAATTTTTGAATAATAGATTTTATCACAAAATATTGGTTTCAGAATTCTAGCTAAAATTATTAACATTATGACTGTTCTGTAGCTAACCCTCTAATAAAAGATAAAAATACTTGGCTCTTGCAGATGGATCTGAATAGACTGAAGTATGGGAAAATCAGCAGTGCCATGAAATTGAGGATGATCAAATGCCAGATTCTGTATCTGGGATGAGGTAGCCATGGACACAAATCTAAGTTGGGAGAAGAGTGGCTGGAGAGCAGCCCTGCAAAAAGGGTCTGTGGGTGCTGGTTGACAGGAAACTCAAAAGCAGTGCTGACCCAGAGGATGGTCAAACTGTAAACACATTTCCTGGACATAGGGTTAATAATTCTATTCTTAAGGGAAAAATATTCTATTCTATTCTATTCTATTCTATTCTATTCTATTCTATTCTATTCTATTCTATTCTATTCTATTCTATTCTATTCCTTATAGTGCCACTGAGAAGATCTGAAGTGCACTAAGGTTGAGCAAGTAAATTGCATTCATACATTGAATAAATCAGATTTTATTAATTAATTTGTTCATTTATTTATCTCATGTATTTTCTGGAGCTTTAATATTGTCAAAATACAGCCTTGTCTAATTGCTTATTTATTGATAATTTATTCTGATTTCCTGTAATTCTTTAAATAACACAGCATGTCATATTTTCAAAATGGAGTATCAAGCTAGAGAGACCACTTCTGGTAGTAGCTTAATTAAGTTTGTGTAGTAATTGTGGAGAGCAGCTAAAATTCTGTGCTTCACAGGGAATTAGCTTGCGGTTAAGCTGAACTAGCTTTTACACCATCCTCCTAGTTGCTAGACTTTATTAAAAGATGCTGAAGTCTAATTAAATCCACACTTACGTAAATTATCAATGTCCTTTATTGTAATGGCTTTCACAAAGATGATTTAATTGCATGTGGGAAAATACTGGGCATCCCAACATCTTATATTCTATTAATTTTTATCCCATGCATTAAATAAGTGTAACAGGGGACCACAGCATGATAAAATTAGTCCATGCTGACATTTACCTTTCTTGGCCTTTAGAAAATTCTAGGTGTCTAATGTCATAGAAGTTAGTATCATTAATAAAACAACTCTAAACTTTTTTTTTTTTGCACAAATTACTTTTTTCCCTAAGAGCACTTTGCAGCATTAATGTATCAACAAGAATACAGCACCTTGTTTCCCGCTCTTTTGCCATCTGTACCGATTCCTTCTCTAAGAGAAGGAACAGGTATACAGGATATCAATATTCCCCACATACAAGTTCTTTTGGAATACTTCAATAGAAACATTTTACCTGGAATCTCAAGCCTTGTGTGGACCTACAGAAAAGGTAAAATCAGGTCTAGCATACCCACTAAACAGCAAGGATTCCCAAAGAGTGCTATATGACAGATTGCTGTTAATTTTGGTTCCTCTGAACCATACTTTTGAACCCAGATGTCTTTCACAGAAGAGAAGGAGATTGTGTTCCCTTCATGTCTTTTACACAGAAATCAGCTTTTCTTTTCTTCTTGTGTTGTCCCAAGATGTTGATACCAAAATGCTAAACTATTAAGGAGAAAGGAAAGTAGACAGGATGCTGCCCTGCAGAGAGAAAGGAAATACAAGAATGTAGGTTCTTCCTGACACATATGTAATGAAGTTGGGGTCCTGGCAGGCAAGTATACAAAACAGAATATGACTTTCAAACTGTATCTTTTTGAAAATTAATTCCTCAGGGAGAGCTTGTGCCTCAGCTTCCACTGTAGCATGTGGTATTTTGATGAAGAAAGAAAGGAGGTGTAAATACAGTTTTGTTCAGTGATTTCAATTTCCAAGTGGGATATAGAACACAGATTTAAAATCCACCTTTTCATGCCTTAGAAATAAGCTCAAAACTGCCTCAATGTTTGTTCAGAGACTTAGGAGACTTTGGAGACTTAGGAGACTAATGAGTCTTCTACAGAGCACGCACTTAAGAATTTCTAAGAAACTGTCCTGCTGGAGTTATTGCATTTTAAAAAATAATTGGATATTTCTTCAAGGAGGAATGGGATTGATTTCTCCTAGTTTTGGGTGATTTAAAATGCAAGCCAAAAAAACCAATCAGCCTTTCATTTCTCTCTCTCTCTCCTTCTTGTCCCATCCCCCAAAATACTCTGACTCAGGGATTTAAGAAAATATGAGTTTCTTGTCTGGTTTACAGGGTAAAGTCACTTCCGAAAAATATGCAGAATAACTGTCTATAAATATGGAATCAGTCAAAACCTAAAATGTTTTGGAATTTTGAGTTTTTTCCCATTTATGGTGAAAAATTTTTATTCAATTTGGCTAAAGTAAGGAATAAGTTTGATAAGTCCCAGATTTTGCAAATACCTCATCCACCTCGGAGCTTTTGAAACAGCTTAGTAGATTCCCCAAAAATTAAAAGGCTAATGAGTGCAACATTTTCAGGATTAATGACAAAAAATGGATGTGGTAGTCTTCAACACAGAAAAGTGACCTAAAATCTTTGTTGCCTGGGTTATGCAGGTCCGTCATCCCTGTAGGCAAGTGCCTCTAAGAATTTCCTTGGAAGGAGATCTGGAACTGTAGAGCTTAGACAAGGGGCTTTCTCCTGAAGAGAAATGCTCCATTACTTTGGTTTTGTAAGTGAGGTTGTCTTTTAGTTTAATTGAGCCGAGAGTCCAAGTGGCATTCTTTCAGTTGAGCTCCAGTAAATTATCAGTAATTAAAATTGTTGCAGCAATACCTTTGAGGCCAGAGGTTGAAGAGCCTGACATCCCAGAACCTGGCAGAATAGGGATAATCTGATCTTTTATTAACCACCTGCTGCTGGGAGTTGTACAGTTTTACCTGCATTAGCTGTCAAGATGTTCTGGACAGCCGGACTATTGCAGATTCAATTCAACTATAAATTATAGTCAATTGCCCAGTAGCTATTAGTACCTGACAAAATTTTCCTGGTGTTGGTGGGAAGACCAAGTGATATTTGTGCTTTTTGATTTCCTTGACTTGTTTTGGCAAAGTTGTTTTCTCATCAACCCGTAAATAAGGAAAAAACCCCAACCCTCTTTCTATAATACTTAGCCTTTCCTTTTAACCAGATGATTTATATCTGTCTTGTTTAAAGTGCAAGAGTGAGAGGAAAACAAGGGTCAGGTTATTTTATCATCTACAACAAAAGGGGAATGTGGTTCATAAGCCCCAGTTTCTAATCTTTAAACTGCATATAATACTTTTTAGTTTCAAACAAAGGTAAATACACTTGGTTTGTGGTAGCATATGTAAAACACTGAAAAATTCTTCAATATGATTGTAATTGTATCTATGCCACTGAAATTTCTTAGACTTGATGTGTACAGTGTCTAGTTAATACATTCTAGTGTTTAATCTGTAGAGTAAAAATCAGAGTCTGAAAATTCACATATATATATTGTCTGGATTCCTTCCAGATTTTCACCACCAGCAAAGTATTCCTGTCCCATGAATATCCCCTAATAGAGGCTAGTAATGTTCATGAGGAGCACACTTTGCTTTGTCTTGCATGTGACCTAAATGCTGTCACTGTGATCTATCTAGGGATCACTCTGATTCCTAGATACTGGAAGCAGACAAAAAAAAGGTGGAAATTAATCAGAATTCTGATTTTAAAAATAAATACATTTTTAAAATTAAAAAAGCAAACAGATAAACTACCCTCTCAAAAGATATTGTAACTCAAATAATCTTGCCACTGTGGGAAAAGCCAAAATGCTGATTTTAGCTCTGCTATCATCTTCCACACTGAGTCTTCTGAGTGCCATATAGTGCAACAGCGTGCAAGCACTCTTGGTACCTGTGTTCAGTGTTGCAGGGAAATAGCCCAGGTTTTAAATGGTGCCTGAATAGGGATGAAATTTGGAAGCAGGCCCTGGAAAGTCTGGCTGATAGATGGACGTTAAACACACAGGCATACATCCATTGAATTGAAAATTAGGATGTTTATAGAATATGTACCTGTGTACTTGCTAATGTTTTCTGGACCGGTGGGACTTGGGGACAGGTGCTACACGTACTGCAGCAGCTGGTCAGAGGGCTGTTATCTATTTCTGCTGTTAAGGCAAAGCCGTCTGATTACCAGAGCTGTGCACAGCCTGCCATGGCAAATCCTGTAGCAGACCAGCAGAGGAAAAGAGTTTATGTGCTTTCTGACAGGAAATGAGGTTTCTGATGTTCAGGCACAAGGGGGATATCACTGGAAATATTTAAGTCTTTCAAAGATAAGATGAACAGATCAAAATAATCAAAAAATGTAGTCCTGTTTAATTAGGTCAGCACTAAGCACTGTGAAGATGGGCTTTTGAATAAGTTTGTGGTTAGGGATATTGAAACAAAAGTGGGGAAAATCTCCTGGCTTTGATTTCCAGTGCAGGTATAGAAAAAAAACATGATTTCTCCATCCTTCTGTCAGGTTTATTATAAGGTAAAAATCAGGCAGTCAGGGTGCCCAGTGCAACATAATAGGAATAAATTTGAATATCGTCCTGAGAATTAGGATCTTGATTTCCCTGCGTTTCAATTTGCACTTTGAAATTAAAAGCAAGCTTTCAAAAATATTTATTTTGACACACAATTTTAAATTGTACGAAGACTAATGTATATATCATGTGAAAAAATTACTAAAATGGAAAGAAAAACAGATTATCTTCTTCTCTTAATCACTATAGAATATGTAACAAAATAGGTTTGTTTAATAGATTTATGTCTAATTAGCAGAACAGGAGGAGGTAATGCAGTAGAGTCAGACAGTAGAAGGAAATGTTGTTTAGCAGCATGGGGCTCAGGTATTAGGAAGTCAAACTCGTACATAAAGCTCAATTTGGATCTATGAAATATTTCAGAATGCTGTGTTTTACATTCTTTTGCATGATTTAATCATCCTACTCTTGGGAATTGAACATCTTTCAAATATGTCACAGGAAACAGGCTAAATAACTCTGAATGATGATGATGATGATAACCTGTCTACCTAATGTGTAAAACTAATGCAGAAAATGCCTATTATAATGAAAGAGAAATCAGCAAACTCACAATATCCTTTCAGCAGCTCTCTTTATAGGATTTATGGATGTAGTTTAAAATATGTCTTTAAGAGGTATTCTCCCACAGATTTAAAACAGCCTTTAAAAGGCACAATCTTTCTGCAAACAAGCATTCAATACATGGAAAGCAGCCATCTGGTTTATTTTAAAAAGTAGCCATGAGCATTTCTAATTAACCAGGAGTAGCTGTAACATAAGCTGTATGAATACCACAGTTGTCGGGCAAAAGATGTGAAATCCCTTCAGATTTTTCTTTCCTGTTTTGGGCTCTGCATTTCATGGAATGTGTCTTGTGACCCAGGATGTGGCAGTCACAAGGAAGTCTCCACTGCTGTCTTTCCAATAGCCTTGCTCTGGCTGTCAGGGATAGCTAAAATGTCACATTTCCCTGTCTTCTCCTCCACTGACAAGAAGAAAGGCCTGTTCTAGAGGCCAACATTCTACCAATAAACCAGAATTCAATGAACAAATTTAATTTCTGAAACCCCAGTAGGATTTTGCTAGCAGTTTCTAATTTTAACGTTCCAAAAACTAGTTTTTAATATGTCATGTCCCATATTAATTAAGGTGAAATTTTGTTTGTTCTCCTTTATAGGGCAGGAAATAGTTATCCGAGTTTCTTCTAGTTATTTCTGCATATTTGAGAAATTTTTTTGCTCTCAACCTATACTCATATTTTGTGCCTTTCTGTCATTCCTCTTCTGTCCTTTTAGCTACTTTTTATTATTTACATTTCTAGATGCCTTGAAGTACATGGTCATGCGCTTACCTGTGATAATTACTGCTTACATTACGTCTAAAAACTTCTTTTCTAGACAGAGCCTATGATTATATAGCATTAGTATGTACAGGGCTCATGGAAATCACAGCCTCTTTGTGATGTGCTCTGGAGTGCACACTAACATACTGTGTTTGCCTTCAAACATTTAACTGAATCCTATGATCTTAAAAAAGATGCAACTAGCATAATTATAGAACGGATTTCAAAGGACTGCTTGTGGTGGAGTTAGGTAAACACCAAATGCTTTGTAGTGCCTGGGGTGAAAAAAAAAAAAAAAGGGACTGTATACAAGGGAAGGGAAAAGGGAATAAAGAAAAAGTCCTGACTACAGAAATCTAAAACTCCTGTAACACAATTCAAGCATTCCTAATGGATGTAGGAAGGGCATGCAGATATGTAACTCTGCTAGCAGCTATACTAATGAGAATTTCTGTAGGAGTCAAAGGTAAACTTTGCAGCTTTGGAGGGCAGTAGCTAAATGTCAGCAATGCAGTCCTATTGACTAACCATTGACTAACCTGTATTCAGTTTTTGTCATCGAATACATTTGTTGTGGAATAATTGTTTGCCAGTTAGACACTCAAAACCAGTCTAGCTGGAGGAAATTATGCAGAGTTGGTAAGTGGTCCATAGCTCTGCAAGTCACAAGTGGTTCCCATTCCTCCTCTCAGACTGGCTCCTATACAATAAAATAACAAGTACAACTTGCTCAATACCATGAAGGAATCTTCTGAGGAAAGCTACAACAAAAAAAGGGTTGTATGTTCATGGCAGTCAATGACATGGGTGCCGGTATTACTGGGTTTTGATTTGTTGTTTGAAGCTGATGATGAATGATAATATTTGAAATTGAAAAACTGCACTAGAGAGAAAATGTGCTTTAGATTTTATTGCAGAGAGTAAAAGAAGTTATAGCTATTTAAAATATAAAAGTAGATATGAGTGTATAGAGAGAAAGTGGTTGAAACACTCATTGTGCATATTCCTTAGGTGGTATTTTTTAATTTTAATAAGAAGAATCTTAATACTGATTTACTGAGAAATTTTAAAACCTAACAAGAAATATGTCACTTATTCACAACCTTTTTCTTTAGTGAGATGCAGTAGCTGTCCACCTTTCAAGTTGACTGTGTCAATATGTGTCTTTTTATGTGTTTTGCAGTGTCAAAGTCAAAGTTTAATAATAAACAGCAGCTCTTTGTGCATTTGCAAATATTTGATGAAGGAGTTATCTAAAATAATTAATGTCCTTTTAATAGTAAGTTTTCATATGTAACAAAAGATGACTTGATGAATTATCAAGTATTCACAAAAGTCATTGTGAGTGATGTACAACCTTTGAATGGTTTCTTTTGTGATCATGTGTATTCTTAAGCAATGTAAATGACTCTATCAATAGTTACTGTGAGAAATTTCCATGTAATAAAAATTGAGAAAGTATAATACAATACTTAGCTTAGTAAAATTGAATGAGTACTCAAAATGTGTTGAATTGCAAATTCAATATTCAAAAATTTATTGTTAAAACAACAAATAAAAATGAAATATTTATATGAGTCTGCACTCAGGCATGAGTATATCTGTGTAAGCAATCTTAAAAATATATGTGGAATTAAAGTATTGAAAACAGACATCATATTAATTTAAAAAATAATATTTCAGCATTGGTTTTTGTGTTTCTTAAGGAACAAATTCTAAGAAGCTTCTTTAGAAATAAAAAAATTGACTTCTTTTGAAATGCTTTATCTTGATTAGTATCTTGAATGCTTTGCTGAAACCGCTGTATTATTCCATTTCATTATTATTACATGAAATGGCACTTTTCAATGGAAAGTTCTCAGACTTAAGCCAAAACTGGTTAATTCTATATTAGGCCAGGTTATTTGAAGGAGAAATGTAATAGTGGATGAAGAATACACTCATCAAGTATGAGCTCCTGCAGGTATAAGTAGCATGTAAATATAACGTGCTAAATTAGCTCTCAGGTGTTTAATCTGCATCATCTGCAACTCAGCGCACTGTGGTGTTGCACACAGTTTTCATGAAATGCTCTCCTAGCATACCTGAGGTTAAATTCCAGCTGACCTGATGAGGGTCATTGGATGAAGATGCCAAATGGGTCTTATATTTAGCTGGCACCCAGCTGCCTTCATTTGAGGAGAAAAAATAAATCTAGCATCTGGACTGCATAAACAGACACCTGCCCTTGTAAATGACTGGGTCTGTGAGGTTTGGAATGAATGAAATATGAAAACTCTAGGGCTGGAAAAGGCATTATTAAATTTCTTCCTTGACAGAGATACAAGAACATTGGCATGTCTATTTCAGTGGTAGGGTCCAGTGCACAAGCTGAATATGAGCTCATGCTTGGCACGAAAGAGGAGCCATGGCTGTTTTAGATCTGATGTCTTAGTATGTGTTCATTTACAGTCATGACTAAAACTGCTGTTATCCTGCTTTGGCAAAACTATGCAATTGCAGTAATTGTATTGAAGGGCCATAGAATAAACATGGCTGGGAAGAAGATAATAATCTGGAAATGAAACTGTTCATTTTGCTTTAGTTTACCAGGGAGGGACTGATGCTGCAGGGATATTAACTTTCTGATGGGCAACAATTTAATAGAGTACCTCTGCTAACATTAAGTGTCTTGAATAAGTTGAATGTACAAGAGGATATAATTAGAAAGGAATGGTATGATTGTTCTTACAAAATGCCAGATTTGAGATTAATACAGGACTTTCACCTAAGTGTTACTTTAGGCCTTCTAATGCCTTTATATAAATCACTTCCTATATCATATTGTAAATTAAAGATGAAAAGAGAGGGAATCAAGAAAGGCCAGCAGCAGGATTGGTTTCCTGGAAGGTGCCAGAATAGCAAATGACACAGTGATGGCTTTGTGGGAAGAGAGATTGGACTAAACAGTTATCATATTTTGAAAAATAAGGCAAGTAGAAGGCACGTACACAATAATGGACTCCACTGACAAGATAAATGGTGGCCCCTATTTACTACTTATTGCATAAGGACAATGAAATAATAATGGAAATTGAAAGGCAGTAAATTTTAAAACTGAAGAAAAGAACTGATCATCCAACATATGAGATTTATGGAGCTTTCTGTCCCAAGATAGCACTGAGGCTAAGAGCCCAGCAGATTTTTTTTAAATCTGTTGAATGTCTGGAAATGTATATTAAATGAAAGAAAAAGAGCTGCTGGAAGAATTTATCTTTTCCGTTGCTGTTCAGCAAGTGATCTTTCTCCTTTGTAGTGGCTGAGCTGCATATATACAGAGTTAATAATTCATCTCTGTCAAAAGGACAACAAGTAGTTTTCCTCAGTTTAAATCTATATGGCAAGGTTATTAATAAGCACTTCAAAGTTGCTTATGTTTGTTTTGTTGCCTCTTTATCTTTTTATTGTTCTGTCTTTTTTAGCAATGTCACTTATGTCAGGTTGAGTCAACCAAATCTAATTTAATTTATCTGCTGAAGTGATTATGCAACCCTGCAGTCCTAAGTAGAATCAATTATCTGTCAAAACACAATGTATCATTAACGATATTAATGGTGAGCATTCACCAAGCTCTTCTGTGCTTGTCTGCTTGGATGTGTGTCACAGGCAGCATCAATATCAACAAGCTCACAGGTCAGGGCATCTGGTTGCCCACATTGCTGAATCATCAGTGTGGCCACAGGCACGGGCCACCCAGCACTGCCAGCAAGGAGACTGGAGGCCACCAAAGTATTTTGATGAGTAAAGTGTCTCAGGTGTGTAGACAACACCAGCCGTGCTGGGCAGTGGTCTCAGTGCAAGAGAATAGTCCCTGGTGAATTTCCATTCCTCATATGGGCATTGTCCCAACTCCTCCGGGCCAAAAGAGCAAGTAAAACCCTGCCCACATGCTAATGTGGATACTTTGAATTGCCTTTGAGTAAGAGATAGCTAAGCTTAGTAGGAAAGAAAATGTAGGTCCAGTGACCAGTGGTAGATGTTTTTGAGATCAGTTTAGAGGCTGTGCCACATATAGGGCTTTTGTTTTGGCAAGGTCACAATAACTTATTCAATGTCTGAAAAACAAAGCTGCCAATTACTGAAGTTTTAGAGGAGTTTCAAGGATGAATAAATGTCTGAAATAGTGATGAGAATGATAAAAACTCTTTTCACTTCTTTTCAGAAACCTCAGTGTTTTTTTAGTCACAGAGCAATAGACTTTGTAGGCTGTTATATGCATGCATTGCCAAAACACCCACATCTAAAAGTAAATATAAGTGCATTGTGACTTATTTTCCCATGCTTTCTCCCACAGAATTGTTTCTGTTTAATAATAATTGGTGTGTGGGAGAAAAAATCTTACAACAGCACTTCTCAATTGAAATTGCTAGCTAGATACTGAAGAGGAGAATGCTGTAACATGAACTGTCCAGAGGTCATCCATTGAAGTAGCCAAGCATAAATCTGTTTCATTTTCATTGTTGTTCATTTCTGTATCATTTAATTTACAGTGGAGTTATTTTATTAGACCTCTGGACTTGTCTTCTTTTCTAAAATCACTTGGATATTTAAAAGGCTGACTTGCAAGAGAAAGAATAGAGGTGTAGTTTGTTTTTCCTTTACGTTATTTCTTCATCCATTTTCAATATGCCTTTCAGTTGATCTATATGCTTTCTTATTTTCAAACAATTTCAGTAGTGTACATTATTCTGCTTTTTGTGGTTCTTTTTAGAAACTCTCTGTGGGGAGTTGCTCTGCACCTATACCCTTATATAAGAAAAAAAAAAATATTCTGTATATCTTCACCCATCACATTCTCTACAAAGTATTACCTAGGATGATGATCCCATTATATCACAGTCACAGAGGTCATTGTAAAAACTATCTATCTAAAAGAAATGCTGTTGTCCTGAACATTGAGAAATTACAAATCAGAGAGTTCTTGAGCCTCCTTTTGGAGAAAGAAAGAAAGAAAGAAGGAGAGAAAAAGTGGTGCTATGGGAACTAAAGAGGAGAAAGAATCAAAAGCAATCCATGCATGTGAGATTTCTTAACAGTGTGAAAGGTAATGTTGTGTATAGCTCTAAGAATAGTAGGGCAAAATACATTCATTTGAATTTGTTTCTCTAAGAACCACTTCAGTAACAATAAAATTGGAAGAATCTTGGGATTTGCGTACTATAAAAACTGACTGGAGGCTTCTGTATTTCCTAGAGACTGCTGCTTTTCATTGTGTGCATGTTGTATAGTTGTGCCAGCTGAAAAGGATTTAAAAAAATTACATAGTATCACATTATATAAACAAGTGTATATCCACTGCACGCTTGCAAAAATGTCATAGAATGAACAAAGCATTGCAGACTCAGAACCCATGAAAGAGTGAGGAAACAACTAGGTGACACTTGGACAAATGGTGACATTTTGTCTGCTTAAGTCTGTGTAGAGTTTGTGGAATATACTACATGGTTTCTTAAGGAAAAGGTGCTGTGTCAGTTGATTAATTTTGTTTTCTCAGTTTTAATAATTTTTTAGGTGTGAGAAGAAAATTATTTCTTTCAAAAGTACAAATGTTACATCATGCTAGGAGCTATAAGTATCTCTGTAATCTGTCTGACAGTGCAACAGTTACAAATAACTGCTTAAACAAACAAAAAACCCTAACTGAGACATAAAAGTTCTTGGGCATGTATGATTGTTCTGGAGACATTTGATTACTTTTTAAAAAACGTAGAATAAAACCACTTGCTCAGAATTTCCCTAATTGTTTGGATGTGCTGCAAGTACAATTTACAGTACAATACTGTATGTAAAATAACTAAACTGCCTGAATAGATGAATAGAAATATCTTGGTTTATGGTTGCACATGACTACAGTCATGAGATACATTGAGGTCTTGAGTAGTGGTTAGGATGATTGAATGCACTATTTCTATATAATTTTCTACATTTTAGAATAGGACACCCATCTGATGATAAAATTGTAACCTCTGGAACTTTGAACACTCATATTCCATAAAACAGATTTATGTTTCCAGGGAGAAGCTCTTAGTGTAGGCCTTATTTTCAAGCCTGATTTTGTTGAAACATGAAGAAGACACCACCTGATGTTTCATAGCTCAGTGCTGGCTGGATGTTTCTGTACTCCCTTTGAACTATAATGACAAAAGATAAGGAAGATCTGATCTTTCTGATCCTGATAAGCTGTTATGCAGTGCTTAGGACCAGATTCACAACAGCATAAAAAGTGTGAATCCTAATAAAATGAGAAGCTTTTCAATGCCTCAGTGTTTTCAAGAATAAAAAGGCAGGACAAAGAGTTGTAAGTTAGAAGAACTGTCATGTTTGGCCATAATTCAGAAACACAGAGTCTGAGCACTGTGGAACAACAGTGCACCTGGAAACAGATGCCTATGATTCCTCCTCATAATGAATTTCTGTGTGCAGAAGAGACTGTATGCACAAATCTGTGAAGAAGTGCAGTGTGTTTAGTTGATTCTTATGAAAGAAAGGCCTTATTTGCATGCATCTAGAAAGCAAAAAAATCAATCCTGCTTCCCTGGCTCAGGAAACCTAAGACTGCATGTGGTGTGTATTACTGATTTTTGCATTGAGAACCAGATATGAAGTCTTAAAAATGCATGTTCTGGGCATTATGTAAAATATCAAGCACATTTGTAGGCATGAGGAAAAACTAATTTGCATATTCTAATGTTACAAACAACCACAGATGTTTGGCTTCATTAATATATTGCCAGTAAAAAGTAGGTCAATATACATTTGGTTTTTGTTCTCTGAGCGAGCTGTCAGACTAATGGATGTGCATACATTGCAGGGGGCATTCATCATAGGCTTAATTTCCCCATAACTTATTGGGAAAACAAGTTCAGATGCGAAAAGTTGGAGATAGTGAAATACTATAACTTTTAGGATTTGGTGGAACATATGTCTCTGATATGGGCAATTGCAACTTTTACTCATGTTTCTGAGGGAAGCTGCTTTTTCAGTCAGGTCTAAGATGAACCTATATTGTCATGAGAACAATGAGACAATGTGATTTGTGGCAGGACAGATTTTTTTTTCTAATATATCCTCATCTTACTGTTCCAAGACAGTTGGGTTATGACTTGAGTTTACAATCACATTTTCTTTTTTCTTGTTTTATTTTGTTTTCAATGATTGTGGCATTTCACCGAGAATCTATTTGGGAATCCGTCTCTGGGATTTCTCACTAACTTCTGGTTTTGAACAACTCATGGTAAGCTGCTGAACTTGTCTCAGGGATTTAATAGAAGCTCTTTCCCTGTACATATGTTCATTGCATGATCTCTCATATACCTCCCTCAATGAGAAAAATATGGCAGTGGTTTTGTGAGAACATGCTGAGACTCACACTTTAAAACTAGGGGAAAAGAAAGCTGTTTCCTACAGGTAATCATGATTCCATATGTGTAAAGTATGTAAAATACATTAATTTAGATATAAGAAAATATTACACAAGTGCTGAACTGGGATGAATAAATAAATACATGAACATATGAATAATGGCTTGACTTTTCATCATCATTGCCAAACCTTCAAACTAGAAGCATGCTCACATAAGTAGGTGAAAGTAAAGGATGGTTAGAGTTGTTTGTCTTCAAAATTTGCTTCTTTTCAGCCCAAAAAGTGTTAAGGAGAAATATTTGAATAGCTAAAGACTGAAATTTTCATCATACAAGCTCTCTTATAAATGGCTCAGCTGCTATTATACAAACTATTTTAAAATTACTTAAATATTCATTATCTTGAATATAATATTTATTCTGTATTGTAACTTGAAAGTAGAATTTTAAACCTCTGGGTATTCATGCATAGCTCTTTTCTCATTTCAAAGCCATAAATGCAGTGGAATAAAAATTTGAATTATGTAGAAATAAAAACAATATATGCACGTGACATAAATATGAGAATCCTAACTGTTTCTCAGTTTCTCCCACAGCTCAAGGGAAAACGCTTCTTGAAAGTGCTTCACATTCTCAGTTTTTTTTCATTAGTGAATTATCCACTAATGTATAGGTGTTTGGTTTTTTTTTTATTTGCATCCTGTTTAGTGACTCTAAGATATATCGAGTCTTGTGTCAGTATGTGATAGCACACACCACATGTTGGAAGCACAGGCCTTCACCTGCTTTCTGACAACACTCACAAAGCATATGTTATCTCTCATTAACACTTGCCTTCTTGTCTCTCACTGCTAAACTGAATCCCACAATCAATTGCACATCACACGTGACAGCCTTTGGGCTTCAGCCAGTCCTTTTTTGACAACTGGCTCTGGCTGTGAGGAAGCAGTCTATTATTAACCCAACATTATATTAAAGGACTTATTTAGCAGCGAAATAGAATTGAGAGCAAGTTCTCTTAAATTCAAATATGCAGTTTGTAAAACAAACCAATGAAAATGTAAAATATGAAGCTATGGCTAGGGATGCATCTTTAACATGTCCTTGTGCAGACAAGCTGGACTGAGTAGAAAGTCACATTGCTGTCTTCTGGTATGGCTGAGAGGCCTTGCCACAACAGGGAGAGCTCTCCAGGCTGCAGATACAGTTCTTCTTTCTGTGAGGCTTCAAGCACTCAGCTATCTGCCATCCAGCCAGCCTGCAGGCCTGATTTGGAGGCTTCTGATGCTTCCCTCTCAAGTGTGATCATAGTGAGGATGCCCTACTTTTAGGTGAAAATTTTGGAAGAACAGCAGAGAAAATGAAGAGGCTGAGATTGGCTGGCTGTGAGGGATGTTTAGGCAGCAAGCATATAATGGCTCTGAGGGCTGTCTCTTTTTGTCTCTACAAATCAGATAGCTAGAAGCTTCTTTTGAACTCCTTTGGCATATGAAACTGAGCAAAATATATGATTAATTCCTAAAGGTTTTGTTCATATATGTACTGTTTTCAAATGTTTTTTAAGAAGTTGGGAAGTATTCCAAGCCCCAGAAGAGAAAGGTGATGAAGAATCTTGTTTTCCCCTTCAGAGGTTAAATGGAGCATGCATGGTCACCCTTTTTTTCCTTAAACAATACTTCAGCATTGCAATTATTAAACAGAATTAAAAATAAATGAAAGAGTAAAGCTCATAATTGGGAAAAGCTGAATTAGTTTAGCAAAACTCAGCAGAGACCTCCTCTGGTTTCAGATTAAATCTTACTTGAACAATCAAATTTTATGTCAAAATTCCTGTTATAAGTTATATGGAACAATGGTCTTTCCTAATTAAATCTGGAATAACACAACAAATATACTTTTCAAAACTAGCTTAATAGTCATATAAAACTGACACACCATGACTAATTCTTGATACAAGTATGGATTTGAACACATAGAATTCATTCCTAGTGGTTGTTAAGATCCAAAATTGCCCAATCACTGGCAAAATGTAGTGGTGGTAATGATTCTGAATCCCATGTGGTTTTTATCTTTATTCTGCTTTTCTCTGAAGCATTTCATCTGAGTCATGCAACATTAATCCTGGTATATGACTCCTGCAACCAGTGAGTGAAAACCTTAAAGGTATTCTGTAAGCTAAAAAAAGGATGCATGAAAAAGTGTGCACCTCCTTCTTCTGCAATCCTGAAATATTATTGCCAGGCTACCATTGCAATAGCCAAAAAAGAAAAAAATATTTGTCTAGAATCATAGATGAAACTATTGGTTTAGGTAAAGCATCCATCTGCAATAGGCAAAGAAGACAAGTATGAATAATTTCCTTTAAGTCTCAATTTCACAAATCTTGTAGTATAAGAAAGATTTTACCTGTGTACCTAACTGTTTTGAAGTTGAAACAAGCTACACACACCACTTTTGTAGGAGCACTTATAAGACTTTATGGGAAAAAGATTGGTTTTATCCTCTTCTTTAGACTAAAATATATAAGTATTTTCCCCAAAGTTTACTTTCTGCTGCACACCTGGGAAATAATTTGAGTGCCTACGTAGCAGTCTGTTGCACAATAGCACCAGAGACAGAATTGTGTCTGGTCCATATGGATGGAGCCAACAATGGGGCATAGGAGACCCACATGTTTTTAGAAACCCACCTGGAGCTAAAAGGATATTAAATGGTACAGGACACAGACTGTGAAACTGAATTCTCAAATCAGCTCTTGATAGAGATTGTCAGATACACAGGACTACCAAAAACAAAGACAAATGCTCAGTCTTGTTCTTATTTCAAAACATTTATTCAAAACTAATTTTCCTGGATTTTGAAATGATTAGTATTGTCAAAAGGATTTTATAACTTACCCTAGGAACAGAGATATACCTATAAGCTACTGTCAGTAACATCTTTAAATTTTTAAATATTTGTTGCATTGTTGTTTGCCCACAGCAATATTTCATGTCAGGTTTTCATCCATGACAGTGACTCACCAGTTTCCCTATAAACAAAACATCAAAAATGTGTACAGTTATTGAATGTTATTGCCATTTTAGTTTACTTTATCTCAGTTGTCCATCTAGAAATAAACATTTCCTGTGAAAACAGATTTCCACCTACTGAGTACTAGAGAAGTTTTTCATCTGTTAAGCCTGAAGCAAATCTATGAACTAAAAGGTCTGCCTGGAATTTTCCAAATATTGTTTTGCTTTCAGATATGGAAACAAAGCTATCTTCATAATAAGAAGAAAACAAAACAGCAAATATGAGAAGAGGTTAGAAGATAACATGGTCTCTGTCAAAAGACCTTCTTGGATCTTTTCCACATTTATCTAAATATCATTATCTGTCAATATTGCCTGGTCTTCAATAATAAGAGTCACTTAATGCACCTTATCATGTTGCTGTTTTATTTCTAAAGGACTCTTCTATATAGTTTCCTCAGGAGATATAACTATTACAGACATTGAAATCATGTGGTTTAAATGTATTCCCTGTGGATGAGCTCATTTCCACGCTTGAAGAACCTGTGTGTTTAGGCCAATACAGCCACCTCCCTGGACAGTTAAATTTCTTGTCTAGTCAACCTAGGTAACAACATTTATGGGAAAAAAAAATAAAGTCTTAACCACTTTTGCAAGCATTAAGCTGACATAATTTAGGACATTAGTGACCCCCTTTTGTAATGATAACTCCCATTACATAAGCCTTTAAGTGACAAGAAAAACGAATGAACAACTCAGATCAGTGTAATGGCCCTTGTAGAGAAGAAAGTGAGCCCAGAAACCTGGGACCTCACAGCTCTTTGTTCAGAGATATCTGATCATCCTTTGAGCAGCCAGCTCTGAGACAGAAGAAAGCGAAGGCCTCATTAGAGTTTATTTCATTTCCGTTCATCATCCGACTTAGTGCAGATAGGAACTAGTAATGATGGCCTGCTAAATCTTTGAAAATCTGTCATCTTTCCCCTTCTAGCTTGAAAGAAAAGGCTGTCTCACAACACATCCCCACTTTGTCTCCTCAGATGAAAGATCTATTGACTGTTGCTGAAGTTGCAAATGGAAAAGGCAGAAGGAATGGCAGGGACTGCAAGAGGAAGTCTCTTCCTCTTCCAGAGGTTTTGTCTTCTTACTGTTCAGCTGTGAGGGGGCTTTTGCAGCAATTAATTTTAACTGATCTTTCTTCCTTAACAGATTAGGCATTCAGCTAAGCATCATAAACTCTACTAGTAGTTTATTTTTATTTCCTGATCCGATCTCCCAATTTTAGTGTGCAAACCATGTATTCAGGTACACTGAACTTACCAGTTGTATATTTTAGCATCAGACAGGGACCCTCATGAGGGCCAAATTGCAATATTTATGGGTTTTTTTAGTCTTAGCATATAGAAGTCCATCAGGCCTGTTTCTAGGAGGAACAGGAGCTATAAATTGGTGGATATTATTCCTATAAGATTACAATAGGACTTTAGAAAAATATTAGTCAAAAAATTTAGTCAAAAATATTTGGATTGGTAGGGGCCTCTGGAGATCATAGCCCAGACTCCCACTCAATTAACAGCTTCCAAGCTAGAATGTTTTGCACAGGGTTGATTCTCTGGGGTTTAAAAATTTCCAAGGATGGGCTTTCCACAAACTCTCTGAGTGTTTTGTTCCAGCGTTGCACCTCTCATTATTGCTATTATTTCATTTTCAAGCAGCAACGTCTTACTGTTACTACTAATGTTTTCATTGTACTGCTTTGTGTTCTCTGCAACCACTCTTCAGGTAGTTGAAGGCTGCAATTGGATCTCTCCCTCAGACTTCTTTAGGGTAAACAAAACCAATTATCTTTGTTGCTGTTCAACTACCATATGCTCCTGTCCTTAACCATTTTAGTTATGCTCCACTGGACTCTGCAGTTTCTTGATGAGCTAGGAGACCTGAAATTGGATAAAGGATTCCAGATGCAACCTTGTAGATGCCAAATAAAGGGAAGTAATAACCCTCTATCGAGTTACTCAATATGCTTTTGCTGATGCAGTCTAGTATGTGCTTAGTCTTTATCACTTGCATGGGCACACTGCTCACCTCAGCCTAGAACCCCCCAGGTCCTTTTCTGCATAGCTGCTACCCACCCCACCAGTCTACATTCTATACCAAGTCGTAGGTTTATTTCTATCACGGTGCCAAGAGTGCATTTGCACTTGTCAGACTTCATGAGGTTCCTGCTAGCACATTTTCCCAGTATATTGGGATCTCTCTGAATGGCACACAAAAACTTCTGATCTATGAACAGCTCTGCTAAATTGGGTGTAATCCAAAAATTTGCTTCTGAGTCTCCTGATGTGCACATAGCAGATGGAGATATAAAATACTATGGGGCACTATATTCTTCTGAAGATAATATTTGAAGCCACACTGCAATCCAATGTCTGTCATGTCCCTGCTCCTTGCATGGGGATTGGAATGAAAGAACTTTTTAGGTCCCTTCCAACACAAACTCTTCTGTGATTCTGTATCACTGCTCTCCCCTGTGCAGAGTGTCAGTCATTTTAAGGCATCTGGTGTTTGAAGATCTTGATTTTGATAACAGTCCACTGGTGTAGCAGGAATAACTATAATTAGTTCTTTGCTTTGGCTGTGATGAACATGCTACACTGTTGAGATTGTTCTACAGTTCTCCTGTTCAAGAAGCATTTAAAAATATCAAGTACATTAGAGAACTTTAAACTGATTTGTGTACATTTTCTTGGCCACCTGCATAGTTACTTAGAAAAAGAATGTGCTTGAAGAAAGGGGGTCACCTCAAAACCAATCACACTGTCACACCATGAAGAATTCAGTAGAGCTTCAGGGAGATTAGAAAAAAGTATATTTTCCTTTTTTTTCAGCAAACTCTTTGATGGTTCTCCTGAAGATTTCTTGAAACTGTAATTATTGTACCCTGAATCTTTTTAATTTATGCTCATATTAAAGATGGAAGTGTCAAGAAATATTCTGGAAGGGGCACAGGGAAACAAAGAAGGAATTAGAGAGTCATGGCCCTACAAGAACATACTGGAGAAAAGTATTTCATTTTATTAAAGAAGAGATACTACAAGGGGGCTTTCAAGTGTTCCTCTTCATCAAAGGAAAGTTAAAAGCCTATGAATGACACAGAGGATTTTTTCCCTAGTTTAAAAATCCTTTAGGCTCCTCAAAGGCTCCTTACAATTAAGACCTATTCTCCTTTCCACTACCACCCTTTTGAAGTTATTTTGCTTGGTTTTGCTCTCTGCAATCTTTTTTCTTTTTCCTTTAATCAGATATTCATGTTACCATGCTATATAAGAAGTGCTTGGGCTTGTAGAAAATATGTCAAATTGTGTAATGGTGCAAAAACCATTCTGCTGTTTCTAAAATGCCATGAACATGCCATGCTCAGCCTTCCAGCTACCCATTGAACTGCACTTAAGGACAAAATCTATTTAACTGTGTCATTATTTTAACGTTGTGCATATATACACTAATGAGCATGTAGCTCCACAGTTTATGAGAGCCTTCTAGAGAGGTTGCACTGTAATGACCTATGATGTGGATTAGTTGTACTGTTCATAGCTACACTTTGGCTATCTGGCCTACTTTATATTGTGCTTCTTTTCAAGTCCTTCTATATCTATTCAGTTTCTGATAGTCCACCTCATGTTTGCCAAATCTAGAAACTGAAAATCAGGAAAATTGTTATTCCCTTCAGAAATTTATTGTATAAAATGATTTAATGACATTTTTGTCTTTTTTTTTTCCCAAGAGCTCTTATTCATTTTTTTTCCATTTTTGAAATATTAAATACCTATTCAATTTTTTCTCTGATAAGAGGCTAACAGGCTAAAACTCCCCCAGCATGCTGTGGTTGCAAGCTACATAATGAATCTCTCAAGCCTTCCAGAAAACAGTGCTGTAATAGGATTTTGTGTTGGCTGGCTTTTTTCTCTCCTTTCTCTTGAAGCAGAAATATAAGGATGTCTACTGGAATAGAGCTGAAGCACATGATGACTGCAGGTGTTTGCAAGGAAAAGGACCAATTAAAACCCTAAAGATTCAGGTACTTTTCCAAAACATAAGCAGAATTTGAAAGATTATCCTTTGCACAAAAAAAAAAAAAAAAAAAAAAAAAAAAAAAAAAAAAAAAAAAAAAAGACAAGAAAAGAAAAAAAGGAAGATTTTTTTCAGTAACGAAGATTCAGAAACAGAGATTTTGTGACCAATCGTGAGCTTTTTGGTTCAAAACACAGTAGAGGTACAGAATATAGGTAAACATCAAAAGCTCCCACAGTCCTTCATATTATTTTTTTTTACCATAACATATTGATATAATCTACTTATAAATTTAAGATATCTTACACAATATATGGAGCTGCAGGAAAATGCAAATGCAGTTTAAAAATTTGGGAGTTAATATTAATGGAGTTAATATTAATAGAGTTAATATTAATGGATCCCTGCAAAGCCAACTTGTTTACCATATAAACAACTTGGCTTTGCAAGCTGTTTATATGGTAAGAAACAGAGCTGCTTTGACTAATTTGGTGTTGTGGACTTGAGCAAAATAATGGTTATCTCATGGTTTTATTATGAATACACAAACTAATTTCCAAATGAAAGATCATCCATGAAGCAATGCCATAAGCAAGTATGTAATACAAATTCTGCAGAGGCCTAGCCTGTGTTGCAATGACCAAGCAATGTGCATGTGTGAAGGAACAGGAAAATATGGTCGCTAAATTTCTACATGCTGTATTCCCCTTTGCTTCAGGAAATTTGGAATAAACATCTGTCCTTGGATATAGGAAGTAATGGAAATTCTGAGTACATTTGTTATCTAAAGCTTCAAAACGGTTTGCTGAAGCAAATTAGTTTAATTGTTAGGATTATTTGTCAAATATTCCATCTCAGCACAATGGTTGATACCAAGCATATTTTCTGTATAACAATTCCTGTCCAATGAATAGGAAGAAATTCTTTTCTGTGGGGGTGGTGAAACACTGGAACAGGCTGCCCAGAGAAGTGGTGGATATCCCATCTTTAGTAGTGTCCAAGGACAGGTTGGATGGTGCTCTGAACAATTTGGTCCAGTAGAAAGTGTCCATGTCCTTAGAACTAGATAATCTTTATGGTCCCTTCCAAATGGAACTATTCTATGACTCAGATGTGATAATTTCCAGTATACCAGCAGTATCATCTTGAATTGGTAATTTTATTTTCAAGTTCACTATTGCTATACACTGTCCCTGAAAAGGGGATTCTGCGTGTTTCTCTTCGGGTGGCATGCAGATGTTTCAGAAAACTGTGCAAGCTTTGTTTTTAGACAATGTAGACAATGCAAAGACTAAACATTAAAAACTTCTTAAGTAATTTTTATGTGGTTTGTCTATTTTCACAGCAGGAGACAGCTTTTGACCTTGAAAGATAATTGCACAAATTCACTCCTATTAAGATCCCTCCCCACCCTCCCAATAATTTAATAAGTATAGGAGCCTGATAAATAAAGCGTGTAATGTCAGTGTTATGAAAGTTTAATCATTGGTCATTACAGTAGAACAAAGTAATTTAATAATTGCTCTGTGAAGTACCATTACAGCATGTTAACTAAGTGCTGTTAAATGGCCAACATCTGAAGAAATGTGCAGTATCTCTCCAGTGCACAACAGTCACTGAGTCTATGCTGCAAAGGGAATGTCTCCAAAGGATGTAGGGGTGCCCCAGATTCTAATGCAGAGTTGCCAGCTCAATCAAAGCAAGAGGATTGGTTTCCTGGACAGCTGGACTTTGGTTAGCTTTACAAATAACCTGGCAGCAGGTACATACTATAAGCTGCTGGAGCAGAGCCAGAGCTCTGGGTTTGCATAATGTTCAGCACAAAAGTTATTTATTTGCTGTCCCTGATGTATTGAAAAATGTAGTGATATCCTCTCTTGTGCTATGCTGTGTTAGATTACAGACAGAGGGATGGGCTAACTATCTCCTGATCACTCACCAGCCTAGTAGGCACCTGCTCATATGCCCCCAAAAGCATGTGTGGAGCTTCAGATATAATTCAGGAGGATCTTTATTAATAATTTGGTTGGGTGCCCTATCCTGAGAAGGTGCAGAGCTAATCAAGAGAAACTGAAGTAGAGATGTTCTATGAAATTCTGAAATAAGAGATTCTGAAATTAAAATACAATTTTAATTTCAAAATTTTCTGTGTCTGGTCTGTAAGCAAACCTGTTGCATGAATCCATAACCTGATGTCACTGTTGTTTATTACCTGTGTTTTGAAACCCTAATTCTGAGTATTTAAAGTTTGCATCTGGATCTGATTTTTAGCTATTAAATATCATCCTACAGACTCAGGATTTAAGAGCTTTGAAATTCAGTTTTAGCTTATATTTAAATGCACTGACACACAATTGACAAAGAAATATGTTGATTGAAATATGCATAGGTCATATCCTGATAAATCTTATCCATAGAGAAAACTGGGTAAACAAGACCACACTGCAGAGACCAGAGAAACGTGACATACAAGCTAAGAAGACTGAAAAGCAAAAACCAGACTTATAGTAGACAAACTAGAAACTCCCTGCACTGTGGCTTATCAAAACTGTTCATTTTTCTCCCTTGATTTTTTTTTCCAAGCAGCTGGTACCTAGATTATTTGTCAGTCTCATTAGCATTTTCATGCTAATACCTCTTAACTGTACTAAGGCCCCTGTTATAATTACAGAGTAAGCAAATATATTTTTGAAAAAAACACAAAATTCCTACAGTTGATTTAGCCATGGAGAGGTTACCTTAAGCATCCCAGATCTTAATTTTTTTTTCTCATCCTTACATTTTCCAATGAAATCAGAATTTAATCTTTGAGGTTTTATCAAAAAATGCCCCAAACAAATTATTAAAAACCAAAAATAATAACCTTTTCTGTAAAAGAAAGAATAGGCTGAAAAGGGTGAAAGACTACCTCTAGAAAGAGAATCTCACCCCTTCATTCATTTCTCCCAAAGCAACCTTTCTTATGCAAAATTTGAATGAGGTTATTTCTTCAAGAAAAAACATGTTCTGCTTTGAAGAGAGGTGAACTACTCTACTTTATTTAGCAAAGTCTTTATTAATTAACTGCCCTTAATAAACATTTGAAAAGCGAAAGTAAAAATGCATGTTTCTGAGCAGTTAACACTTTGATATCCAGATAATGATGCTTAGAGTGGTAACAAGAAAACTATTTCAAGGCATTCTAAAATAATATATATTTGGACCACATATTTATTATTACTAGCTATGAAGTTCAGATTCAGAGGGCTAAGCTTTAACATTCTAATACTGAATATTCCCAGTGAGGATGTTGGCAAAATGTGACTAGGAAGCAGTTATTCTTCTTAGCTGTGCAGCCATTAAATAAGAAACAGAAATTATAGGCTACAAGAAAAAAAAAAAATTTAAGGACTGAGTGCACTACGATTAACACTTTGGTGTACAAGTATACATTTACATTTACAATTTTCTGGTCCCATCATTAAAATCGTAACAAAAATAATGAATATAGTAAACTCCCAGTGATTTGTCTCTTAAGTATAAAGACTGGGGTAAGAATAAGGACTGCATAAGCACAGTGATATAACAAGTCAGACAAACAAAGAAGAGCCTCATATTAGCATTAAAATATATTAAATAATCATGTAAGTTTTGTGACTGGCAGGTAAAAGTCACAAAACTTTGGGTGAAATTGACATCTTTATGAACAAAAAGAAAGAAAAGCAGGAGATCCTGACTATATCTATACAACCAGAATTTTTCTCAGTACAGAATGGTTGCATGGGTAGTGCATTTAAGTTCTTTCATGAAGTGCTAAAATCAGGATAATTCAGTGTTGAACAGTAAATTAAATTCTAGGTAAAAGTCTTGTGTGTAAGCTTCCCATTATGTATCATAGAATAAATAAAGGAAAACATAATAGGAATATGCTGAATGTGAAAAAGAAAGTAGGAGAAAAACGATACATTTCTTGCAAGTTTTGAAGTTTGTGGTTTTCAGTGGACCAGGCATAGGCTTAAGTGTCTGGTGGTTTTGTAGTGGTCTGAACAGATGAAAGGTAATAATTATTTGCTGAGGGGCAATAAAGTGTTTACATCATATTTCTGTGATTCATCAAATTCATAGAAAGAAAAAGATGCATAATTTCCTGACCATGAGGTTTGGGAAGATTTGAATATTATTTTAAAGACACCAATTTTCTTAGTTTCTGAAATGAATGCTAAATGTTTTGGAAACTACCCACTGGAGGTCTCACTCCACAGAAGCTCAGGTTTCTGATTGCTTAATTTTATTTCTTCTGTGTTTCCTGGAAGAAACATTACATCAGTATTCCCATACTCATTCCAGCCTCTGTATCAAACTAGGATTTATTGACTTCTTTTCAGTAAAAATGTTGCACTTCTCTTTTTCTTGGGTTCCTTTTAAGAAACAGAACTCAAAGCAGTGGCTTTGCCCTGCACAGTTTTAAAGTGTTCCTGAAAATTTACCTGTTATTATGCTCCTTAAGCAGTGAATGTGTAAGACATAGGAGAACAAGTATTTTGGGTTTAAGGGACTCTTTGATTCAATTTTTGTTCTGGATAATTAATTCTACTATGAATTGACCATATGTATTATAATCAATTACAATTGTACAGCAGATGAAGTTATTATTGACCTTTGTGAATTTGTTTGGGGCTTATGAGTAAGGGTTAATTACAATTTTGTACTGCATGGTTGGTTTGCTTTTTTTTTGATACATGGATCAGTCAGCAGCAGCAGCTATTTGGTGTTGAGGTGGAAAGATTTTGTGAGAACACTCAGTTTTGGTTTTGGTTACAGCTGGCATTTTTATGGCCCTGTGTGGATGTAGCTTAAATGAGAATGTGTGCTACAATAGCTTAAAAGTTAAGACAAACAATGCAGTAAATGTCACATAGAATTATAACTCTCCAAATGTCCTAAAAAAACGAGCATGTCCTGGACTCCCTGTGTTTTGCACCTTTCTGCCAACTCCATAATCTCTCTTTCACACACCTTTTATTATTGCAATTATGGGGTGTGTGTGTGAAGAAAACAGCGCCAAGACAGAAATAGAGCACGGGAAGCAAAGTCAACTAGGGGAAGTTAATTGCAGATGCTTTGTTTACTCTTCCTTGCTTCCCTTTTACATCAGTGTTGCTCCTGTCCTTTCTTAAATGTGCTTCTAAGTATTGTTGGCAAAATAGAACCGTCATTCAAAAAGTATGGCACAGTCCCATGAAGTTTAATCTCTGTTTTTTGGTTTGTGTTGTTTGCTTTTTCTTGGTGAGTGTGATGTCGTCATTGTCGTCCCCCCCCCCCCCACCCCCCCCCACCCCCCGGCCTCCCCACAGTTGAATGAGTGAGCTGTGTCTCAGGAAAGTTTGGAAGTGAATAAAACTAGGTTATAATTAGCTCAAGGTATCGCTTCTTGCAGTAGGGTTTATTCTTTGAATTGCCTGGAATTTAATTTGACGAGCACTGATCTGCAGACATTGTTAAATTCCTTGACACAGCTATTTCAAAGCTATTAGAGGCTCTGCTTCTCTTTCATTGGCATCAACATTATGCCTTCAAAAGCTCTATGGTAAGTTCAAAACATTTGATAGTTGTTTATACATTTATATAATTTTGAACTCATGTAAATTTCAAAACAGGATGCAAGGCACAAAAACTTGTTCCTATTCTTGAGAAAAATTCTGCCTAGCTCTCAAATGATAGTGTCCCTTTCTCACAAGAGAAGCTCATTAGCAAACTGTAACTCCTGCAGTCTTGCCTTTTAGGCTATGAGTCATTCCAGCTCTGCTGTTCTGCCTCCTTCCCTCCCTTGTGTACAAAACGGGCATGCACTGTTAGTTTTACTGCAAAGTAATTTCTGCTGCCTTGAAAACCTCCTAAATTCAGCTTTAGGAATTTGAAACATAACTCTGAAGCATATTCAGTATCTAGAGTCCTGTAGTCTGTCAGCGCTTCCTGGCTGCAATCTGGAATGCACAGTTTTATTATGGCAAGCATTTCTTTATCATGGATTCTTTATATAATATGTGCACAACCTACAGTTAATGGTGTGGAAATGTTTTATTGCAACTTCCTTTTTTAAGTAGATGTGTTTCTAAATTATTTTGCCTGAAGCATCTGTTATACCTCCTGTGTCTCATTCAGTATTGAATCCCCCTTTCATTTAGACTCTAAAGACTATGAAGTATACAAAAAGAATCCCTTCCTGATTAGTGCTTCCTTACCCTATTTTGTCTGACTTTTGGTGAGGAATACCTTGCGGTTACATTAGATGATTTAAACTCCATTGAGGGTAAAATAATGTGCAAATAGAAGAATTAATAGCACCTTTAAATGACAATACAGTGTATTGAAATTCGATAACACACTAGCAGAGAGTTGAAAGAAAATTGTATTTAAATTACTTATAAACCAGAAAATCCTCTTGCTCCTTCAGCTGTGATCTTAACATGGTGTCTGGCAGAGAAGCAGATTGTGCAATTATGTCTTCAGTTTTATCCTTTGAAATTCCTTCATCAAAGTTTACTTCTCTTGGTCTAATATTTTACTTCTTGCAGGCAGTTTTTTCCCTGAAGCTTCAAAACTTACAGACAGTTTTAATTCTTTCCCATCCAACATGTAATCTACTCACTCCTCTGACTGTAACACCAAATTAATGCGTGGTTTTATTTTGAAAAGCAAACTTCTCTTTGTTGGGCTGATTACCATTTCTTGTACTTGAAAGACTTATTGCGAACTCCTCATTTCTGCAAAGGATAAATCTATTGTCTGTTTCTGTTGGTTCACTGAAAATTTAAGAATGAAACGTGTTTTCCCCTGGATCATCTGTATTTTGCATTTTGTTTTACCTATAATCAGTTTGCACAAACTAATATTAAATTAGTGAAAATTATCACCGGTTCTTAATCTCAGTGGGAATGAACCGTTTTGACATTAAATGAGCAAGGACTTAATAGCCTTCACCATCCTTTTCCTAAGTGTACTGCAATAGTATGAGTAGGTCAAATACACAGCCCAGCTCCCACTGTTGGAGCCCAGGATGTCCCTCTGATGGCCCTGGATGATCTGAGCCAAGCCAGGGGGCTTTGAAGCCCTGGCAGGGGGTCAGAGACCCTGGCATGCAGCCAAAGACCCCTGCGGCTTTGAGTTTGACCCATGGAACAAATTACCACCTTTGTATAAAGAATTAAAGGTCACAAAATTTTAGATAGCATAATAGTAGTAGTTATAGGGAAAAGAGAAATTTTGGGGATTTTACTATAGGGATCTAGGAGGCAAGATGGAGGGATTTGGGCATTGTCCTGTTCTTCTTCCTTCTTCTTCCCAGCCTCCATCTTCTTGGTGATGGTAGCACTTTGGGACTGGTGTAAAGTAGAAAGTCACTGTCTAACATAGGTGATCGGTATTGGAACATAACTGTAAATATTGAATACGTAGTTTATAGTGTAAAAGACAATGCCGGCCCCGTGGGAGGGCAATGTGCCTCAGACTGACCTGCTGAACAGTCCTCAGCAGGCCAGACAGAAAATGTTTTAGATAAGAAATAATAAACAACCTTAAGAATTACAGCCAAAGACTTCTGACTCCTTCTTTGACAGCTGGGTTGGGGAAAAGAGACTTTTAATACATCTCAGGGTAATCTTGACCAGAGGAGATCCCTGCATTTAACTGCATTAAACAGCAGTGATCATGTACAAATAAATGACAAAAATCTCAGCCTGGACTGGAAGAAGATTTTTATATCTTTGTTAAGAATAAAATAATAATTTGAAAGTTCAGAAAAGCATCTAGGCTGTTGTTGCAATTTTTTTCTAGAGATCTGGTGCACCACTTTTCTTTCCGCTTGCTGTTTTATTTTTAGTATTTTGGAAAAATCTTCCATTTTGAGAGAACCAGGAAGATTATAATTCTGCCTGAGACAGCTCGAGTTGGAATGATAAATTAGTTTGGTCACAAATCAGATCTGTTTTATTTATAAATCCTCTGACTTCTGTTATCAGAAGTTAACAAAAGATGCACAACTTTTTATTTATTGGATAAGCCTTTTGGTCTGGTTCTCTATACCAAATAATAAGATCTCTATATTTGTGACTATTACATAAAAATGGTACCATTGCACAGAGGAACCAAAAAGACAAATTATTATTTGCAAAGGAAATTGGACTGGTGGCAATTAGTGATTAGTCAGCAACAGGTGAGTAAGCAGGTTTTCATTACAATTCCACTCTATAAATCAGGATTTTTTAATAAAAGAAAGCTAATTGTTCTAGATATGTACAATGAAGAAGAAACTTCTGTGCTCCTGAATTTGGATCTTCCTCCAGTGCGCTGCAAAACCAGTGTATTGCTATCTGAGCTCTTATGTTTGTAAACTATAAGCTGGAGGTAATGCCTGCAGAATGACAGATGCCTTTGCAGCAAAGAAGAACAAATACTGGTTCAGTTTTTCAGAGCTGAGAGGGTAAAGGAAATCTAGTAATAAACTGTGATCCTGCTTTGTTTATTCCACTTATTTTGGACTCAGTTCAGTTATTCAAAACAATGACAAATGTGCTGTGACACACTTTATTCAGTATGATACCATTTGCAATGAGTTTGTCTTCATACAGAACTTGGTTTTTTACCCATATCCCCAAAGTATTTTTGATCTTATATGTTGCATTAAACCAGGCAATACCAATAACTGTACATTGAGAACCCAACACAAAATTGCACATTATACAATAAGATACAGTAGCTTTCAGATCATGATAGGCAAATTTTGCCTTCACAAGCATATACTGGGTTAGGTGCTTTCTGGGGATAAAAATTCTTTGAAGACAGACAATATCGTATGTGCACTTTAAGGGAAGAATGTGAAAAAGTGCTCTGACAGGAGGTAATTTATTTAAAAGATCCCACTTGTAAATGTTGAGTGTTGTGCAGATTTTTTGAGGAGATTGAAACTGGAATTAAAAAAATTAAATTAAATTGAAAATTAAATTTAAAAAAACAGCTATGAGTTAAATATTTGGCTTCATTTTCATGTACAGTATGATGGTATGACTTTGACAATTCAAACCTCTGTCCTAAATATCCAGAGTACTACTCAGTCTTACTGCTTTTTTCCTTATTTCTGGTTACCAGTCATATTTGTTTAAAACTTGGCTGTAAACTTTGATGGAAATTAATAACAACTGCTTTCATTTTAATTAATTTCTATTACAAAATGGTATCTAATTTTATGTTTTAGTTCATCATTGTTGATGTTCTTTTTGTTTTCTTGTATCATGCAGACTTATTACTTGATAGGCATAACTTGACTCAGTGGAATTTATGCTCTCTTGATCTCTTCAAAATATTTTGACATTTTCAATGATATATGAAATTGCCAGATCATTCTTTTTTAATTTGAAGGATTAGAATCAGTTTAAACAATATTAAAGTTTGTACTGCACAATTAGCTATATTGTGGAGAAGATCACAATTATTTTCCAATTCTCTTTTTAAATCTCTCTTTTTCTCATCTTATTATATGGATGCTTTTATAAACACTGACAGAGATTTTTTTTTGTCTGTTCATTCTGTTATTTGGGATTATTTTTTGTATTGAGAGCATTACATTTAGACTTAATTTGGTGGGATTGTTTAATATTCAAAATCTACCTTAGCAGAAGTGATGCAATGATGATATTAAGTTCTACAAAGGAATTAAGTTTTATTTCTTGATTTTTCTGTCAATCAGCTTAACTCTACTGGCTCTAGTAAAATTAGGCTAACCTACAGTAGCTGAAGGTATGGCACATTATGCAAATCTTTAGTGGCAGTCTCCTTTTCCATTATTATCCACCCCCAGTATTTCACCTTATCTTGCCATATGCCCTGCACACCTCCTTCTTCCCATCCCCTTTTCCCTACCCAAACAGAGTTACCAGCTTCCCTCATATGTTCTTTTTATTCCCCTTACCCCAGACCAAGTTTTCTCTGCCATGTTTCTTATTAATGACTGGTTTTATGAGGAACCTTTATTATACCACTTCATTTTTTCACCTTCAAATACTTTTGTGAACTTTGCTCCCCATTTCTCTCACTAACAACTTGCATTGTTACAGCCTATGTTTTTATGACCTGTTTGATTGTTGTCCTGTTTGACAGTGTTTGCTGGTTGTCTCTTGCTGAATTCACAGTGTGTAGGGTCTTGAAACAGAAAACCGTGTAAAAATTTCTTTGTTTTGGGTTTATAGAGCAAGTTAGCATACAAGAGTTCTCAGATGCTAGACCATATAGACAACCTAAACTGATCCATACTCTACTGAATTTGTTCAGTTTGGTAAATTCATAATTCGTGACCAGAGTACATCAGACAAAATCTATTTTATGTAGAAATTACATAGAAAAAATGAATGCTTGTTGCTGGTGTTCTTTTCCCTTTTTTCCTCCCTTTATTTATTTTTTTCTTTTTTCTTTTCTCTATTTTAATGAGTTTAGGAATTTCCCAAAAATAATTGTTAAGTATTTCCATATATGTAGCACTTTACTTAGAAGGGTTTATTTCAAGGTCAGTAAATTCACTACCTTCCAGTAGGAACTTGGGAAAATGTTCATCTTGCTGTTGGAATTTCCCCAAACTTGGGATAGGAATACAAATAGAAAAAGAAGAGTTAACAAAACAGATATCTGTGCAAATATCCTCCTAGGCTTTGGAAATGTGTTCATCTTTATTTCTGTTTAGCACTGCTGGTGTTGTTATGAAGAAGATCAGAGAGCATAATTCCATACATTTTTTATTTGATACTTTTTCGCGTCTTGATAGGTCCAAAGGACTCTTACACTGGGACTTGTTGGTTTTTCTCTCCTATGTGCATGTGTATGCAATGTTCATATTTGAGACCAGTTATGCTTTCACCCAGTATTATTTCTCTCCTTCAGCACTACTGCCAGTGATTTCCTAAATAATTTATTTCTGCTTTATGTTCTCAAGACACTGTTGATTTCAAAAGATTCACAACTCAATTCACTCTAGCAGCATATTTGCATGGAGAAATATTCTATTTTTCAACAGTACTTCAGCAATGAAATCTTTTGTTATTACAAGTTCTCTATAAATCAGTAAACAATTTTGAATTGTAAATAGTTTATTTGGAAAATTAATTTAATCAATGAGGTTTTTTAACTACTGGAAATTTAAATGTCAGAAAATATGCTTATGCTTCATGGATGTCTTTAAACTCCTCCTTATAATAAAGTCTCCTTGCTTTCTTCTTTTCACTATACAAACAGAAAATTGAAGCGATGATGAAAATATATCACACAGTTTGTACAAAGCAAATCATAACCAGCTTTTTGCTCCTTCAGAAGTTTGGGGTTTTTTTCTTATTAATTAGGCCCTCAAATTATCAATGTTTATGCAGATTTCTAAAGCTTCATCAAAGGTCCTTACAGCATAATGCAATTAAGTTTCAGTTGATTAGGCAATTATAAATAAATGAGATTTTTTTCCGTGTGAACAATGCACACAGATAAACTGTTTTGTGGAACTAATATGATAAAAGGAATTCTGTAGGAGGGTTGTCACATGTATTATGAAAACTTAGAAAATCCTTGGAATGTGGAACTTTAAACATTCTGTTCACCCTCTGGCATCTATTGATTTTTTGATAAGATGTAAATTATGGCCCATTTTTTTCCTCTTTAAGTCAATTATTCACCATAAGTCATGGCTAGAAGATATTTGCATGTTAAATTCAGGCTTAGTTATGGAAAAAATCTGTGCTTTGTACTCAGAAAACATTTTAATTAAACCAATGGCATTTATGAATATGAAACAAGTAATAAATGCCGTTTGTTTGTTCAAGAGATTTCTGATGGATGACAATATTCTAAATTGGAACAGACAGATTCCTTAAAGTATTTAAAAGCTTTCAATGCTTAATGTAGAACAATGATTTTCTAACTTTAAACTAGACTCTGCAAGAAACAGTACACACAATTTTATTCTTGGTGCTATTATTTCTAGTAGAGACAAATGTGTATGTAGAGCATGCAACCTAAAATAAGAGTCTAAATATGCAGGCCGTATGCTTATCCTCCTTAATATGTTTTAAAAGACACGCATTTATTTTAATGCATTCTAATCATTTGATACCAAATGCTGCACCCTGAGCAGGGCACAACTGAAAGTCTGAAGTTTGAAAAAGAAGAATGTTTATTAATATCTGTATGTGATGGATATTAGAGATAGCATGTAACCAGGTTTTGGTAATGAGGCATCAAATGCTTTCCTGAGAGACATACAATTTTTAAAACAACACTGATTAACATCTTATATCTTACCAACAATGATGCCCTTGTGACATTAGTAATGCTTTCTCCACATCCTGTGAGCAAAATAAATATAATAGGATCATTTAGATGAAGCACATATTTAAAGATTTTGCCAGAATTTGGTCAAGGCTTTTTCCTTCTAGAATCCAGCCTAACTCAACACAGGACTCATTTGCCTAAAATAAGGGTTAGAACTTTTGTGTGAATGGGAAAACCAAACTTGATTTTAATAGTAGTATTGCTAGTATTTAATTCTAAATTAAATAATATTTCTAATCTCTCTGATTTCAATTTGTTTTGACATTAACAAGAAATTTATCCTGACCAAAATAAGACTTATCTTTTAGCTTAATTTTTAAGGAAGTGAACATGAGGAAGTCCAACTCCATGTCTGTCTACCACTGATTTACTTTGAGTATGGTGACCCAGTTAAACCATTTGAAAAAATCAAAGATAAGTAAATCTTACTTATATAAAGTTCTGATATAATGCATGCCTATATATATGACTATATATATTATAGATTGTATGTATATACATATATATTTATTCTCATCCAAGAATTTGGTGAACCCCTTTCTCTTCATCACATTCTCACCAATTTGCTTAAAGTAGAAGGCAGCATATGTAGACTTGATGCAGCATAATATGCAGTGACATACAAATATACTAGAAAGAAAGAGAATTTCATTCTTAGTTTCATAGAAAATATCTTTTTTCCCCCCCCTGTTTAAAAAGAGGAATGAAACACACTTCCCTATTTTTTGTTTTTGTTTTTGTTTTTGTTTTTGTTTTTGTTTTTGTTTTTGTTTTTGTTTTTGTTTTTGTTTTTTCTAAATGACCTTAATGTATCCTTTAGGTAAGATTAATATATTAAACTAGGGCTTCAGAACTTTTAAATTGAAAGCTGTTTATGAAATTAAATTTTTATTTAAAAATGTTAGTAAGAAGTATTTTGTTCCCAAAGTATTTCAGCAGTGATCCATGCTATTAAATTGTTTTTTTTGCTTATGCCAAATCTCAACTATAGGCATATTTTCCTTATGCATATTACTTTTTGACGAACTTGTATTTTTCAATAGAAAAGACATTTATTGGAAAAACCTTGGAGCACCTATTCTGTATATATGAGATACAAGTTCCTCTGATACTGATAGAAAATTGAGAGATCATTTCTTAGGGATGGATACACAGGGGAAAATGAAGAATCCAGGCAGGAATGCTGATATTTTGATTTTGATTATTTCATCAAAAACTTAGAACACAATTCTCATTGTTTATGACAAATCACATTCTTTTTCTTACCTCGGGTTATAAAAATTTAATTACCCAAATATTCCTTCATTGATTTAATATGTTTCCCTATTGGCAAAGAGTTCAGCAGTATATTTTCCGGCCCATTTCATAGTTCAATTTTGGATGGGTCTAGTGGCAGGATTTCATTCTTCTTTTCAGCTGTCGAATTGATCTTGCAATCTTAAATGTTTCATAATGGTCATTTAAAATGCAATTTGTTTCTTTACAGCTTTTTAAATCCAGTTTGAATAGCATTGTTATTCTTTTATTGTGTAAGGATAGGCAACATATTATAACAAAAAGAACTAGCGATTTATAGCAAGATATGTTCAGGCTTGATCAGTGGTCTCATCTTTTATCTGACTTGTTAACAGTAGTTATGGGCAATATTTTCATTTAAATATTGATCTGTCTATCTACATCTATCTCTCTTTAAATATATAGAATGCTGTGAACCCCTCAGAGATGACACAGCAGCAACAAAAAATGAGATCAAAAATGGCAAAATGAAAAGTTTCCATCTTCATAACTTTAGCAGTTGGCATTAATAACAAATAATTCCTTATTATTTTATATGTATGTATCAGTTTATTGTCATTTTAATCCTTCTTGTGTAACTTTTATATTCCCTCTTTAATTGCTCTTTCCTTAATACTGCAAAAGCTGTTAGAAGGCTGTAAGGAAGAAGGCGGGACAAAGTGAGACTAGGGCTATGAGGATGTTTGGAACTATTCTAGGCCATGTTTGAATGCACTCCATTTGTTAAAAAACCTCTTTTTCATAGCAAGTAAGATTAGAGTTCACACAACAGTCTTGAGTGAATAAGTCACAGAATAACTCATGTTGATATTCTTTTGTTAGTTTAAAATCAAACAATTTTTTTTTCAAAATTATTAGAAATTGACACCAGTAAGAAGCCATCTTGTTTTTACTTTCTTCTACAATTATTCTGGTGAGTACCTCCAACATTGCTACATGTTTATACAGGGCATAGACAAAAAAGGGATCTGACAGCTGGAAAAGTAGAAATTCTGGAGTTGTTGGTCTCTGTATACAGATAAAGAAAGGCTCCAATTCTAGGTTTCAAGGTGATCAGTGCTTCTCATTGATGAGATTACACTAGGACAAGCTGCCTATGGCCATTGGGAATCCTAGCAGATCCTAAATTTAGCACTTCTTATTTTGCACATGGAGTGCATCCACTGCATGTCCCAGTACCTCACTTATAACTGTTCTGGCATAAATCAGCAGTCACTGCAGACCTAAAACCTTCCCAAAGGGGTAGAAGACATGCTGGAGCTCTCCCTACTACCTGGAGCAAAACCAAAAAGGCGTTCCAGATGGTAGGTTTTCAAATTGAGAACAGTCTAACTGCCTCTACATCAAAGGCCAGTGCAGCCCAAATTGAGGACAGAGTTCTCATTTGCTACAACCTTGTAGAGCTCAGGACTGTGTGTCTACAGTGCATCTTCACTGGCAATGAAATTCACACAGGTGCCAATCCTGCATGCCTGCCAGGCAGGAAAAGAGAAGAAATTAATGAAGTAACCTGCATCTACATTACAAGGGCAGAGCTCTGAATTGTGGCTTGGCATGTGACTTCAACCTCTGATCCATTAAATATTCAAACTTTTTTTCATACACCAGTGGAGGCCTTAAGTGTATATCGCATGACAAATCTTCATCAAAAATAAGCCTTTATCACTAGTCAGTAAATCAGTAACGAATTGCACATATTTTTACCAAGTTTGACTACAGTAGATTTCATTTTTATATTTGTTTACATTTGCCTGTGTTTCACTTGATTTTTTTCAATGCTGAATTGTCTTTGCTTAAACTGAGACCAAACAACTGAACAGTGATTCATGTAGGATTCGAAGAAAAAGAAAGGGAAGGGAAAGGTCCTCCATGATTAAACTTGCTTGTTATGTTGGTTTCTTGAGATGATATACTGGCACCATGATGTATGGCAACCCTCTTCCCCCACAGCTATAATTATAGAAAGTAGACTCTTTTAATGGGTGACATAAATTTTAGATTGAAAAGCCTTTCCAAATTTTCTTCTTTCAGTAGCAGTAGGGCATCCAAAAACCCATCAGTTTTTATCTATATTAATATTTTTAGCAGACGTGTTCAGGGCTGAAACCTCTGAAAAACCAGATCCTGGGGTAATAGAAATCAATAGAGACCTGTTGATGTGATAACATTAATGTGATAAGAATGTAAGCCTTACATTGAGGTAATAATTAGAGCTTTGCACACTTCTAATTTTTTTCTGAATTGAGAAATACCTTTCTGAATGCATTCAGGTAAATCTAATTGCAGATAGAAATTAATTTAGCTTTGTTAAAGTATAGATTATTAATTTATTTTTTTTTGGGGGGGGTGGGGCTTGCCTTGTTGAAGAAAGAGAGATAACACTCTTCATACTCTTATCTCAACCAATGTGCCTGCCCCCAGAATATTCTATGGTTTAAAAAAGAGGAAGGAAAAATTCTGTGACAAGATTTTTTGGTCGCATCTCAAAAAAAAACTCAAACCAAAACCATAAAACTTTTCCCAACTTGATAGGCTACCCTATCAAGTAACAGTGTGTCTTGAAGATCTCACAATGCAATTTGTCTACTGCTAATCTTCCTTAAAGCAATGTCTTCAAATATTTTGTTAGATTTGAAGAGTATAAAAAATCTGATTTTTTTTTTCTTCTATCAGCAATAATAGCATCATAGTATTCAAAACTATGGTCAGTTCCATAGTAGAAATCATCAAATCTACAGCAATGATAATCCTAATATCAGTGCAAAAATCTTATAATGTACTACCACATTTGTATCACAGTAGATTTACTTTGTAGGTGATGGAAATGTTTAGCTATTGTTATAAAACTGTATAGATATATACATGGAACAAGCATCTAAAATATATTTCAACAGCATTCAACTAGTGAAGTTACCTTGACAGATCATCTTGTATTAACACTATGAGTTATGGGATTAAGACTTTTTCTCCAATTAACATAAGTGCAATAGGAGTTTGAAACAACTTTCTGTCTTCTATCACTCAAGTTTTATTTGAACTGAATATACCTTGAAAGAATGGTGATATGGATGAAGTTTCATTACAACTTTATCAGAATTTCACCCCATCAAAACAACCTCAAATGTGTGTGTATATATTTTTATATATATATGTATATATATACTCTATTAGTCTTTTGAGAGATTCCTTGATGCAAGTTTAATCTTACCTTGCATATGTTAGAAGTAAGGCTGGATCATATTTTCATATTTTCAGTATTTGCAGGGCAGAAAAAATGTCAAATAAGGATAGTTCCAGCATACTTACACTGCAGCTGCCAAAATACTGTGCTGGGAGGGTAAATGGCCCCTAATGGAGCTGTGCATTGTCATAACCATGTTGGTACTACTATTTGCTATTTGAAAATTACCTCAGTAATGTCTGTGATCAAATAATTTCTGCAGCTCTTCATCCTAGATTTTTCACAAAACAGTTGTTGCTTTTTGTGAGGCTGGGCAGGGTGTGGGCATTGTTTCACAGTATTTCATCTGGAGTATTTGTTCTTCATTGTCTTGAAAAGCTATAGAGTTAGGGTTTCCCTTTAGATGTTGACTCATAATACAGTTGGTGTGAATTGGTTTTGGTTGACTAGTAGTGTTAGAAGAAAAGACAATTTATAGTGGAAGATGCTGTCTTGCTCTGAGAATGTCAAATACCTGCTTTTCTTGGCAGAAATTATATGAGAGCAAACTTGAGAGATTTTTCTCTGGAGTGAATGATGGAATAATTGCTTGATAAATACTGGTTAGTTTGATATAGGTTTTTGTTTTGAGAACTGGTGGTTTAGATAGAGTGAGTAATTGGAGTAGCTCTTAAAAGTTGTGACAATCTTCTTCTACCTTTAATAAACCAAAAGAATTTCTTATTAATATTTAATAGTACTTGAAATAATCAGCCTCAGATTAAAAAATAAAAAAATCCAAGAATTATGTCAATGAATTTGCTTAAATGAGGTTTGTAATTTTCATCTTACTTCTATAATCTTTCCTTATATTATGATGAATATACTGAACACTTCAAATCATTACAGCTGTGTCTTCATGCAACACAGGAAATAACTTAAAGTTACTCTAAAGTGTTTAAGTACTTTAAATCCTCTTGCTTGTCTTATTCGGGAAATCTGGCTTTTGGTGTTATTTTTTAGAGTAGGAAGAGAGACGAGAAGACAGAAATGCTTCATACTATTTTGACTTCACAGGATTTAACTTTTAAAAGGATTTAAATCAAAAGATTTAAATATTTACATTGGATGTGTAACTATACTAACAAAATACTCTTGTATAAATAGACTGGTTTATATATAGACATCCTTTATTTCTAATTGTAGGCAATAACAAATGATCTTTGATCACTACTGCAGCACATTGAACAGTAGGATTGTAATATGTGTATATATTTAAAGTCTAATAACAATCATTTCAGTCACAAAATAATGTTTATTATAAATATTTAAAATTTTAATAAAATACTAGATTTGTTCTTCAACAGTATCTACACCAGAAAAATGCCTCCATCATTATTGGCAAAATGTGAATAAAAATATATGTGAAAATAGTCTTTACTTTGAAAACGGGATAAATGAAAAAATGTAATATACTATAGGCTTGAGGAAAAAAAGTTGAAATTATAAAATTGGGGCTTCTAAATTAGCATGTTCTAGATCACCCTTTAGTTTCTGAAAATTGTTCGACTGGGATGAGTTTGTGTCAGGAATGCTTGCTCACAGATGAGGAAATGAAATAAAAATGCAGAGAATCCACTTAAAGAACAAGGTCCCAACAAGCAAAATCTTTGTTCTATGCAACTGACTCTGTATTTGTTTATTTAGATGAGAAAGAAATATTAATTCAAATACCTACTACTGGATAAAAGATTCAAAAGGGATGGACTGGAAGTCTAATTAAATTCCACGTGATGGGTGATAGGGACTCTCCCTAAGATTTGTCATTTCCCTTCAGCAGCTCTGTTTTCCTCAAGAAAATTGTCTTCCTGATCAGCATGATCTAAAACAGTTATTTTGCACAGGAGGTACAGCACCTTTGTCTTTCTATTCTTGCATTGTGCCTGCTGGGATGGAGGTGGTCCTGAAGCTCTTTCCTAGATGGGCAGCTGGGGCTGGGCTTACCTGGAGGGGGAGTGTGGCCCTTGTCACCGCTGCAAAGAGGCAGTGAAGGGAGCACGCTGTGGCACAGAGAGCCACTGAGGTGGGACCTGGGAGGTATCTTAGAAGGAGTGCAACACAGAAGTCCCACTTAGTTGCTGGTTGCCTGCTAGAGGCTGAACTGCCTGTTTTATTTGTATAACCTTTCTCTTCCGTCCACTCTGGGAGCGTGCTATGCAGTAAAGCTGAGGCAGACCCTGCTCAAGGCCCTGGTCAGCTCTGCATAGTGTCTCAGCATCGTTTAAGAGTCTGGCCTCCTGCTGGACCATCCTATATTTGTAACTGTCAGCCAGGGCTGGAGTACCCCTGGCAAGTCCTGAGCCCTTGGACCTGCAAGGAGCTCCTCTGTGAAGGGCAGGAAGTGCCTTCTGGTGGGGTCCTGGCTGGCTCCTGCTCCCCACTGTGCTGTGCCACAGCTGGCTGCAGCTCATCTTGGGTAGGAAGCAGGACCTGGGAAAGTAAACCCACCACCAGCACAGGTGCACATCTTTCCTTCATCTGTGCTGCATCAACTTCCTTGCACAAGAGTCTTCCTCTAAGGAAGAGGAAGGTCCTCCCTCCTTGCAATTTGAGTCTGGCTGCAAGCAGAATCCCGTTGGTTCTAATAATTTTGGTGGAACAGAGTTCAGAGTTTAAGCCGGAGCTCAATTTACAGATAAATTAAAGGGAGAGCTTAGATTTTGTGTAAACTTCTCAGTTTTTTCTCACTCTCTTTCCAAGAGAGTTGGTGGAGCTTAGTATATATTCATGCCTTCAGGCCAAAGAGTTAATTGAAGATGCATAAATGGTTGCTCACAGTCCCAGCAGGAAGCCCCTCCTTTATCTAGTAATCATCCCAGCCAGTCTCTTCCAAAGGGTGGCTCAAAGCAGGATTTTAACTTAAATGTACCAAGAACCAGTCTTTCACTCCTGACTGATTAGTCATGTGATACTGCTGTTGCAGACTGTGCTTGCAGTAGAGTAGAAAAATTAAGCCAGGTAATGGTCAATCCTTTCTTCCAGAGGAAGAATTCATTTCTTCAGGGAGAAAAAAGAGCAATAGTAAAAAAAAATAACAATTCAGAAGTGCAATAAAAAAACAAACAAACAAAGAAAAAAAAACCCCACCAAACCCCCCCCCCCCAAAAAAAAACCCCAAAAAACAAACAAACAAACAAAAAACAACTGCAAACAGTTAAGGCTGTGGTGAAAATTTTTACTATTATTTTTATTTATTAATTCATTTTTAGATCCTTGTCACTGTTTAATATAAAAATCATTTCATGTGTTTCTGATAGTGAGATTTTCTGCAAAGAAAATACTCTAAGACTAGGAGATTGACCCACTGCTCCCTATTAGAGGAACCTGACTCCAAAAGCTCTGTTCTTATTGGGTGTATTGGATGTTCTTATTGGATGTTCTTATTGGATATATTTATTATTAATTTCTGGTTTACACTCATTCTTTATCAATATAATGTATCATCTAATCTCTGAAAAGCCTCTGTTACATGAGACTTCCTAGTGTTATCAGAGGAGAAGAAATACAACTTCTTCCTGTTTAATGGTAAAATTAAAAATTAATTATTAAGATAATTTATTTCAGAGAGAACAAAATCTTCTGAAAATCGAAAGTTTGAGGGGAGAAGTAAAGCTTAAGATGTTAAAAAACTGGAGAAACAATAATATCACAATTTCATCTGAATTGTCACAGTAATTATGAAACTTTTTTGGAAAGGGGAATAATTTATTTTTTCATATTATGACATTCTGGTAGTAATCACATCTGTATTGTAGAGCTAACTTATTTTCTAAAATTTTGGTTGGAATTACATTGAGCTGGTTAAAATACTTTCCTCTTTCCAGTTTCAAAGTTATGCACAAAATTTATAATGAGGTATGGGGAAATGGGATAGTATAAAAAAGCATTAAAAAATTTAAGTGAACTCCCAAGAATCTTAGTTTTTAAATGGAATATTGAAATTAATGTCAAATACCAAGTTTTTCTTTAAAAATTTCTCAATAGAATTTTAAACAAAATGCAAAGCATAATGAAAATATGGGATCAAAATAGAAAACACTTTAAGGAAACCATTTGAACAATTTTTATTCCACTGTGAAAAAAAGAATTGCTCAAAGACACTTACTGGGGAAAATGAAGTGTAATTTTCATCCACTGGAGATGTGCTTTATTTACAGCTATAGAAAAGAACCTTGCATGTAGATTGAATGTGTTGCTGTTACAATTTTGTTCTCCATATTCTCTGGTCTTCCAGCCAAGAAGAACTAAGCATAGCTTCTTTTGAAGCCTCTTAATAATTCACAGTAATCTGAATGCCAAATAATAAGACAGAAACATCTTCCCACAATAGAATATCATGCCAAAGAAGTACAAAGAGCAGACATTGAGCCTCATTGGTAATAATCACCATAATGTGTTGACCCATCTCTGTTTGACAAAAAGACTGACTTTGAGTCTTGTTTATTCAAGGGTTTATTTAATTTGGCTCTGTCTACTTGTGGCAGGCCCAATTGCAAGATTGTTTGTTACATATTACTTGGTGCTCTAGGTGACAGCAGACCAGTTAGGAAGGGCAACACCAAGGAATAAGGTGTAAAAGAGGTGAGAGACTGAGGAGAAAACAAAAGAAGAACAAAGAAACTGCTAGTTTCACAAGTAACCAAAGTGTGTATTGTTCCACTTCCATAAAGCTAAAAATCTGTGAGGCTGGCTGGGATATTTGTGGTTTGGATAAAGAAGGATGTAAGAGAGGAATCCAAGGAACTGCCCTGAGCATTCCTCTGGGTTTCCTTCACAGGCAGTGGCTCACTCAGGAGAGAACCAGCTGCTCTGGCTCTCACCACTCCAGTGATTTTTTTTTTCTTTTTACCACTTCACTGAGTTCATGACATTCATGCAGGGACAACAGAAAACTTTGAAAAGATTTAACAGTTTTCTGATGATTCCTGCAAAGATCCCCCTGCACAAATCTGCACAAAGAAGCCATATTTAGATTGTGTTGTGTTTTTTGAAAATTTTTTATTTTTCTATTACATTTACCTTTTCTTCCATATTTTGATGTTAAAACACAATAAGGCACAATAAGAGACAACAGACAAAATGAAGGAATTACAAGCCCAGGCTTTTAAGGAAAATGCTTACACAGCATTAGGCGAGTCCTGGGTCAGTTTCACTCCTGTGTGCCCTGAGATGTGGCTTCAGAAATCACTGTGAAAGAAGCTGTTCCAGTAGAAAGTTTGGCAAACAAACCCCTCCTTTCCTCACCCCTCAAGGTCCTGTCAGAGGCTGCTTTGCCTTCCCAAGGCTCCCACTGCTGCCTCAACTGCCCACTGGCACAAGCTCAGCTGGACCAGAGCCCAGGTGATTGGCTGCAGAAAGTTTATTAGGTAAGAAACGAGGCAGTTTGGACCTTACATGTCTGTTTTGAGAGAAAATGAATGAAAGACAAAACAAATTGCATCTTTTGCAGTAGTGTGAGACAAGAGGTAGCAGATTTTGTCCAGTTTCTGAACATATTTTTATGTTTACTTATAATATTTTAAACATATTAGATATGTTATTTAGATGTAAATAGTGTATATGTAATGTGAAACTTTATTCTTTTGAAAAATGGTATTTACATTTAAAGTGCTAGGGAACTTTGCTGGCCAAAGCCTTCAAGTTCTCTGTACCCACGACCCTAGCCTGTAAGTACAGAGACTGGTTTAATTTAATTTTGTAGATTTCTGGTATGATTTGGCTTTCTAAGGACCCGTTTTCAAACTCCTTTCTGCAACAGTGAGAAAGGGAAATTTAAAGATAAAATTGTAATGGCCCTTAAGAAAGTAGAGTGCAGAACAGTAAAATAATTTATGGTGGAAGTGTGTAGTATGGGCTTCTGGTAGTACACAATATTGCTGGTCATATATCTATATCTATATCTATATCATCTATATCTATATCTATATCTATCTATCTATATATCTCTGTGTGTGTGTGTGTGTGTGTGTGTGTGTGTGTGCACCAGAATTTATGCTTCAAGACTAAAATCTTTTAAAAGATATTTAGTTCATATTAAATTAACCTGGAAGATATGTCAGAATATGTCTTCCAAGTTAAATCACCAAAATCTCAAGTTGTGACAAATGATCCTTTCCAGCAGTGATGTTCTTCCTTTTAATAACAGAAAGCACATTTGTAAGACAGAATTATCCAAAGGAAATAATTAAAATATATGAAGAACTGGTTACACTTCATTACATATGATTTTGAGACGTTGCAGAGTTGGTAGTTAGCACATTAAACATTATGATCTTCAAATGTGTATGCAGTTCTGAGTACAAACTGTGGAGGGGGCAGCCCAAGAGTAAAATAATGATATCCAGGCAGATCCTGCATATGCTAAGAGTTGTTTTTTTCACCCAAAAAGGAGGATTAGTTGATAACTAAAATAAGCAATCCATATTTGACTTAAGACTAAAATAGTTAAAGGCATCTGCTTTTTCTCTTTTTCACTTGGCTTGGCTTTGGCAGTCAAATTTAGGCATAAATGGAAGCATAAACATGCTGTCTTTGAGAGCTGCTTTTACCACTAAGGCACTTGATATGCAAATCCAGAACATAAATTTAGCCTAAAAATGGCAGTGCACAAAGGTTACCCTTACATCTCCCTCTGTAGCCAGAGAGAATGTGGAAAAGATAACTTGTTTTAGAATAAACCATAAATCAAGTAGAAACTGACACAAATTATTATAGTCTGATCCAAAAAATCTTGCACCTAAAACTGGTGCATAACATTGTTAACTAATGCAGGCATAATATTTATTATTTTGAGAATATTGAAAATAGATGATAGGTAAATTTAATGACACACAGAATTTCCAATGAAAAGGGGCAAGCATGCATCTTAAGGAGTTTGCAAACTTTGCCAAATTTACCTCTCTTTTCACTTGTGACTTGAACTCTTTTGTAGAAAACTCTATTAATTCAGAATCTCCCCCTGCTCATAGTAGACTGCCATTTTACACCACATCACTTGAACTGGTATGAGTATCTGCAGAAGCTATAAAGGCAGGACAGTCCCTGTGTGTGAGTGCTTCATGTCATGTACAGTCCACCCCTGTCACTAGAATGTAGTTTGAAGTGACTTCTGCAGGATTTCTGCATGCTGTACCATCAAGAGAGTCAGACTCTTATATTTTTGTGTGTGTTCTCTCTTGCATGGCAGTAAGTTCCTAGGTATGGGCTGACATAAAGGAGGTGAGTAGTAGGCTGTTAGTTTAAAAATAAATAACACACTCTTACCAATTCCCTTCTAATACTTTAATTTTTTATTTTTTTTCCCCAGTTAGCTCAAGCTTTCTAGAAGCAGCAGCCTGGGAACTATTCTTCCAACTCAGTGGAATGAGTTGGGTTCTTCACAGCATGACCTTATGTAATGGAAAAAAATACTTGCTAAGCACTTTAATTTATTTCATTGTTTTTTTGGGTTTTTTATGCTTTGGAATTAAAATGCCTTTAAAGTCCCCAAATTATGTGGAAACTACTGTGCATTGTAAGCATGCATTTTTCTAACCTTTCTATTAGTGACCATCTTCTGATCAAGAAAAAGGACAGTATATTTTAATAATTGATTAGTACAAAATAATTGAAGGAATTACTGATTTGGGACTAGATCTCTGCATTAACTATCTACATAATGGATACTGCATTCCAGTAAAATTGCATAAGCTATTGCTATTTGAAATAAGACCACAACAAGGCCACAAGGTCTAAAGCATTTATAGGTTATGAACTGACCTATAGCAGAGTTAGCTTAGAGTCAGTCACTCCTGTTCCTTCATAGAACTTCTCTTTACTCTCTACTTTTAGCTGTTTCTAGTGTGTACTGTAGCTTTGGTTGTATTCTTTAGACTTGAAGTGCTGCTTCCTGCATTGGATCTCAAGGAATTAGTCCACAGCCCAATAAAAGAATGTATGCTAGTCATTGTATTTTCTTTCTGTATTTCATTGGAAGTATTTTTTTGTGTGCACTGCTGTTAGTGAATTTTAATTTTATTTTGTACCCTTTCATATGTAAAAAATTGTAGAAGTGCAGATAGCTGTCTGGATCAACAGTTGTGAGAGGCAGAAATTCAAACATGAAATAACGGTGATGACTTTTTCCTGAAAGTATTGTCTAAAGTCTTCAATATAAGAGAACACTTTAAAACTTGTATCATTAGTTAATGTTAGAAGTGGTTTTGTTCAGAATAGAACATTGAAAGTAGGTTAAATTAACAGTTGTATCTCTCAAATGTTTCAGTTCAAAGGCTCCATGAATTCTGTGTTCTCTAAGTTAAGGAATAAATTGTCTCCCCATTTCAACTTGAAATCCACATCATTTGATAGGGTTATATCTCACACGTGGGAACCACAACTTTGTAGCACTCATCTGTCAGTCCATCTTGGAATACTTATAGAAAGAATAATACTTCACTCTTTAGTAAATTGCCTGTGTCCTTGGATAGCATGCTTGTTTTTGGTTTGCCTTTATTTTGCTTTGTTTTATTTTGTTTTTCCTGAGGAAGTAAGAGTATTTAGAAGTCATTTTGATTATCCCTTCTACCATGAGGAAGCTGCTAGACAAGAAAACAGTTTCAGCTCAACTTTTAGCTTATCCCTAGTGTCTTTTGAAAGACACAAGTGTAAAGAAAAGAAAACAGACATTTTGCACTTTTCGCATCCATTTTTTATATTTCATATTAACTTTTTCGATTCTCTGAAAGATTCCCCGATGTCTTGTATTAACATAAGAATAGGTTTTCTGAACTCACAATGAAGATAATGTAGTTCATATGATCATTTCATTATTCATTGTGTTCTAATATCTCATCAAATGAGGTCTGGGCTTTTTCCCAGTTCTCCTTGCTGCTGTCTACTTAGAACACATTTTCCCCCACAGGACAGTCACTTTGCTTGGTGTTTGTCTGCTATTGTCTTCACTTCAATTTAAAGTTGACTGCAAAGATTGTTTTTTATATACTTTTATGAAGGACACCATATAAACATAAATTGTGTTGAATTACATAATAAAAAGCCTATTAGTGTGAATAACCTCTTTCAAGGTTGTCATAATGTGTCCTTTTGAAGAAGATAGTCCAATACCATGTTAACTGTGATCATTCAAAATGTAATATACTTGAATTGGTTTCCTTTTGCGTGTATAATGGGATATTCTGAACTTTGTATCAAGGTCATTTTTGCACAATTCCAATAACTAACACTACTGCTGTGAGACAGCCTAATAAATTATCATTTATGTTAGCTTTAACCTAACTTGATGGCTAATTTCCTTTAAGAATATTCCTACAGCTGCTAATCTTCATTACTTGTAAAAATACTAAAAATCATTCCACTGTGTTTTGGCGTGCTGTTTGTTATTCTGCCATTACCTGTCACTCTACTGCTCTGTATCCCGAAGTGATGGAGATGAAAACCCATCTGAAACATCACTGAACCCACTTCTGTTCCTGTGAGACTCCTACCTGGTATGTAGAGAGTGAGCTACTTAAGGCTGGGTCAGTGACAGTGATGTTATTTTTGCTCCTTTCTGAAGCAGGGAAAAAATGTTTTTCCCTTGGAAAGCAAGCCACTGTGACTGCCTACATCAGCAGCAAGTAGAAGGAAGCTAAATAGTTACAAGGTTGAAGTCTGGTTTCCTAGGGAAGCAAAGCATATGCAGACATTTGATCTATCCAGTTGGAAGTTTTTTAGGCAAGTTGTAGAAGCCCAAATTTAGCTGCAGTCTTTTTTTCACAGAGAAACTTGTTTACCCTTAGTGAGTATGTAATAAGTACCTCAAAAACAGGCCTGCAATCTATTTTAGGTGTGCTACTCCTACACATAATCAGATTCACATGGAGCAATGCAATTATATATGTTCTAAAAACTGTTAGTATAATAAGAAAAATAATAGGACAATCTTTTTGTAAATTCCGTCATGAATAGGTACCTTTAATGATATTCTGCACTCTGCTTTTCATCTGAGATGTTAGAAGCACTAGGTGTAATTTAATCTTACACTCTTCTATAGGTGAGAAAACAGACTTGAGACTACCCTGACATAATCAAATAACTCAGTTTCTTGCTTTGCTGTGTCCTGTTTGAAGTGAAAAGCACATTGTCTCCGTCATATAATTTGTAACTCCATTTTTCGTGTATATTCCTCACACAGCAATCAAGTGCCTCTCTTAAACACATGTATTTGTAGTTCTATAACTCTTTAGAGGTGTTTGGAACTGAAAACATGCTCTGGTGGGGTGGTTATCCCCTCATGCACTCAGGCTCTCAGTGTAAAAAGATGAGTCTGCAGAATGGAGATTAATGTTATTTCTGTGTTGTGTACTCTGAGGACTGGCCTCCAGGAGATGGTTTTCCTAGGCTCGCTTACTCCTGTGCATGTAAATATTTGCATAGATTCCTAGAATTTTAGAACAGAAAAATTTGCATTAAATTCAATCAATCCTCAGCCTTCTCTTCTTGAAATCTTAATTTACATAACTTCTAGCTTTATGGTATGACAACACAGTGCTCCAAATAATTTACTCCAGCTGCCTAGGAAATAATCAAATTTTTTTTTCTGGATTTTAAATATAAAAGCTTTTTTTGCTGTAGTCTAAATAATTCTGAAAGTATTTTTTATGGATTTTCATGTATATGCAGATCAAATATGTCAGTAGAAATATTTCTTAAATGCATATTTGCAAATGGAAAGATAGTTTAAATCTAGAGTTTTTGCAAATTGTTTTAAATCCAGGAGAATCAAATAAAAGATAAGTTGTTCTTCTGAAGATTTAATTCTGACCCTTCTTAAAGAAAAAAGGAATCAGAGAAATTTGGCTAAATGGCAGCAAGGTGAGGAGGAACCTTTCTTACAGCAGGTATAAAAGTTGGATGGTCTAGGATGCTCCCTATACCTTCAAAGTTATACAAACTGTTATGATTGCTATAAATGAAATAGCATCAACACTTTGTCTCAACCAGTGAATTACTGAAAGCAGTTATAATTTGTAGATGTTCTCATCCTTTTCCAACTGAAACTCTATTGTATTCTGTGTCTAAAAACTTGATCTGTATGAATTCCAGCAAAGGCACGTCCTGCAGACTTTGGCTAACAGTCTAATGTTTGACACCAACACCTCCACATGAATTCCTGGAAGGTCTTGAAATATCCGTCCTGTAAGGAATGTGAGCATGTCATTTTCTTCACACTATCAAGTCACCTTCTTGAAGTATCATAATGATTTGTTGACCATGAGGATTTCCCCATCTGTTCTATGCAGTATTTTATTGTTCTGATAGAGTTGAAGAGTCTAAAACTTCCAAAACAACCAAAGTAGGAAATCTGAGCATAAATAATCCAATTTGGATTTTATTTTCCTCACTGCAGTTAGTTCCTTCTGTATCTGTGGTGTTGTGAAGAAACATCTTGCATCACATTATCAGTTTTGCTACCAAGTTGTCTATTTGACAAGATGGAAAAAAGCTGTTGCAGCCCTTTGAGAAACCTGGATCCTGTTTTGTAAGCAGCGCCAACCCTCTCTTGCAATTGCTTTCATTTCTGCTGTTACCTTTTGGGCAGCACTTGGACTGAATGTGATAAATCAGTTCAGTAACCAAGATTTTTTTGAGGAAACGTGGTGCAGAATACTTCCAGCTTCATGGTCACCACTCTATACATCAGGAAAAGAAGAAAGCCAAACTAATAACTCAGGAGAGCAGAGAAACCTTAGGGATCTCTTTCCTGGCACCTGCTTATCACATTTTAGGTTTTCCTACAGCAGTTCTATTCAGTGAAAAATTTAAAAGCTGGCAATAGGTTGTGCTCATGCTGAGTGATCAGAATTCCTGCTGCCCCTGCATGCTGTCATGAGACAACAATTTTGCATTTTTAAAACCATCCAAAACTCAAAAATATATTTTTAGAAGCTGTATGCCAGATCTTTCCTCTTTTTTAGGATTATAATGTTATTTTATTTTTATCTTTTCCTTTCTGGACAGTGTAAGCACTTTACAGATTTCATTAGCATTGGAAGTTCTTATGCAGATAAGCAATTGTTTTAAGTTTTAGAAGGAGAACAGTTTTGTCAATTATTAACGTTCCTACTTTCAATGAGATCTTTGGTTTTTTGTAGTAAATTTATGATTCAGTGTGGACAAACTGATATGTACCTAGCTGCTGCTAAAGATGGTGAAGGTTGATTAGAATCAAATTTATGTCCAGATATTGGTGGCTCTGCCTACTTCTGCATTTGTTTGCCAGTTACTTTGAAACAGCAGCAAAAAGGACAGGGAGTTGGCACTGCACCTGGTGTGCAGCACATTGAACTTTCTGAGGTGGAAAGACTTCCTGGTGATTCATTCACAGAATTTTGGGAACCTGACTGAGAATGTGACATTGTCTAAATGTTGGAAGGTCCTCTTCTCTTTTGTAGCAAAACAATTTTTCTGATCTGGCTCTTTAGAGTTGTACCTCACAGACACTTAGAAAATTAGGACTCATATCTAATTATGAATACACAGTGTTGTTATATTCATTTAGTGAAACTGGAAATATACAAGATATTTTTGATTATGAGTTCAGGAGAAATGAAGTTTCCTTGCACTGAATGTCAATACACAAACTGAATTAAGAGATCTATTATCACCTCCGTAATGTCCTACTTGGAATTGCCTCTTAATAAGTTCTACTGAACATATTATTAATAGAATATCTAATTGAGATTTCAGATTGCGCTTCATTCTATAGAAATAAAAGCCTGGTAAGTTAACAATGACTAAAACATCCATTCAAAATTATTTGTCAGTGTTAAAACAAGAAAATATTGTTTTATCTTAGACTGCCTTATGCATAACACAGGATATAAACATTCTGTCTGATAATTGCTACATTAAATCTGGAAAATAGAGGCTATTCTTTACATAAATATCTCATTATTTTATAGAAAAAAAGTTGTGTTACCCTTACTGTTGTTGTTCTTGTTGTTCTGAATTCCTCTCAATTGCCTGCTCATTCTACACCTCTTACTACTGGCTTAATTAATTCTCTGTGACCATCAATTCTTTGTTCCCTGCGGAATGATATGTAAGGCTTTAACCTTAATATATTGCTAATACTGGTATTTTAGCTTAGAAGATGACTGTTATAGTCTGTGGGAATGCTTATGTTATTAAAATACATTTAATGAATGAAAATATTCAGACAGTGACATTCAAAGAGAAGGATTCTGCAGGGAGGATTTATCTGTTTTCTCACTTAAACATGTAAAGTTTAACAAATAACATGCTTTTTTTTTTTACATATATAATGATTTTACTTCCTTTTCAAGTGACAAACTTGTCCAGAAGTAGATCACAAACAAGGTATCAAAAGAGCTATTGCTATATTCACTTTGACCCTGCTGAGATTTTACATACTTCTGTATTTTGTGGATTTTTCATTTTTTATCTTTTACTTTGTGTGATTCTTTTATGTGTTTGACTTCAAATGCAATACAAGTACCATGTCCTGGAGCATTGTTAATCTGCATGTTCATTCATACACTGATTTACAAAGCTCTCATAATTTCTCATTTGCTGCTACTCTTTTCCCAAACATACTTCCTACTGTCTTTGCCTAGCTCTGGTATTGAGCATTCTAGGAAGACTTTCCTTGTTCCTTTGCTCTATATGTGGCACAACATGCATCACCTAAGAGGTACATTGATAAGTACAGTATCAACATTTTTAATGTTTTAGAGCTCTTCAGGTGAAACTTGCTGTAGATGTTTCATAAATGTTGTAAATGCTCTGTAAGAAGCTCCACTGTGATAATTGCTTCACTTTTACCCACCTGAATTTAAAGAGTGAAGAAAATTTCACTGAACTAAATATTTGTGATAGTGATTTCTTTCATTGTGATACCTTCTGAAAATTTCAAGTCTGCAATTGGTTTTATAGAATTAGGGAAGGCAACTCCACTAAGAACAATGTAGCATATGCACGGTGACAGAAACTTCACAGATGATGATTCTTGACACTGATATTTGTCAGATGACATAAAGAAGTACTGGAAGAAACAGTATGGGAAAAGTATATGAAACGATCATTAACCCCAGACTTTTTAAAAATAAATCAACTTTTAAATGAAATATGGACATTATTTGAAATAACATCTGTTAGTAATACCAGTTATCAGAGATGAGTGAGTTCTGCTTGACATAGTACATGAGAGATGTGCTTACAGAAAAGCTTCTCTCTCAGTTATGAGATTAGAATTTTACTAAAATTAATTTTCAGTCTGCATCAATCTTTTATCAGCACACAAATTAATCCAGAATTTTGTTACTTCCTAACACAGCAAAATAGTTAGTGTGGGAAATCCAAGGTGTTGGAATTGCTGTCCATTGAAAGTGAAGATTAATTGAATTTCTAAGTCAGTTTGGCCCTTTAATCCAATTTTTTGTGATCCCTTTTAAATGCTAATGAAGAGCTTCAATTAAACTTAAGAGAACCAAAATAAAGCTTTTATTTCACTAATTTTCTGGACCTTTTATTGTGGTCTTGTTTTTTACTGCCTTTTTCAAGGCTGGCAGGTCACCAAAGACATAATGTGTTTGTATATTTATATGTTTTGTCTGATATCCATGATGACAACTGAATGAGAGAAAAAAACAGAATGGGGTAAGCAACACTTCTGCCACCCACACCTGTTCTGAAAGGCAATTTATAGGCACTTTTCCTGCTTAGTGATGAAAAGGGAATTGTCAGACAACATCACTTCCTACCAGCATTATTCAACTGAAGCAAGAAGGTGAAGAGTCACACTGACACTATTCATCATACTTGCTCAAATACTTAGATGCAGTCACAACAGGAAGCTTGGAAATGCTTTCTTTCATAAATTGCCTAAGACAGTGCAGCTTTCATTAACCAAGCTGAATCAGAATCAAATTTATTATTTTATTTGTGTTAGACACTTGATGCTTTTTTCCACAAAATCTAAAAACAAACTAGGAATAATTTTTGAATTTTGTCTTATATCCAAGAAGATTGTAATCATCCTTGCTTTATGTTGAAGTATACAGAAACATAGAGGGGCGTTAAAGCCAGATTTTCAAGAACACAGATTTAATTCCGAGAAACCTTTATTTTTTTATTAGTATTATAGGTTTATTCATTCCTAGATTTTTTCATTTTGTTTTGTTTTAATCGTTTCAGTGTATTTTAGTGGGTCTTGGAATACAACAGAGAAGAGATTGAGAGGGGCCAACCAGTTTTATTGTAAGAGACGGTATTAGCTTTTTCACATCTTTATTTAGAGCCCAACAGAGCTTTTTCCTGACTAAATCAGAGATTAGAAGTAAATAATAAATACTGAGATGTTTGTACAAGAAGAATTTAGGGAAATTATGTGATTAGACAGTTGAGAGAGTAGTGGATACTCTACAGGCAACAGAGGTTATGACATGTCAATAGAGAATTTACATAGGTCAGGATCCCCAATTCAAGACTGTTAAAAACTGTTTATTCACTTATTTATTTATTTATTTGCATGTTTCTTTTTCTTGCAAGTACTTTTAATAACTCATATTTTTTTCTGAAAACTAAAAAAGCTGTTTGGTCCCTGGTGTGCCATTATATTTTTCTCAAATAGTAGAATGACATTCCAGTCTACCAAAGCAATTTTGGTTGATAAGTAAAAGAACTACAAAGGAAGTTGTGTTCAAGAGGGAGAAATTCTTGTGTCTGCATCCTAAGATACACAGAAGTGTGCAACAGCCATTCAGACAGGGATCAAATTCAAGTAAGACGGAGAGTCAGAGCTAAGCCAGAAGTGCTGGACGTATGATTGACAGAACTACTTCCTCTGGAAAACCTTGCACAGAATTAAGCTATTTAGTTCTCTCTCTGGGAGCACTTACTCTTTTATTTTAATTTTAATTCATCCACATTACACTGGTTATTCCATTTAAATCCAAAGTAGTTCACTAAAGTGAACTACTTTAGTAATATGATTGCACTTATACAGTAGCAGAACTGATAGTCAATGGAAAGAATGCTTTTATAAAAAATATATCTTATTTCTTTGCTGTAAGCATAAGAGATAGTATTGCTAGATTTTACTATAAGATATTATCAGTAAAGTCACTTTTATTTTTTCTCTCTGTTACCAGAGTTGAAATTCTTGAGTTCAGGATATAACACCTAAATTTCTGAAATACATATCACACTGTATGCATTAAACACATCTGATTTTGTTTTTTTAGGGAATGTTTCCAAGCAACAAAAAATGTTTCTTTCCTGTTTTTTTTTCTTAGTGTGCTGCTATGCTTGAATATTTTTATTCTACATTTATTAAGTCAGTACTGTATATCAGGAAGTCTGAATTCTAGCATGACAGCTTACTAACAGTAAATCCAAATGAAGTCAGAAGGACTAGTTCAGAAAGACAGTATTAATTATAAGAATATCGGAGCTGTATAATCAATAGCCTGCTTGTATGCATTTACAGCCTTGTACTAATTGCTTATATCTCCTAGAAAAGAGCAGAGAAAGCCAAGAATCTAAACTTTCTCTTTATTATTTAAAAAATTCTTATGAAATGCCTATTCATTTGTCAGAGAAAACAGAGCAGGATGACAGATGTGTTTTCTTCTTCTTTTTTAGACCTAAATTCAGAAAGCTATTTCTACATTTTATTTTCAAGTTAGGCATATCCTTGCAAGGAAGAGAATGTTGGAAAATTAGAGTTCCCTATCCTGATATCCATGAAAGCCAAATCATCTAGAAATTTTGAGTGAAAGGAAGAAGAGAAGATTATGTCATATGAGACTGAAGGTTTTGATCACAAAGTGATCAAAACCCAGACTCATATCAGCACCATTTTATCCAGAGAACAGGTTTGTGTGCATGGATGCAACATTGCACTACAGGCATGGCATAGAAGCATGAGCTCTCATCTGTGATCATTTGCACTTCCTAATCAAGAAGATTTAACTTTTCGAAACAAAGAAATATTAATGAAAACAATAGTTTATATTACAGTTGAGTAGAGAAAAATTATATTGGAGGATAGATACAAGTAGAAGTGGAGGATAAACTAGTAATACTACTCTGTAAAGGTGCCCTCTTTATTTATTTATTTATCTATTTTAAGTGAAATCTGTTTCCATGAAATACAGAAATGTAGATTGCTCTGTTTGATTCTGCTCCTTCCCAATTGTGTACAGAGTTTGTATAATGACAGGGTGATGCTCAGAATAGGTGGGATGGTAGTGAAGCTGCTGTCCTCAGCATTGGCAAGAGGAATCCTGTAAGTTAGGATTGTTTAAATTTGCTCTGATATAGTTACCTCTGCCAAAATAAGCATTACCTAGCTTTGGTTTTATCACTGAGCTTGACCCAATGAGTTTTGAAAACACTGCTAAGATCTGGCTAGTGAAAGTGCAGGGAAATGAGGAGAGAAGTGGGAAAGTAGTGCAAAGTACAGAAGTAATAAATTTTGCTGCTGTGCATGAATCCAAATTTCTCCTAATTCCTTTTAAAGCCAGCATGTCAAATTGAACACATATTTAAAGAACTTAAGTTCAAATAGTTAAATTATTTCAAAATGTACTGAACAGCAGAGATTAAAGAGATCAGAATGAGGCCTGTAAACCTCCCAAGCACTCTTCAGGATTTGAGGCTATGAACCTCATGTTGGCACCTATCCAAATTTATACAATTCATCCATTTCTTCATGGCAATATGAAGAAACCTTTCAGGTAGTTTCTTAACATCATTCATCTTCCTAGCTGCAGTACAGATGTGTCTGAAATGTCTAATATATTTACATGCACTGCCCAAGAAAATAAATCCCATTACTGACCTCTTTGGGTAGTGAGTTCATTCTAGTGCTGGCAATACTAGCTGGAATACATGAAATGTCAACTCTTCCAAACTCTATCAGCTCTTCAAGTATGCCAAACTCCAACACCTTCTCTTCCTCCTAAAACCAAAACAAGCCAATTAATGTGTGGAATTTTTTGTTTTTATTTTATTTTTTCCCCTCTTAATCACTAAAGTTTTAGCTTCAAGGATATTTCATAATCAGATTGAATAAACTGTAATTTTTGTCTTAATACCTTATACTGATCACTTGGATTATATTGAAAGGAGTTTTGAAACGAGAAACTTCTATGATAATATCTGAAAAGAGCTTTGGGTTTGGTCATTATTGGGCAGGGGAAAGAGGAGAGGCATTTGGGATTATTTTGTTGGGTTTTTGGTTTTTTTTATTTCCATGAAGTTATCAAACTGAAGGGTTTCCTTGTGACTGAAGGCTACCAGTTTGAGTTAAATTACTTCTGCTTATATGTGGAAACTCTTAAGTTATGAAGTTAGTTACAGTCTGTTAGTTAATTTGGCTTGGTAGTGGTAAGGCCACCTTTTTCATTCCCTCAATTCATTCTTTTCTTGTGAATTCCATGCTGCAAAAAAAATTAGGAGCAGTCAACAGACTATCATTAACTCAATGAATAGAATGTTTTCTGAGACATAAGCATCCATATTCTCTGCTGTTTCTTGTCTTGTTTAACCAGAGTGCACCAGTGTAAGATTTGTGCAATACAACACACCAGGAGTGCAGGACAGTGACAACACAGTGGTGGGTGCCCAGTACTCTGTTACTGTGCCATCTCCTAACACTGCAGCCTAAGTTAAGTGCTGTGAAAAAAAGAATAACAAAAAAAATACACCAGCTTCAAGACTTGTTACAATTTGACTTTTTGCTCTTTCTGATAACAGGTGGGAAAATATGACAGCTTCTTCATGGGAGCTTTAATGATTTCACTGCAGTGGAGAAAAATAGTTTTCAACAGTCAATGGGGGTGTTTATTTAAAATATCCCAAACTGTCACTTATTCAGTCACACAGCAAGGTTGTTGAGGATGAATTGACAGAGCTGTGAATCAAGATTTCCTGCCCACATGCTTTCTTCTCTTGTCAGCCTTGTCAAATTTCTCTTGCTGAAATCAAGGAACATTCAGTTCCTTTAAAGAAGTGATCCATTCTCTGTGAGCACAGTTCTTTTTTTCTTCCTGCTTCATAAATATTTAAAAAGCATTAATCTTGTTTGTTACCTGACTGATAAGCACTGGGCAAAAAATCTGTCAATGCAATTTCATTACTGAAATTAGATCAGAGCTTTTTGAGTGTTGTTACAGTTACTGGGTAGAATTTTAAAATATACCCAAATGACTTTGGAACAGATTCATCATTTCCTCTCTTTAGTAGTACCATTATTAATTCATACATTACACAGAGTGGATGCAATTAAAATTTACACTTCTTTTATGGTAAATTCCTATAGCAGTTATTTATGTCGCAGAATGATGCATGAAATATGACTCCAAGACATCATGTCATGGTTTGGGTTATAGTCATACTCTGAGGCAACGGAATACAGATTCTGTCATCTTTATCCTGTAAATAAAATACTTAACATGAATGTAATTACAAAAGAGATCAGTACGTGGTCCATGCAATAATTTGTTTTTTCTATGTTTGCTGCCATTATTGTAATGGATTTTTTTCCCAATGAGCTATTCATTTTTAACAGTGAATACTATGTAGTCAGAAAATCTCAGGAGGAAACTGGAATCTGTTCGGTACCAAAGTTTATTTGGGCCTATAGGAAATAGGAAATCAGGGATTTTCAGTGACTATCATAGACCTTTAATATTGGGAGATAATGGTGTTACTTTTTAAATTTCTCTAATGGTTATTAAGAGGTCAGTCATGGTTTAAACCCTGCTGACAAATCAGTGCTATATAGCAGGTCACACACCCACACCCACCCAGCAGGATGAAGAGGAGCATCGCTTAAAGGTAAAACTAGTGGATTGAGGTAAGGTCAGTTTAATGACTTAAACAAATATGATTATAATTATAATAACAGTAACAAAAATGATAACAAGAAAATTATAACAATAATATTAATAGAAAGAAGATAACAGAAAAAAAGAAAGAGAGGAATAAAGCTCAAGAGAGACAAGGCTGAACAATACCATTTCTCACCATCCACTTACTGGTGGCCAGCCTGTGCATGAGCAGCATTTGGTGACTCCTGGCCAAATGGCCCCAGTTTACACACTCTTTTCCAGATTCTTTAGTTTTGTGTCCTTTTGGAAGAGTCCATTTCAGATCTTTACCCTGATTCTGCCTTATGAGTGTCTCTTTTATATTCTTAAGACACAAGAACCTAAGAAAAGGGAAATTGTCCCTTAAACAATTAATTGAAAGATTGCAACTTTTTTTCTTTAACTCTTCCCACATGACATGTGTCATGCTCTCTATAAAGGGTGTCACTGCAGATTTCTCTGTTTCACTGGATACCCCCATCACTTCCAGTTCCAGGATTATAGGATGTGCCAGGTTGACAGAGTGGGGGGAAAAGAGCTGCAGGGACAGAAAGGGAGAGGACAAAACAGCTGAGATAAGTGGAAGTAGCCTGTGGGACAAATGAGGAAACAATGAGTTTTACATCCTTACTGAAGCTGTCTATGGTCATCTTGGAGTGCACTGCCTCCTTCACCCTCAAACCATGAAAACTTCTAAATTATAAATTTATATTTATATTATTATAGAAAAATAAGTAGGGAATGGTTAAGAGTAGAATAGTTGTAAATATTTGAAATTTTACTGAGAGAATCAGACAAAAAGATGACCAGAATGGAAAAAGGGTGTGAGTGTAGTGGAAGGGCAGTTGCAAAGAAATATTCCCTCTTGGAAATGTTTGTGGAGTCTTTAAAAAAAAAAAAAAAATGATCAGAGAGAAAACAGTCTTGGAGCCACTGCCAAATGTTTACATATATTCATGAATCCTTCCAGACCTGAAAGAGATTTTCTCTGTGAAGACTACAGCACTAAATTGGTTAGGTCAGCCTATGCAATCCAGAAGTGGAAGGCTAAAACTCCCCTTACACGTGTGCTTTTTTCTGTACCAATAAGACAACTTACAGTTTCTAACCTTAAGAATTAAGAGTTTATCAGTCTTCATGGGCTTGCAGTCTGTATATGTAAATACAGGACTTTTTTTTTTTTTTAATCATGATCTGTGCTGAACTGTTTCATTTAAGTTTTTTTTCAGAATCCCCCATCTCTTCTGGAAAAATAGGATATTGAAACTGAAATACAGTAGCTCTCCATTCTAAGCAGTCTGATAAATTACACAACACCGTGCCAGAGTGACATTCCCAGTCTATTGCATTTGATTTAATACTTTTAAACTTTGTTATAATAAGTTTGGCTAGCAAAAAAATTGCAACTACAGATGTGCATCTCTACAACTCAAATAGTAATGACTTCTTTCCAGCATGGCCTGTTTTCTTCAGTCTGGAAGAAAAACTGAAGGAGAGAAACTTGAACAGTTGCATTGCAGCAGGAGTCAGAGACTGACTGCAAGATCAATGGTTTAGGCTGGCAGTGATCCACTGCAGCGACAGAAGGCGTCTGTAATAAAATCCAGTCTGGGAAATTAAAGCAGATGATACAGGTATGAGACAAACTATCCCTTAGTGGTTGAGGGTGCTGTCTCTGTTAAAATATTTCAGAACCAACCTTTTTGCAGTCTATCCTAGTGGGGATAGTCAGTTGTCAAGTCTTGTCCTTCCTTTATCTGCTCATGAGCAAGGCATATTTTGTATAACATAACCTTTGGAAATAATCTCTGCTTTTTTTGTCTAACAGTACTATTTTCTGCCATTTCTGACAATAGTAACAACTTCCCAAGGGCAGGCTGCTAAATAAATCTGAAGGAAATTATAAATATGGGCTTCCAAAATAAGCATGTATTTGAGTTTTAGCATTAAAAACCACACATATCAGACACATACTTATGATCTCTCTCTGCCTGCCTTCACATTTCTTCTACTCCTTTGGCTACAAGCCCTGAAAAGTAATTGCTGATAAGAAATGTTATTCAGGACAGATAGAAATGTTAATGATTATGCCTGTGCTACACCTGAGATCATGTAATAACCCATGTCTTACAAGGGCTAATTATATAATTAGGCTGCGATATGGATGAAGTACAGTAATCATAAAGCCCAAGCTGAAGGAAAGAATTTTGATATATACATTTTTGATAGATGTTATTCTCTTAGCTACTGTTCCAGCACTTAAATTTGCAAACAAGTAGAAATTCAGGATACTTCTTCAACGCCTGTTCAGACAATAAGTGTTTTTTTGATGTTTTATACTGCTTACTCTCCTAAATTATCTGTTTTTACACTTCCTTTACATATTTACAGTAATTAGCCCAAACAAGACCCAAATTTATGTCATAAAACCAAACAAAGTATTTGTAATTCCTAATGAAAAAGGTATTCTCACACATCAGTATTCTGCTGAACAACACATACAACAGAACTTGGTGATATAGTTTCTCAGCTTTGCATAAGAGCTTTTAAATTGCTGACTGCTAAAATCTGTGGAAGAGAAAAAAATGCATTTTATCCACCTTATTTTCCTTTTTCCATAAGTTTCACCTTCAATTTCTTGCCAGAGACAGGGTATGGGGCTATATCTGAACCACATAACCATTTTTTAACTACATTCTTTAATACAGGTCTTGCAAATATTGGCATCAGGCATCTGATGTTCTTCCACCTTTTTCATTTTACACAGTAGGAATAGAATTTAACATCATCTATATTAGAAAAAATATGCTTGCTAATATCTCCCAGAAAAACAGAACAGCTAATGTTTTATTTTTTTTTAGATAACATTAGTGGATGATAGAGTATTTTGACAACCTAATGATGGTCTTTTTGTTTTTATTTCTTAAATATAATGTAGGCCTGGTTCTAGTACATTCATGGGTGTTAACTGTGCAAGTCTTGCTAAGACGAGGTAAAATACAACTACACATGTACATGATCATAACCAATATATGGTATGTAGTGGCAGTTACTCTTTAGGCTCTTTAGGATTAGGGTTGCTCCATTCTGAAATTATAATCTCCTGTCTAAAATCTCTACTGCATTTAAATTTTGTGTAGATCCTGTAGAAGAGGTTTTAATCCCTTTCCTTGATCCTTCATTTCTTCTAGAGTCTGTACCTATTGTTAGATCTTTTTTAAGTCTAAATACTGTATTTAAATGAATTCTTGGTCTTTTGAGTTTAATGGGAACTTTACACAGGAATAGTCACTGGATTCCCAGAAGATATTTCGGTGACTTCACCTAAGGAAACCAGTAAGAAAATGGCAGAAATCCTCCTCTATACCTATCCCTTAGTGTGGGGTTCCTCACACTGAAATCTCTGCCAGTTAATATCTGCAGTCAGAGACTTCCATGGAAAAGGTCTGAATGCTTCCTCTTCTAGTTTCTGTTTATCATTATATGGAAAAGTAGCATCAGCTTTTCAGGGTTTGCTTTCTTCTTGCATTTGAAATGGTTACTGTAAAATCATCAATTTTAGGCACAAGGCTAGAATAATTTTTTATTTAAGGTTTTTAACCTCTATAATATTTCTTCCTATATAGCAAATAATTAAGTAAAGGCTTTTATATAAAGGCTTCATATTTGCCTAAGGAAAACTGTCCTGAAAATAGGGTTAGCATTTCAGGACTGCAGGCATCTGATGTTCTACAGATACCAGTGAATAAAAAAATTAATCCAATAATATGCAGTTCTTCTAAAAGAGAAGATGTAATAGATCTTACTTGCTGAATTAATTGATTTTACATGTAAATATAATCTTTTTCTAAAGACAGATTTGTTCCCAAGAATACAGTTTGAAGTAATGAGGTTGCCTAAATCTGATGGTGTTCTACCTCATGTTTGAAAGCTTCACAGATGAAAGAGAAATTTACAATCATTTTGCAGTCAAGTTTAAATAATTAATTTGCTTGCTTACTGTTCAAAGCATACTAATAAAGTGAAATCTGTTTAATGGTGAAGATTTCACAGTAAAAAATAGTAAATGTGTCTAGGAAATATAATTAACGGAGCTAATTTTTGATTATCCCATTATCAGAGTTATTTCCTATGTTGTGGAGACTGTGTTGCTGTAGAATTTTCCAAAGTGTGCAGTGCATTCCTACTGTTTGGCCATTTGCTGTGCAAACAGCATAAGATCCTTGATGTGAAGAGGAGATGTGGGTGAAGAACTTCAGACCAAATGCATTTTAAAGTTTAGGAGCAATACAATCTTGTCTATCCATAGGGATTATCCATAGGGATGTCATATTAGAATCCACAGTGGAGATTTCATGGTCTTTATGAGTAATAAGGTTATCTTCCATTAAGCCACAATTTTTAATTTTTAATTAAGAGGAAGTCTTTTCCTAGAAAGTAATGCAATGCAGGATAAATATTTCAAATTCAAACAAAAATTCCACGTTGTTTAATGCTATCTTTTTTTTAACAAAAGAAACTTGGGTTTTTGTTTTCATTTTTGTTTTTGTTTTTTTTGTATTAGGAGCTTAAGCCTCCCTCCTGAAAGAGGCATCGAAGTGTTAGCACACTCCATATGTAGCTACTCTATCTAGTGATGTGACAAAAAATACAATAAACAGGTACTAAGATTAGACTTTCATGAATTGGATACATTAGAATAAAAGATGTTCAATGATGTATCATCAAAGATTCAATTTTAAATGCTTGAACATGAAATTTCCTCCCATTTTGATGGAAGTCGGTTGAATTATTTTAGTCAGAGCATGGGTGAAAATGTTGATATCATTTAATAACTTCCTAGCCTCGAGGAAAACATAGTGGGAGTGTGATAATGAAAATGTTAAGTCTGATTTATTCAGAACTGACACTGTGATTGGCAAGATGAATGACTTGTTGCTTTGCTAGATGAGGGTTTTCTTACGAAAAGCTCCTTAAGATGGCAAGTTGGTGTCTGTCATATACAAGGACACTTTCATATTTTGTATACTCTTTATCATTACATTAGTAGAAAATGCTGATGCTGATCAGGAGACAGTTTATTACAAAAATCATTGAGCAAGAAGAGTTGATTTTCTGCAGAAAGACATTTATACTAGCATTGCTTCAGATACTTGGGGTGAAGTAAATGAGAAAATTTTGTAGTAGAAGCAACAGATAAGATTTCAGAGGAAGTATCATGATGCAAGGGTGCATTCATCAAATCTGAGAATACCTTAGAGCCCCCAATATCTTTTACTCCTAAACCTAAAGGTGGTCAAGGTCATCTTTTAAATGAGTGATTCTATTTGTTAATATGTGAATTTGTAAATTTACTGAATTAGGAGCTTCACAGAAAACAAATAGCTTTTGCAAGTCCTTAATTGTTCCCTTGGGAAACATGTGAAGGCATGTCTTGCCCCTGCATGCCAACTGTAATCAGTTTACTTATAGCACATATAGACAACCACACTTTATTATTTGAGATACTGTAGTAGATACTTGGTAAAAACTGTGATAATAAAATTATGTGCCAATGGTTGTAATGCTTTCCAAAAGATGATGTTAGAACTGTAAAACTGTTTCCAGATGAAACACTTCAGTTTGCACCACAGTATGACTGAAATTCCCCAAAATGTTTGCTGTTTGCTGTGGCTATCTCTGAGCTCACCCGTTGTTCAGAGAGTTGAAAGCTAAAATTCAAAGTACCTGCTAGGGGTTCTAGTGTGTATTGTTCTCTAGGTGATATTAATACTAATTTTATAATGGAAAAATATGGTAGAAACATTTCACACTCATAAGAAGTATGACCAGAATAAAGCTTTTTCTTTCTTACCGATTTTACTTTCCTTGTGATATTGGAATAAGTGATTGCATTTCAAAATATTTTTAGAAACCTCCTTAACCCTCTTTTTTTAGCATTATTAATGACTTCCATGCTTTAATAGATGTGAGCTGCTGCAATTCCACAGCATGATCACTTTCCTTAATAGAACATAATGCAAATCTTCTGCATTGTTGAGGTTTAGAAATAAACGGCTTTTCACATTTGCATATGGAAAGCCTTTGCAAGGCTGTGGATGGCAGTATCTTATCTCTCTGGCATAATTCTCAATTACTTCCAAGAAAGGCTTCCTGTCTTAACTACTTGTTAGAATATTAGAATTAGGAGTTGTAAGATTTTTTTTTGGGGTATGAAATAAAATCAGTTTACTTTTTCCCTCAGAATGCCTTTTTCTTAATAATGTATGGTGTCTAAACATGAAAACTCTAAGTTTGTAAAATTACTTTAAAATAAATTAATTCTTCATTAATTCCATATTATAAATTAACTTCTATTTGTCTGGATGGAACAGTATTTTGTTACAGTTGTGTTTAAAATAATTTTCATTTTTAAATTTGGAGTTACTCAATTTTGTGGAAGTAACATAGGACATATTAAGTTAGATACTGAAATATGGATAATTGTGGAACTATCATCTCTGCTAGGAAGCTATCATTATTTCTTTATGGGTTATAATAATTTAAATTTGCATTTCCAGTAATTAACCCTGTATTGTGCAAAGACTTGATCATGTATGGATTTGTAAAAGTTATTCTCTTAAATCAGTGGCCTAAACAATAAAAGAAATTCCAGCTTTTCTAAGTGACAGGTTTCATCCATGGGTGTACTGCTAGAATTGTTCTTTAACCTCTACATGATTTTAAAACTGGGAGGTGTATGCTTATCTCTGAAATAGAGCTAAATAAATATTCAGCTATTTTCTCAAATATATTAATTTCATTTTATGGTGTGTTTAACCCTAAGATTTTGCATAATATTAGAAGAGAAAATCAATTGTTTTTTCTAAACATATTTTAGAATCAAATTTTTTGATAGGTCTTAGACCAGCACTGAGTCCCACTATCAAAATATCTACATGCAAATGTGTTTTGGGGTTTAAACCTTTTCAAATGTTGGTGTCAAAAGGAAAATAAAAAAATTTCATCCAGTATGGCCAAGAGAGAAATAAGAATGTGCTGGCTCAGGAACTTCTCCATCACATAATATAAATTTGAGATAAATTATAAATAATTTATGCCATTTTTGGCCTAAATCAAGGCCAAAGATTTTGAAATATGTAGAAAATTGGCTTGAAAAGGCAAATTGAGAAGGCCATCAGAAGGAACTGTTAAAAATTACAGCCAACTTCTGGGCAGTTGATTCTGCATAACAGCACTATACTGCAGAGAAAAGTGAAACAAGCTTTTGGCTTGATTCTAATTGTCCCTGATCAGAGTGCGCCTGATTTACGGATTGGAGCGAGCACAGAGGCACAGCGTGCCCTGCTCGCTCAGCCAGGCAGCACATGTGCTTTGCCTGAGTGATTAGCCACGGCAGAAGTGCCCAGTCTGCTGCTGACGGCCGCGCAGTGATGGACGCTCTACCTGATCCAATAACATGTTTTACACTCGCCAGGAGCCCGCAGCATTACTGGCAGTGTCTCTGACTGCCAGGCAGAACGAGTCAGTGTACAGCACTTCCACAGTCCCTGCTGTGCTCTGTGCTCGCTCACTGGTGTGGCTGATGTGTGCTGATGTCTCAGTCAGACTAACCAGGAAGCATCTTTTTGTTCATGGTGTTCAGTAGGGGCTTTTACCCTTATGATTTGCTAGTCATAGGTTGAAAAGGCTGCTTTTTTGATATGTGCATTTGATTTTAATTATATTTTACCATTCCAATTGCTGTAGAGTTTGTGATAGCATGGCTGAAGAGTAAATTGTGCCATTCTGTTTCATGACAACTATATAAAAATTTCCATTCAGTTAAAGTTGTGCTGTTAATGGCAAGAAGCTCACTTGCACAGTAACATGGAATCAAGGTATTCTAAGTTGGATCTGAGAGATTAGTTCAAATGTTTTCACTGAGTAAGTTAACAATAAGAAGTCATTAGAGAAAAAAAAGGTGGAAAGCAAAATCAGACAAATTGTCTGAATTTCTGAAATGGTAACTCTTGAGAACTTCTTTTGATCACATTTACCTGAAAGGATTTTCTAAGATGTGACATGACTACTCATTATTTAAAGAACATACCTTTACATACATAAATAAAAAACGCAGCGAGCAAGAAGCATTAGTGAAGGAAAGTGTTTACTGAAAAGAAGGAGCAAGCCTTTGTAAATAATGTATTTAACTTCTTTTTCAAGATAAAGAGCATGCACACTTTCATTGACAAGTTTGTATCATGCAACATCTATGGGAGAATAGAAAATGCATTAATAAGTTTCTGAAATTAAACGTGTGCCTAATAGTATGTGATTATGTTTCTGCAGTTTGACAAGCAAGCTGAATTAAAACTAATCTGTCTGGTGACCAGGAAGAAAAAAAAAGAGGAATTGATTGACTGAGATTCTAGCTGAATAGAATATTCTGCTTAGCAAAATATTGTGCAAAAGGGAAATTAAATGTAGACACTGAAGAAGGTATTTTTCAGTAGAGGTGCTGTAAAGAACTCATGCTGATCATTACTGTTGGTACAAAGCACTGCTAATCACCTGGGATCTGAGAAGGTGCACTTGTGTGGCAGTGAATGTGTTCTACGAAGTCCTGGTTTTCCATGAGCTAGCCTGCTGTGACTCTGCTTCCTGCTGTTTCCATTTCTCGACTGATATATATGTTACTGCTGTAGATACCTCTGCATGATGGTTTAGATATGACCTTTACCTTTTTACCACACCTCTGGATTTAGTTGAAAAAGGAAAAGGAGAGCTGTCTAGTGTATTTTAAGCATTAAATCTTAATTTTCAGCACATTTAGGACTCTGGGTTTTTGTTTAAAAATTAAAGGTAGTGCAAAAGGTACTGTTCAATTTCATGATACCTGAAGCTGCCATTTATCATTTAATGAAAGTACTCTTGAGACATTACTGTAGAAGAGAATGTTAAAAAGTAGCTTTTGGTATGAACATGCTTAGATAATGTTGAAGAAAGTTTTAACTCTTAAGCCATTGTTATGCTTACTTATGAAAGTAATGAACGTATTAATGGAGTAAAAAAAAAGGTAGTATTATATGCAAAGCATAATAATAGCTAGGGAGTAAAAAGATTAATAAAACTGAGGTGTTCAAAAATTAATCAATAGAGTATCTTTTTTGTATCTAAAGATTTACACTAGTACTTGTTTTTTTCTGCCGTTAAGAAAAAAATAAAATGAATTTCACTTATTATTGCACTTGTAAAGTTAAAGTCTTCGGAAATAAGTTATTAATAAGGTGGCAGGGTGTCTTGACATTCTACTTTGCCTTCTTTTTTTTCAAACTCACAATTACTAAGGGAGCTAAAAAATGTTTAACATGAATGAAAAAAAACCCTCATCTTTTTGCATAATAGGATCTTAATTTGAGTTATACCTTTTCTTCTATGATATGGTGGAGTCCATTATATCCTTTATACATAGTTTTGTGTTTCAAAAAATCAAAATTTCAGTCCACTTAAATCAGGCCAGCATAATTATAAATAATAATTTTGTGATAGTCATTCACTGATCTTGATTTGTGGTAATTAAAAACTGAGACATTTTTTGCACAGCTAGTGTTTCCTTTTACTCCAAACTTTGGCTTCATCCCATTGTAGAAGATGCTTCTATTGCTTTTGTATCTGAAAGGTGATCAGTGCTATCTACTGCTTCTGCTTCACAACATACTTTTTTTTCTTTTTTTTTCTCTTAATTACCTTATGAGTCATTATTAGACATAGTAAGAAATGGGACAAATCTTCTGCCTTATTTACTTAAATACAGTTAGCTGCTGAAAAGAGATGTGCTTACTGTGTAGTTATTTGGGATGGAAAATCCATTTTCAGAGAATCTGCTTTGTTAAGCAGCTCTTGATTGATACCTCTTTAGCCACATTGCACTGCCGTTGTCACTTCCTGGCTGAGGTATTAGGATTTCCAAGGGTTTATTGCATCCTACTTAGCACTGAGCTGAGCTGTGCACTGTGCACCATGTCCTATGCCTTCCTTTATTCTGGGACATGTCAAGCTTTTCAAAATGTGTTTGAGGCCAGAGAGGAAATTTTGCAGCAAGACCCTGTCAGAGATAGCAGAGATGGCACAAGGAACACAGAAGTCTACTTAAGCAGCTGACTTCATGTTACCAAATTGAGACAAAGTTGTCACACAGCTAAACTGTAAGGAGAAATATGTATAGGAACCAAAGAGTAATAACATGAATAGCCCTTTCTCTATGTGTCTCCTTTGTTTTGAGGGTTAATTAGAAGCTTTGATTGATGCCTTCTTAAACACACTGTTGAAGTGTGAAGACATTGGTGTGCTCTGTGACTGAATGCACCATTTGAAAGGAATCATGGGTAGTTAACCTGCCATTACAGCAATGGTGCAGGTGTTGTGAAAAATGAGTAAAATCAAAGCTAAAGCCACTGGTAAAGAAAGTTCACATTTCTTGGTCCCTTTCTGCAACTGCAGAGTCAGAGTCGATTACATATGCTTACCTATCCACATTCTCACTGCAGGCTTTACAATCTGGTAGGGTGACTTTGAGGATAGAAGGAAGAGTAGGATGAAGGACAGAAACAATTGATTGTTTTCCTAAAAGCTGAGTTCAATACTGAGAACGTGTATCCAAAATGATGGCAGGGAAAAATTCCTCATTGTAATCACAGCTGTGAGATACCTGACTGGTATATTTCAGTGTTTAAGGCTGGTAGCTGTGATTGAATTAAAGCTGGTTTTAGTTAATTTAGATTTAAAATTTTGGCCTTAACTGATATTGACCTTATGTGCATTGTTTTTCTTCTTTGTAGCAGTGTTTAATGGATGCTTTTGAATTGATTCCCTGCTTTCAAATCCGAAATTACGTCCTATTACATAGGATGCTATGTGTTTTCTCAATATAATACTAGTTCTGTTCATTTCAATTTTGAGCTTCCTTCTAACTACGCTTAAAATCTAATCCTCTGCTCAATCTGTTTCATTCTATTGAAAACAGCACTGATATCCGTAATTTTAGACTTTTACACAATTTTTAGAGTAGTTTCATTTTGGCAACTTTTGGTTGTCTGTAATCTTCTTCATTTTCATGCCCATATTTTTAATATGTTGACAATCCCTCTATGTCCTTATGCAGACCCTTTAATCTCCCATCTGTAAAAAACCCCCAAACTGAAGGCTCTCTTACAATTAGCCTTTTTATTAATTGTGAGTATATAAGAACTTGTACTTAATGGCCAACTCTATAAGTGGCTTCAATGAATACAGGGAAATGGGGCTGGCTGCCATGATAGGCTTAGATTGAAGGCATTTAGGATTGGTGATACTCCTTGTGTATTTGGGGCCTGTTTTGACAGGCACTTGAGAATCTGATCAGTGTCATATAAAGCTTTACATTTAATTTCTTTTCGCTGTCTGTCTTCTTCATAGATGGAGGTGTTCAATTAGTTAGCTTTTAGTATTTGTTCTGTTCTGCTTCAATCCAGAAACTGGTCTCAGTTAAAAAGTTGAATTAAATTTCAGATTGGTTTTAAAAAACTTGTATTTCTGCTTGAGAATGTATGCAGGGAAAATTGGCAAAAGACACTGGTCCACCACTAAATCTCTCCATCCATTCTGCATAAATACATACTCTCTAGCTACTTCTCACTGCGGTATTAATAGCCATTTATTGCTTTCAGTTTTTAGAAAGTGATTTTTTCTGCAGATGCAGATTTGTGAACTTTACAGCTCTTTCTCCTCCCTTGGTTCCCCACGTCCCTCTCCCCACTTTTTAAATTTCTTTTTTCTTCCTGACCCAATCTATCTTCACATGCTGGAACAAAAATACTGAATAACACTGAAGGTTTGATTTGGTTTTATTATCACTGCTTCATGTCAAGAGGTTTTTAAATGGTGCACAATGGTCCTTTTGACAGATGGGAAAAATCTGATGTATATGACCATGCTGGTCACTTTCACTTTTCACTTCTGGAGAGGTCAGAAAATGCATATGGTGCCAATCCACATTCCACTTTTCAGGCAAAGAATATTTTCTTGTTTCTTATTAATAACTTTGAGCCCCAACCTTTAGCCTAGAAAATGGGCTGGTGGCTTTGGACATATGCACATTTTTTAATACACTAGCGCTGTACTTAGTACTCATAAATTTTTGGCTAGATCTTTTGCTCTCACAATGAGTGTGAAAGGTGATAGTGGTTAATACTGACAGATGAAGTCAGGAACAAGAGTAATATTACATTGTCTGAAACCAATTGAGAGCCTCCTCTAAGGTGATGAACTCCCTGGTCTAATTGAAAACTACATGGGCACAGCATATTGGAGAACAGCAATCTGTAAGATTCCCTCCTTTTATAAAGAAAAAGGATTCTAAGGAAGTTGGAAAATCTATTTTCTGTGATAGAATGAGGCTCACTGAAGAATATGTTTATCATTAAATTATCTTATATACTGTAGTCTAGTGCTTTTATGGAGTTGTATTTAAATAAAAACAAAAAGAAAATACCAGCAAAAGCTGTATCAATTCTTGTTGCATTTAGAAAGGTGGTTTGGTTTTTGTTTCTTTTGCTACAAAAATTTCTTAAGAAATAACATCTTAAAAATCAGGTAGTTAAAGCTAAATTTATTGAAATAATATTACAACCTGTTTTGATTAGTATGTAGTCTTATTTTAATGTAAATTTCATAAATCCTTTTATCTGCCACTATAATAAAAGCTTGCTATACCTGAGAAGGAAAACTATTACTTTTCACCTATCATTTTTATTTGGTGCTCTCAGCTGTGCATTAGTATTCAGAATCAACATTAATCATAAAGCATTTAAAGACTTTTCAAACAATCCAACCTGTCATTTTACTGAAAGAAGATAGTGAGGCATAAAGCTAACATTGTAAAATAAAAATGTATAATTGCTGTCATTGTTGCACATTTCAGAATTTCAAAAGAAGATGTCTTTGGTAATGGAACAGAATTTCTCAGTACTCATGAAATTTGAAAGGCTAAATTTTGTTTTTTCCAAAAGATTGTAAAAAAAAAAAAAAAATCAAGTCCCTTGAGCTATAAAAAATATTTAGTCAACAATGTGACCCACTGATTGTAGAAAAGTGTGTGTGTTGGGGGGGGTTCATACTTCTGTAAAGGTGGATAAGTACCTGGGAAAACTTATGTGTTTATAGTCTGTGCTTGGATCTTTTGAATGGAACCAGTTGCAGTGGTGAACATACTTGTGAACATACTTGCAGAAACTTGTTTTGTGAGTCAAGGGTGAAGGTCTAATGTCACAGAAATGGCTGAAGGATAAACATCTCTGCAGCATTTTGGGAACACCCATTGTATGTACTGAGTAAACCTTATTGAACGAGGAATGTAGTTTCATAAGATGTGAAAGATCTTATGAAGATAAGAAAAAATGCATGGAAAGACTTTAGTAGCTACTACGTAGTGGAGGTTGACAATTGCAATGATATTTGTTCTGTAGCACAGCTCTGACCTGAAGGCAGACTGTGATTCAGAAATAAATTACCTAGAATTGGCAAACTTATCCTTGAAGAACTCTGTTCTTTAAACAGAGAAAAAGATGATCATTAGTATGTACTGCCTTTGGATCAGTACATACTAATATGCACAACAGAAACAAAACAAGATATTATTGTCAATAAATAATGCTTTTGTCACTAGTTCTTTATATAATAATGGTGATAAACCAGGCTTTTTAATAGAAACTGTATAAAATGTTTCTCCTCATTTCTCTTCAGTAGTATTCTTACTGGATTATTTCTGTGCATATTTTCTGGAACTTTTTTGGTGACCTAGGTATTTTTAAGCATCTGAATATTGTAAGCAAATTCTCTAGAGTATCAATACATACAAAAGCATGTGACATTTTTTGAGTGTTAGTTGATATTTCCCAGGTGTTTGTACTGGGTCCAATTCTGTTTAACAGCCTTGTTAATGATGAGATACAATCCATACGCAGCAACACGAGACTGGGAGGTGTGGCTGATACACCAGATTTTTGTGCTTGACTGGATATAGAAGTGATCCAACAGGAAACCAATGATGTTCAACAAAGGGAAATTCCAAGTCCTGCACCTGCAGAGGACTAACTCCATGCACCATTACATGCTGAAGGATCAATAGCTGGAAAGCAGCTTTGCACAAAACCCTAGCAAGCTGAACAACGTGTCCTTGCAGCAAAATAGACAATTGATATTCATAGATGCAGTAGAAAGAGCACTGCCAGCAGGGCAAAGGTGGAGGTCTTTACTCTCTACACAGCACTGATGATACTGCATCTGAAATGATGAGTCCGGTACCGGCCACTCATGGAGCCAGTTCAGTAAAGGGCTGCTAAAGAGTTTAAGAGATGGAGCATGTTTCAGGTGAGGGACATGTGAGAGAGCCAAGACTGCTCACCCTGAATTTGCAGTGGGCATCTTGTCAGTGTGTATACATTCCTGATGGGAGGGTACAAAGGAGGCAATGACAGACTGTTCTCAGTGAAGGGCCAAGAAAGTGCAAACTGAAATACAGGGAAGTCTGTTTAAATACAAGGAAAAAAAGCATTTTCTTTATGTGGGCTCAAACATTGGCACAGGATGTTCAAGGAGGTTTTGGAGTCTCTAAGCTTAGAAGTCTTCAACACATGAGTGGACACAGCCCTGAGTAACACGTTTCAACTTATCCTGCTTTGAGCAGTCTGAGTATCTCCAGAGGTCCCTTCCAGCCTCACCTATTCTCTGGTGCTGTGATTTAATGAGTGTATGTTATCTGATGTCTAAGAGCAAGGTCTAAGTAAAATTGCTAAAAGGTATTTGTTGAATTGGCTTTTCCTCTACAGAAAAGCAGTCATAGAACCCTGGAAGATTTTCAGAGTTACATGATGGAGGATATTTGGAGGAGAAGAAAAACATGAACTTTGTTCCTCATGTTGCAGTGGGAGGAATGACACTACAAAAACCAGGAACATTCATTTTATGTTTTAAACTAATGAATGTCTTGATTAATGCCTTCTAACTCAACTAACCCAAATCCTGCTCACTGAAATCTCCAATTTCTAATGATAGAAACTTGCTCTTCCAAATGAGATGGATTTTTAATTAAAATTGCTCTCATTCTTAAGTGGTATGCTTTGTCACAATATGACCTCATATTTCATAAGTTTGAAAGATGCCTAATTCTAATTTTTTCCACTTTATAGGAAAAAAAACTGAGGGTCCAAGAAAATGTGTGCTAAGAAATTATTGACATGATGGATTTCAATATCTCTAAGTAATTAGTAAAGTTATGCTTGTCTCTTTCATTAAAGTCACCATTAGAAAACCAGATGAAAAGATGACTGTGGCAAATGGTTTTTCAGGTAATTCTTGATAATGTTAAATGTGGTTGTCATTTCAAATGATCCCTATGCATCTTTTCTTAAATATCCATCCATCTACTTGAGCTGCCTGCTCAATAAATTGTACGTGGAAATCATTAGGATAATTTCATAGAAAAAATTCTCCCAGTTTAACCAGCTGCAGAATGTTTTCTCTGCTTTTTTTTTTTTTTTTTTTTTTTTTGTGTTTTCTTTTTCGTTCTCCACTTGGTGAAGAAAATTGGCAAAAAAATCTATATTACAGATATGCCTCTCTTCTTTTCTCCTTATTACATTTCTTCCTTTTTCAAGCTTCTTTTGGAGACAAAGTATACTACCAATGTGCTGAGTAGAAAATTGTAAATCTGTGTGAAGGGCCATATATTGCCTTCAATTTCTGCTCATGCTTGCCTTTAGTTTTAGTGAGAGAAGTGCACCAAATGTTGATGGAGGCACTGGTACCTGTCATAGCACAAGGCTGAACTAAAGCACACTTTCTTTAAATGTACACACTTTGCCAAGTGAAAGCCCATATTATTTAGGTTATTTTTCACATCTCTCATTGCTGTAAAGTCTACTCTGTACAGAAGCTAGAGCAGGAGAAGGACTAAATTAAGGATTTTTTCATCTTGACTTGTTGAAAAAAAGGTTGGTTGGTTACTTGTCTTTTTCAATGTTGCTATTATATGAGAAAGGTGATGTGCTGATAAAGAAAACAGAGTGCAAAATTATGGCTGCTACTGAATGCTTCATCCTGCCAGGGGTGGAGTGAGAGGAACAGATATTCCTAAAGAATAGAGAGAAAATTAATTAACAGGCACCCTCTAAGTTTAAAGTGCATATTGTTTGTGTGGTGAAAATGGTATTCCCCTAATACCCCTAATCTGCCTCATAGCTTCTGGAGTTAAGAAGCTTCTGAATAGTCTTGAGTAAGTCTCTCACTGTTTATTGTCCACACAGACCTCACTGTCTATTTAACCCCTCTGAATTCACTTTATAATATTGGGCATTCTTCATTCCCTTTTGACCAAAACTTGCTTGTGTAATAGTGGTGAGGGGTTTCAGTCCTGTAATTTCTAGCTGTATTAAATACTCTGTCTTAATATTGTTGGATATGCAGTTGGGTTTTTTTGTTTGTTTGGTTGGTTGGTTTTTTTGGCGGGGGGTTGTTGTTGGTGGTGGTGGTGGTTTGGTTTGGTTTGGGTTTTTTGGTTTTGGGTTTTTTTTTTTTCCAGTTCAGGAATTGCAGTATCCTTTTAGTCCCCCTCTGATGTTAAAAGAAAGACAATTCTCTCCTGGATGCACCTGTCATCAACACTTAGAAATTTGCCATTGTTTTGTTTCAGAACATTCTGTCTTTCTCACTTTTTTCATTTACTGTTATCTTTCCTTTTGACAGACTTTTTTCTTTTACTTGTTTAAGCAGGTAAATAGGAGACTCTTTGAATAGCATATTTTATTAAAACAAAAACACCTAATTAATTTCTTCTCCAATTATGTGCTCCAATAATCCTTTAATGCAGACTCCTTGAAAGTTGTGTTATTACAGATAGGAAGAACTAATGTAAACTAGAAATATCAGGTGCTTTTTGAAAGACATTTTTTTCTCTGTTTTTTAAAGGAGTCAGTGTACTAATTGCTTACTGTATACCTTATGTATTTCTTTAACTGCATTATCTTGGAGCTTTTATTAATGGGGGCCTTTAAAAACAGGAGCAATTATTTAAGTTTAACTGGATTGAGTAAAGCAAATATTTGCCAAAAATGTAAAATCATTGTCAACTCATCTAACTTCCCTTAAATGATCTTTTATGAAGCATTAAAAAAAAAAAAAATAGGAGCAGTGCTTCTTGTTTATATTCCCCAACAACAAAAGGGTTATGAGCTACGTATTTGGAGAACAGGAAGCTAAATGCAGTGCCTCACAGGGATATTCAAGTGGGGAAGATATTGATTCCTATTTAAAATATCCTAAAATAAAGTAAATATAAAAAAATCCTAAAGATAAAGGAGAAGGAGAATGAATTAACAAAGATGAGTAATAGTAACTCTTTCTGTGACCATTTGATTCCCCCTGAGTGTACTAGAACTTTTAGGTGATCTCAACACTGCTCAGACACACCATGGAAGTGTACAGAGACCCTCAAGCTTTTGATTAAAAGCGAAAGGGACAGACAGAAACTCGAGTTTAGCTGAGAAAAGAGAGACATTCAGGACAGCAAATCCAGAGCAGATACAGGAGGAAAACAGACTGGCAGAGAGGATAATTTAGGGAGCTGAACTATTTAAGTGAAGAAGAAATGGGGAAGAGCAGGCATTTCGAGGCTAAAGCTAGTGATAAAGTATCTGGGAATAAAGATGAGGGGCAGATGTTTGGCAGCTGACTGGGAAAGTAGGTAGCTGAGGATGTGCAGATTGCCTGCTGAGATAGCCTGCATGGTGTATTCAGATAAATTAGGATTAGGAAGGCAAGGGCAGATTTATGGGGAATGTGCAGAAGGGTTGTATCCTCTGAAGTTCACTTTCTTTCTGAGCTCTGAATGGACTATGAGACTTCAGAGACTTATGATTCCTCTGCAGTCAGAAAATATCAGTTGAAGGCAGCCTTTGATTTTTTGATCCCTCTGCTATATTTTCAATAAATTGTATAGTGCAAATAGCTATATCTGCTTTGCCAGATTTTTATTTGTCAAAATACAATAATTCCCTGTCACCATGTGTATTTTGGTGAAAGTTTGGACACTTGGAAGGTCTTTAGGTTCATTGTATTTTCTTCTTTCTGACTTGCCCAAATTTCTCTTTGGCAAGCTATCTAGTCAATAAATTTGCTGTATACATAGTGTAGTGTGAGCATTCCCACATAGTTACCTAAGGCAGGTTTTTTGTGGGTCAGTTATTTTATTTTCTTCTGTTGTTCTGAGAAATTAAAAACGACTCTTCCACAAAGTGAAGCTACAGGCATTTTATAATGGAAGTAAGAGAGAGCTGTTGTTACAGAACTCCTGTCTTTCTTGAAAGTCATTATGTAATGGACAAAATGGTAGGTATTTGATCTCATTATTACTGTAAGGATTTTCTTATTGCCTCTGTACTCCTTTGCAACACTAGGTAGTTACTCAAACCCTACTTCTTACAAATGTTTAATAAATGCAATTCTCATTTTTCAGAGTAGGAGCCAGAAATTTCTGTAGAAATGTCTGGCAGAAATGCTGAGCACTTGTAACTGTGAAGCCAATGGGAACGCTACTTTGAATGCATGAAGTACCATATAGCAATCACCTTCTGAAAAAAATCATTCTCTCGAGTTATCAGGTTAGGTGTGAAAATTAATAGGATTTTTTCCTTAGTCTGTCTATGCCTCAGTCAACTATTTATAAAATGGAGTGATATCATCTTTCATTTTGCTGGCCATTTTAAAGATTGATTAAGTTTTGTGAAGCAGTCCTCTGTTCTGAGAAGTGCCATAGAAAGTTCAAGACAAATGAACAGATTGAACAGGTTTGCCACAAGTTTTAACAGTTTTCAGCAAATATTGACTAGCTGATCATTAATAACTTCTCAGGTATTACACATATCAATGTTACAGGTTTTCTGGGAGGGACGGAGGGGAAAGGCAGTCAATTAGAAATTGGATAATTTCTATACACAAGTGAAGTGAATTCATAGTTGTATAGAATACCCTAACAATGATGGAGTTTAACTTCTTATGATTTTGACTGTACAACTTCATAATCAAATTCTTTTAGTTTTCTTTTGGCTTTGTAAAAGTAAACCTGTATGCAAAATTGAACTGTAAAAAAATACTGTTTTTAAAGGAGTAAATTGTTGTTTTATTGAAGAAGATGGGAATATTTCCATCACTTATCATTTATTCCTCTAACTTTCCCCTCATTTGTAATGAATGAAATAATATTTGACTACATGCATGACTAGTATGAATGCCAACTTAGAAATAAAAAACTTTTTCATTTATTTCTCCACTGAAACGTCAGCTCTGGCCGTACTCATAGAACCCTCAGGCTGGGGCAAGGTTCAGAATTAAATCTTTATATGTGATCACAGAGTCTTTCTGAACTCCTAAAGTTACTCATTATTGCATCTCCTAGAAATGGGCTCAAGTGACAGGCAGCTCTTCAGCAATGCTCCTGCCAAAACCACAGATGATATTGGTATGTATCTGGACTTGTCACATTGCTGTGATTGACCACCAGTGGTAGTGTGTAAAATGTTGTTCAGCATATTAGACATAAAAATTGTTTCAATCAAACTTGATTTTTTTTTCACCAAAAAATGTGTTCCCCTTATTTTTGTGATGAAAGTAAAACAAATGTAATTGATTTCAAAGGTGTTTGCAGTTAAGTACTGCAATGAGCACTGGAATATGTATTCCTCTCTAGATGATTTCCATGGGGTGCCTAATGTTGCTTGGATGCCTCACAGGTCATCTTGTTTTTCAGGTATACATCAGGGTGCATCTAAAGCATCCTAACACAGGGTAACAGGCATTATGTGTTTAAAGTCTACCATCTCGCTAGAAAAAAAAAATTCTCTTAATAACAGACATTGTAAGTTGCCATACATTTTATCTGAGAAATTCAGATTCTCTTCCACTTTGTACATGTTTTCTTTAAGGGAAAAACAATCTCAGGTTAAATAGACTGCACATGATATATTCCTTTATCTGCTTTTTGTGCAATTTCTTTCAAACTCTCTGTCTCACTTTGTTGATTGATGCTTAATATAATCCTAAATTGACTTATGGACAAATAAAATTTCATTCTCCCTTTCCTTGACATTTTTTGTAACTTTGTCAACAGTACAGAGTTCTCCTGTATTTTTTACCGTCAGTCTTAAATTTCTGCCATTCAAAGTTTAAGAAGAATCGTAATTTTTAGAAATAAGATTATTTCATCATTTTAATATTAACATTATTGCTATTATTTAATAATGTTGGAGGAGAGTCTCTTGTGTTCTTGAATAATTTTGACTAAAAAAAGTCATATAAGTATCATATAGATTAGAGGAACTGATAACTAAAGCAAATAAAAATGGAAATAAAACAATGCCTGCTGATGTGGAACATAGTTGTTATCTGTTCAGATTTCTATCTCTGGAAAATATTTGTTAACTTTCATCTCCAGCTTTATCTACCGGGAAAGCTGTGCTATCACTGCTGGAGGAACAGTGAGCTCCAAACATAATAACTTTCAGTGAGAAAATTGAAATAGGTTTTAAAATTGTATTTTCTCTTACTTGATTGCTTAATAGTGCTTTGAATTCTAAGACTGAATATGAGCTGGTCTAATTTATCTAGTGTACCTCTACTCTGGGCATGTAGGAATTTCAGACTGTATTTTTTTCTGATGTTCCCAGTTCAACAACTTGAGCTGATTGGCAACAAACTTATTAGTTTTATGTAAAGGGAAGCAGTAAAATTTCATCATTTTTCATAAGAGTAAATCACAGACTGATCCACAGATAACATTGCTGCAGTTTTGAAACAGTACTTCATAATCAGATTCTTCATGGAATGCATCTGAGCACTCAAGAAGTTGATAACTGCAGCTCCGTAGGTAATTACACATGGTGTGCAATCAACTGATCAACATGATACAAATTATACACTTATGTTGGTTTTAATCCAGCAAATTCTACTTTAATCAATGACATTATTATAATTTTACATCAAGACTAATAAGACCAGGACTTGACATTTTTCATAAGCAAAATACTGAGTCTCAAATTTGTGATTTACTTTTGTAAGAATGTGTTAATTGTGTTGTAATGATGTTCAGTACTGACTGTGGCTCTGCAGTGATGTCCCCTTGCACAGCAGGAGCAGGAGATAATTGTTTAGTCCTATTCCTTCCTTCTCAGGTGAATTCTTCCTTTATAGCACTAGTATGTCATTCTTATGTTTGTTCTCTCTGGCAATTCAGATTTATGCTTTACCTTAAAATGCTAGACATAGAGCTGCTGGATTGGGTCCAGAGGAGAGACACAGAAATAGTTAGAGGACTGGAACATCTCTCCTGTGAGGAAAGGCTGAGAGGGTTGAGATTTTTCAGTCTGCAGAGGAAAAGACTCTGCAAGACCTTATTGCAGCCTTTCAGTACTTAAAGGGGCTTATAAGAAAGACAGAAACAAAATTTTAACTAAGTTTGTAGCACTAGGACATGGGATAATGGTTTTAAACTTAAAAAGGGCAGCTTCAAATATAAAAGGAAGAATTTTTTTATGATGAGAGTATTGAGGCACTGAAACAGGTTGCCCAGAGATGTAGTGTGTGTCCCATCACCAGACGTGTTAATTCCAGGGAGTTGGAGAAGATGATCTTTAAAAATTCCTTCCAACCCAAACTATTCTATGATATTATTCTATAAGTCTATTACCAGTGTCTGGGAAGTCCTTCCACTAGTTACATTCTCAAAGTCAGCCCAAGATTGTACCTAAGGATCATGTTGCCGGCATTTTCCTAGACATCCAAATAATACTGCTATTTTTCTCATATGTGAGATGGCAGTTTTAGTTGTGTGTTGCCATATGCAAAAGCTTACATAATTTGCCACCCTCAGTTGAGGAAATGTAAAGACCCATGTTCATCTTTCTAGACAGTCCCCTGTGGTCTCAGCTTGCCCATACATCATGTACCCACTGGAGAGCAACTTGACAACTCTACTTCCTTTCAGCTGCTAAGGAAAGCAGGAAGAGGAATCTAGGAGTACAGCCCAGAGCTGAGTTTTATACATACTTCATTGTGTGTTGTGACAAAAGCTGTTGGACTCTTCTTAAGATTAACAACCAAGTCATCTGTACTGTCCAGAAGTACTGTGTGGGTAGAAAAGCAAATTTCAGCCATCTTTCCACTATTTTTTCTTTGGAACTGTAGCTCCAGTTGTCTCCCAGTACGTTGGAGGCAAAATAGCTGGCCAAATAACTAAATGCCAGTAAACTGTCAAGTAGCTACTTATATCAAATAACTGCTGTATATGTCTTATTTGTTGACTGCCAATGCTTCCAGACTTCCAGATTGCTCTGGAAGTCTGATGAGCACCAGAGGATGCAGAAAACAGCTCTAGGAAAGCAGGGACCTAGACAGCATAATCTCCTGCCTTAATTTGGTCTTGTTTGTCCTCAGAAATATCACAATTACCTGCAAACAAGACTCTTTCCCTGTGGTAGTGCTAGTTAATCTCAGTGTGAATTGAACAAAAGGTCCTGAGGAGCGCCCGAAAGCATGGCAATATGGAGGGATGACAAAGTCTGCAAATCTTGGCCCTGGGTCATGCTTTTCTAGCCCACATATGGGCAACAGCATGAAACATGAGGTGATTTATCTGTTCCCATTATATTTAAGCCTAAAAAATACTATAGCAACACTTACAAGCTAGTCAGAAGTCTTAAGCATTGAATTTTTTTCTTTTCATTTTTCAGGATGCTGACAGTCTCCCTGCTGATAGTTTGATAGATTGAATGCTTTCTGTAACTTTCCATAGCAGGTTATTCTACCCCTCTCTAGGCCCATTCTTTCCTCCTTTGATTTTTGTCAGATTTACATCTGTTTCCTTAGCAAGCTACTATAAATACATTGTCAATTCCACTTACAATATATTCTTAATATCAGCTTCAGAACGTGGAGCAGAAAGCAAAATTACCGAGTTGTTTTGAATAAAGAGCTCTGGATTTTTAAATTCATCAGAATCCTTTTTTTATTTCCTCTTTGGAGGATCCCTGTCTTTGAATTGTTTGTGCTGTGCTTTGCCTAGGGATGTGTTTGCATAATAAGGGCTTTGATTTGAATAGATGAATAGACCTGGGTGTTTGTATTTTCCCTCCATTTTCATGATTATAGCAGAAAAAAAAGTGCAAGGAGAGTTTTAGCTGAGTAATTTAGTGTATTTCCACATTGAGACTTGGTTTTGCTGGATAGTATAAGACAATGCAACTCAGGTAGATAGCAGAAAATGTGAAGTGTAAACAATGGGAAGAAAAAGGAACTTCAAGAACTTAATCTATTTTGCAACTGTGCAACAGTCAATAACTACAAATTAGAGCTTGAATGATGGAAAATCTCAGGTATATTCTAAAAAGGAACTATAAAAAAAGCTGCATATTTAGCCTCTCTGACTGTCATCTTTGTGTAACAGACTCAGAGAAGCATGTCCTCATATTGTAGGGATACTTTTTTTCCTTTTCCTGTCAACACTGTGATATTAGGGATTACATGGCAGTGAGAACAACAGCTGTGTGAAACATCTAGAGACTTAAGAGAGCACTTTTTCTTATTGAATTTCAGGCTCTTTTTACTCTAGTAAAATTCTTTCACACCTTAAATTATTGTTAAAGTTGCATTTAAAATAAAATCTTTACTCATCAGAGGTTATTCAAAAGAGGTTGAGTTCTCTGCTTTTGCATTGCCTTTCTGGAGAGGTGTGATGACTGATATAGTATAAACATACCTAAAAGTAATCAGTTTTGGGCATCTCTTCTCTCTGAATGATTTTGACTTGAATGTGACAAGAATTTGAGGAACAGTCAGAAATTTGAGTAAATAAGAGAGTAACAGGTTTTCTTAAATACATCTCATCATTTTTCCTTTGTGTCTCTTTCTGTCAAGACAGCTTCCTCTGTCTGAGCTGCTTGTCTTTCACTGTTGAAAGTGGAGTCCTGCATAATAAATTCATGTTTTAAGCACAAAGTTAAGTCAGAAACTCATATTGAAGGTTGATTGTAAGGTAACAATTTAAAGCAGGAAAAGATAGATAATAAATCTATCAGATTCTCCATATTTTATAAGAATCTATATGGATTTGAAATAAATTTTATTTTTTAAAAATTGTGTGTTTGTAGGCTTTTTGGTGTTTTGTTTGTTTATTTGTCTTTTTCCCAGCCCTGGAAAAAAAACAGCTTAACTAACTAATTGCCTTTGCTTAGGAAATATGGTCATGTAATTACAATGTAATTGAATTAGTGTTCAATGTACTTTCTCAACTGCGGTTTTAACATGTTCTTCATCTTGCTTGTTTCATACTGAACTATAGAATAGTTGAAAGGCATTTAGGCTCCTGTTGAGTTGTAAAATAAAGTTCTCATGTTTTTGGTTTTTTTTAATTAAGAGAAAATATTGTTCAAGTATAGTTATGAAACAGTTAACTACAATGAAAATACTGATTGAACGTTGAAGTTTTTTGCAATTTCAGGCATACTTTAAAAACATCAGTCAAGGATATAATTTGATCAGTCAGGTTGTACATGTGACTCCTATGTCAAAATAAACTCCACTACGGCTTGGACCCCTTCTCCTTCAGGGTTTGCACCAAATAGCTGTTTTTATGAATGGCAAAGTTTTGAGCATTTTTGTGTATGATAATTATATTCCCTCTAATTCTAAGAGAGTTGTTAGAGGTAAGCACAGATCCACTGATTCTTCACCAATTCCCTATCGCATACATTTCCAATTCTCCATCACTTCAGTGTGTAATGTTTTACAGCCTGCAGTCTTGTTTCTCCCTGTCTTATTCTATTTAACTTTATCTACCTTTTTTTAGCAAGTAGTTGTATCCAGCAGGAGTAGATTTGTAGAGAAAATCAGTAGGGTCTCAGGACACAGCATTTGTATATATGGGAGATATGCTGGGTGATTGGAGGAAGACCAGTTGCTCCCATCTTCAAAAGGGGCAAGAAGGACCCAGGAAACTATTAGCCGACCTCTACCTCTGGAAAGGTGATGGAACAGGTCATTCTGGAGGTCATCAAGTAGCATGGAGAAGAAAAGGAGTTCATCTGCATGGATTCACCAAAGGGAAATAATGTGTCAACAATCTGACAGCCTTCTATGATCTCCTGGCAGGACAGGTCAATGAGGGGAAAGCAGTGGATGTTATCTACCTCAATAGATAAGAGCAAGGCTCAACTTTCTACAGCTTTGGACACTGTCTCCCATAACATCCAGTTAGGTAAGCTCAGGAAAAGTGGGTCAGATAAACAGACAGTGGGGTGGGCCAAGAACTGGATGGGTGGTAGAGTTCAGAGGGTTGAGGTCAGCTGGAGGCCTGTGGTCAGTGGCATCCCTCAGGGATCATACTGAGTCCAGTATTGTTGAACTTGTTTGTCAATGACCTGGATGAAAGGATAGAATGTACCCTCAGCAAGTTTGCTGATAGTATGAAACTGGGGGGAAAGGCTGATACACTTGAAATCTGTGCTGCCACTCAGTGGAATCTTTATAGGCTGAAGCATTCGGTGGACAGAAATCTAATAAGGTTCAAAAAGAACACATGTAGGTTCCTGAACCTGGGGAGGAATAATCCCCAACTCACACTGGGGGCTGACCTACTAGGGAGCAGGTCTGCAGAGGAGGACCTGAGAGTCACCAAGACTGGGTGGCAAGTTGACCCTGAACTGGCATTTTGCCCCTGTAGTGTGCCCCTACCTCAATGTTCCAGGAAGAACTCCTTTTCATTGACAGTGGCATAGCACTGAAACAGGATGCCCAGGAAGGTCATGGAGTCTCCTTCTCTGGAGAAATTCAAAACCTTGCCTTGGTAGGGGCATCGGACTGGATTATCTCCAGAGATCCCTTCCAACCCTAACAATTCTGGGATTCTGGGGTTCTGGGAGTTGTACTTTGGGTTAGCTCTGACCTGATCCCACAGATGTCTTCCAGGTACAGAATGGATTGCATCAGATGTAGTCAGGGAGTGTTGGTTCACTTGATTTGGGATCCTGTTCATACTCCCTGAGAGGCCTCAGTATAAGATACATCATGGGAAAGGAGGGTGATAAGAAGATTGGCTGCAAAAATGCACTTCTGAACAAAACAGCTAGAATGTAGATGCACAATTTTTTTCTCTTGTTTTACTCAAAGTTATAGAAAGAAGTTGACATATATTTGCATCCCCAGTTTGTAACTTGCAACTAGCAGCTGACAGAAGTTTAGGGCACTTCTGTTGCTTAATTTGAATCTTCAGCTTAATTTGTCAGGGAAATACTATACTTTTTGTCTGCAAGATTTTCAGTGTGAATTTATCATAGTATTTGCAGGAGCAACAAACTGAATCAAATAATTTTTGCAAATTTTCTCTAGTGTCTCACAAAGCTCTGAACAAAAAGTGCTTTTACAGCTGTCACTGTTAAAAAGGGAAATTTATTGAAACCAAGTTCTCACAAAATCCTGAAAATTAAATTTATTTTCTAATTTAAAAATAAGGAGATATTGCCATGTTGTATTTCAAATTGAAGGGAAACATTGATGATATGCATGGTGATACAAATTGTTCAGAGACCACTGGAACTGCAATCAATCTTTCCTACATCAAATCTTCAAATACCATGACAGCTTAGATCTAATTTTCAGGTACTAGGCAGTGACTCTTTTTGGTTCTTCTTCTGCCATCCCATAAACCACTGTCTCTTTTGAACGGTGGAAAAGGGATCTGCAGCCTTTGTTTCTTCTGTAGTGACATCTTCTCATATTATTTTTCTTTCTCATGGATTGGCGATATCCAGTAGGATTGTAATTTATAGGTTTTTTAATCTTCAATTGCATATAACCATAAGCTCTGGTGCCTCTTAGAGTAAATAACTTAGGCACTTCTGAATTAATTTTTTTTAATATGATGTTTCTTTGCAATTTAGCATCATTAAGGGTAGGAGTTTGACTCCATGTTTTATATGCTTTATTATTTTTATGTCACTTTTACCACCAGTCTATTGAATTGGAATTAATGAGGATTGAGAATACATCTAATGCATGCTTTGCAGCAAACTGCTGAAATTACTGCTCAAGTAATTTGTTGCCCACTATAAGATTTTACTGTATCAGCTATGTTGTATCTGGTGATTATAAATTTAATAGTTTTGGTGGGCTGCAATGAAGTTCTCTGACAAAAATGGAGTGGTCTAGAACAAATGCACCATATTTCTCCTGGGGGTGGCACAAACCCATGTTTTCTGCGTTCTGGCAGTTCAATTACTACTTTATTACTATCATGGATTTTTTTTGTGAGGTAGTGGTTGGTAGTGGTGGCGGATGTAGGGGTAGGGCTGTATTTTTAAAAATATTAAGGTGCAATAGTGTGAGCTTTTTTCCGGCGTTTCATTTTTGATATTTCAAATAAGAAAATTTGCTTAGTGTTAACAGCTGTCTCCTAAAATGATGGTAGGAGCTGGAAATACCTAGTTCTAGCTTTAATTACATGCTTCAGGCTCCCATCTTTTGCACCAGCTCTGTCAAATGCAGGCTGTATTTTGTCTGAGATAGGAATGTTTAATCAGATCAACACGAATAAAGTCAAGCTGAGGAATTTGCTCTAGAAAACTCATGTGCAACTTATGCTATGCAACTATAACTAGACAAATGATCTTTGTATTTCTGCAGGGCTGGATGGGTGTGCTGGTTAGGTCTTAGCAAAATGTCTCTCAGTAGATTGTGGTAATTTTCAGTTACTAATGGTTTGCCTCAAATTGTTTCTCTTACTAATTGCCCTTTCTGTGCCCTCTCGTTTCTTTACAAAAGTACAGTGGCAAGTTTAGTTAGTAGAAATGCACAGATTTTTATATACTTATTTTAAAAATCACACTGTTTTTTGTGTTGCATTTCTTAAAACAACTATAGTAAGATTTGATGGTGAAAATAAATTTGTTCTTTTCTATGAAAAATATTAGGAATATGAACAAATCCTATGTACCTATAAAATACTGCAGATTCAGATAGGGAATAATAATATTACAGATCATGACTTGGCTTAGTAGACCAACTAGAAGTGGAAGCCAAGCACTACTTAGAAAAAGGGGTGTAGAAAACATAAGGGACTGTCAATTGAACTACGTGCTGTCACAGAGAAATACACAAAAATAAGATCTATGTCTTTTTGTTATTCACATTAGAAAACTGGTTTTGCTGGCTTCCTACTGTCCTCCAGAAAGGCTTTTTCAGAGCCTTCATTAGCAATTCTCTTCAGGTTTTCAATGTCATTTTACTCATTCCCACTTTATAAGACTCTGTCCTAATGTCAGTATTTTTCTCCTAATTTTTCCTTTCTTTGATATTATCTAACCACATACTTCTAAAGAATACCTATGCTACATTTCTCAACGTGTTTTACTGGGCTAACTGAGCCAGTTTTCTTTTCATCACTTCTTTTATAACATAGTCAATTTGTTTTCTACTCATTGTTGAAACTTCCTTCCACATGTTTTCTGGTATGAGCTCATTTAATTTATTTTTTTTTAATATGGATAATTGGCATCAGATGACGTGTTTCAGATAAAGACTGTCCCACACAAGGGATTTTGTAAAAAGGCTTTAATAAGTCTGTGCTTCCATAAAAACACTTTTCCCAATACATCTTAAAATTGCATTTGCCTTTTTCAGAGCAGCATCATGCCAGTGATTTATAGTCAGCCTGTGATCAATAAATACAGCCAGGCCTTTTTTATCATTTTTAGCTGATGTACTCTCATTCTGTATCATGGATTCATGTTAATGGCCCCTTGCCCTTGTTCTATTATACTTCATTCTATTTCAATTACAAACCTCAAAGCCACCTAATTTTTCGTGGATAATATTCTGTTCCTCCTTTATATTGATGTCTCCCAGCTTCATGTGATCATCCATTTTCATCATAGCAAGTCTAGTCTCTGAGCTAAAGCCATTTAATAGAAGCATTATATATAAGACTTAGCTATAAGGACTTCTTCTTTCATGCATGACATTGTTAAGTTTGCCTACACATCACTGTTTAGCAAGTTTCTTACTTTTGTGAACCTTCAATGTTTTATTTGTAGTTATTAGAGAGCCGGTGTTAATTTAGTATCTAAAGTTAAACAGTGAAAGAGAGACAAGCAAGTAAGTCCAGAGGGGGAGCAAGAAGTTTTCAAGGTTGCAACAAACTCTGTACAACTGCTTTAGTTTCTAAGGAAAGTGTCCTTATTTCTTTTCTGTATTGCAAAGGCTGGTTATGTTTATCTGTATTCTTTTTGGAAGATTTTCGGTGTTTGTTTTGTTTGTGGTTTTTTGGTTTTGGTGGGTTTTTTTGTTTTGTTTTTTTTTTGGGGGGGGTCTTTTGTGGGGTTTTTTTGGGTTTATTTTTTTGTTTGTTTGTTTTTTTTTGTTTGGGGTTTTGTTGGTTTTTTTGTTTGGGTTTTTTTTGCTTTTTTTTGGTTTGGTTTGGTTTGGTTTTGGTTTGGGTGGTTGGTTGGTTGGTTTTGGTTTGTTTTTTTGGGTTTTTTTTTGTTTGGTTTGGTTTGGGTTTTTTTTATCAGAGAATGCTGATGTTTCAAAGCACACTGTCATAATGTTCAGCTGTGTGCTGTGTCTCCATCAGCACCACCACTGGCTTACTCCCCTGTAGAAGAGAAAACAAAGAAAGATGGCATGAATGGCAAGAATAATGGATCAAGATAATATCAGTTTAATAGGTGGAGCAAAAGCCGCACACACAATCAAAGCAAAAAGAGGAATTTTTTCACTACATCCACTGATGTGTTGTGTACACTATTTTAGTCACAGATCCAGAAGAAAGCACGCTATGAAGAAAAGAGCAGCAAAAACATGCAGAGGGGAAAATTGTATAAAATTATGTAAAGGTTTTTTCTCCTGTAATATTTGCCCAAACAATTAGTCTATCATAAAACCAAAACAAACTAAAAAAACCAAACTAACAACCAAAACTCAAATCAAAAAAATCCCAACACAAACCCCAGCTATTTAAGCAATGTGGAAAGGGAGATACCAATCTATAGGAAAGCTTAGACCTTCAAATCAAAACTTTTTTTATATACTTACACCATTTTTCCCACTTTTTTTTTTTTAAGTCTTGATTGTTGAGACTATGTCTAACAAATAATATTATAATGAAATGCATATGATACTCATTTCAATTTCTTAGTGAATGCATTTCAATTTATGGTCTAAGTTTCACTACACAATGTATTCTCTGTCTTAGTTATTTCCCACTTCACCATTAGCTTTTAGACCTTTATTGTGCTTAACTTGACTCTAATTGAAAACAGGATTTCTTTTCACTGTATGTGTGATTTTAAAGAGAGTCATAAATTCATACAGTTTCCATCTTTATCTCAGTATTCCTCTTATATCAAAAATCTCAGCTGCTCCCAACATATAATTTTTGCCAAGATTCCTACTACTGGAGCTTAAAATCAGTTGCTGGTTGGTCATTGAAGAACTGGTGGAGGTTCAAAAGTGATTAAACTGAAGTAGATTCTCTGGGCAACCCAATAAGGGTATTTTGTGACAGAATTACAATCTGAGGTAGTGAGTCTGTGGTAAAACCATAAATCTCTTATAAAGGGTCAGCTGTTTTGTGTTACAAGTTACTAACTGTAACACATTCAGACTGAGGGTATGCAGAACTGCTCCCCCCCAAATAATTAAATGGCAAGGGTTTTGGGTAAATGTCAGTGAAGTTTTGGCTCTACTGTTTTGACTTCTGTTTAAACTGTGGTAGGAACATGAAATGCCTGCTGAGCAAATGATGGTGATCTGACATAGCCCTTAACATAACTGCAAATATCTTTTTCCCCCTTTACATATTGCAAGCTTTCTGTTGTCAGTCTCTGAGTAACAGCATGAGGAGCTATTTCAGTTGAACTCGACAATTGCCTCAGTGGATTCTATTATGCATTTTTCTAATATTTTGGCATTTCTAAAAATGCAAACAATCTATCTGCCTGAAAGTTATTTCAGGTACTGAACTTTGGCCTCTTTGAAAATCTTGACATGTATTTAGTTTCATAGACAAACTACAGGTATTCATTTCTACAAAGGTTTTGTGCTTCATTGATTCTTAAAACTGAAAAAAGACCCTTATGACATAGGTAGCCTGTCTAACACTTATCATGTATGTTTTAAAAATATTTATGAATGTCTTGTTTCTTAAAATTAACTAGTATCAAGTCTGTCTAAGAAACATTTGAAGACTTGGCAAGGCTCATTTTATGGTGTACTGAAGGCAAAGGGTAAAGGGAATCAATGCTTGATAATGCACAAGATGCCCCAAGTGGATGCTGTAGTTGCAACAGCTAATACATTGTCAAATTTGCAGTGTAGATAGATTTTTGCCCTCTTTGAGACAGATATGTTCAGGTGTTTTTTAATAGTTACAGGGTGATGCTGCAGTGCTAAAGCCCTTTTTGCCATCCATCTTCAGCAAAGAGGTTGTCACCATTTTTCTCTAGTTTTTTTTCATCTAAGGACTTTGAGATTTTTAAAGGATCCCCCATCCCCAGCTGTTAGAAATCACTGAATTTTAATTTAATTTGTTAGGCTACACCAATGTAATTTACTTTTCCCATCCCTTGGTAATTAGATCCCCTTCAGCCTGAATTGTTACATGTTCTGTTAATTCTAAGCATAAGATTTGGAGAGCTGCACATTATTATGTAGCTAATATTATTCACCTACCTGTTAGCTGTATGGGAGTATGACAGGTTATTTAAACAAATTAATTTGTAAGTTCTATTTTCCTCTACTGGAAAGGACATCTAGAGGTTGGTGCCAACTTGGGAGATTTTGAGATGCCTTTCTTATCATACCAGTAAGGATTTCAGAAGGGTATGAAACAGGTGCTTGGAAGCAAACCAGTAACAGTGAAAACTTCTTTTTATTGCTTTTGATCCCAACCCACTAAATACAATAAAAGCTCTCCTGGGATTAAATATATCAAATTCCTGAACTGAGATACTCTTTCCTCTCAGGTACTCCCTAGAGTATCCCATCATGATAAACAAAGCCTTTAGTCCAAAGGCTGACTATTTCAAAATGGAGAGAAATAACTCTGAATCCAAAGGGGATGTCTGTTTTAGAAAACATTTGACTTTTTTCCCCCTCAGCATTTAACCTTTCTACACAAATTATTTTGGATTGATTTCCAACTGTGTTGAGAAGTTGAACCTGTGAGCCTAAACACTCCCAATCCCAAATCATGCAGTCAGAAAAAAAGCAAAAATACCCAGTGTTCTGCTTCATCTTTCAGTTTCCTGATATGAAAGCTCATCTTTATGACCAGAGTTCTTCTGCTGGGGCTACTGTTGACACAGAGCACCAAGCTGGAAAGCAGAGATAAGGTGTGTCATTGCTGCAGTTTGTCAGATACTCTGATTCCAACCTCTGCCCCTCCCTTCCTTTTCTCTGTTGAACAGGTGTCGAAATCCTTTTAGGACTGATTTAGTGAGAGGCAGAACGAGTTCCTCTCAGCTGCATTCCCTTTTGCAGCTTAAACAAGATTCTGAAGCATAAAATAAATCTTAATCTTTCTGAGGAATGATGTTAATCTGAGGCTGGCTGTTGCTTCAATACTGAGTTCCTGCTGGTTTTGATAACAGTTCATGATTTGTGAAAATTTAGCATGGATTGATGTCAGCTTGCAACTCACACTCCAGGCTTCCTTGACTAATGGGAAGCAAACAGGGGCTTATATGTGGCTGGGGCTCAGCACCATAAAATTTACAATGCAGTTCATGAAGTTCTCAGCTTTTGCATGCAATTCTTCTTTGTTACCCACTGGGTTTCCTGGAAAAGAAGTGGGTGTTCAACAAGGTCTTAACTTCTCCACTCAGTCTTCTGTTATCCATTTATTTCCACCCCACAGTCCTAACAAATGCTTTGATTTCACACTTTCAAGCACAGTAAAGAGACAATGTTACCTATTTGGTTTACAAAAAGCAGTGGCATATAAGTGATACAGAGGACAAAAGTGCAGTATAACTTCAAGTTTTTTTCATATAAGGTATCAGTGTAGTAGGTTGGTGTAATTGTCACAAGAAACTAGCATAACCACAGTTATGTTCACTATTTATGGTTGAAAAACTATTTAGAGGAGAAAAGTATCCTAAGGATGTTTACTGTGCATCTGATTTGGACTGTGAAAATTATTTTATAGTTTGCAGTGATTTGGGAAAATATATGCACTTAAAATTTTGTATTTGAGCCTTCAATTGTCTGTTTAATAATTGCATAATACAGATCAAGTTATATTCTGCTGTCAGATATACTTTCATAAATCTACAATGTTTGCACTGGCAATACTAAAATTACTTCAATTTCAAATTTTTTTATTAATGAGGTCAGGAGTTTTGACAGTACTTTTCAGTAATTGCAGATTTGAATAAAGAATACTCTTTTCAGAGCAAGGTTGGGGAGAGGCCCTCATTGAGACAGGCAATTTTTGGAATGTTGATAAGGTGCATGATTGACACACCTATAATTTTGTTTGTTCTAAGCTTCTGTTTGTTTTTGGAACTTGGCTATTTAAGATGACATGAAATGTTCGCAGTGCTTTTGGACTAAATTTATGAGGCTGGAAGACAACATAGTTCTTATTAATGTCATTATCTTCAATGCTTTCTCTTCTTGATTGTTTGGGGTTTTTTTTTCACCATCTATGGGCTTATTTTGTTTTTCAAAATGACTTCTCATACTAAAGAGACAAGTCAGAGCTGACTACCATTTCCTAAAATGCTGCTCAAAGTTAGCTTAAGCTTTTCTGGCTAAGAAGATGTTCTATTTTTTCATTCAATTACATTATAGCACAAACCACATGGATAAGAGACAAATATATGCTGTAAGATCTGCCAGTAGCAGTGCTGGATCAGAGTTCATCTAGAGTGATGTTGGCCCTGTGAATCATAATGTCTGCTCAGCCGAGTCTGAGAACTAACCTTGTCTGCAGCAGGATCATATATCAAATTAAAGAGGAAAGAATGTTGCCACAGAACCACAGCTCCAACCAGCAGCACCACTTCACAAAGAAGTAATCCTCTGGCATTAATTTCTTGTCAAGGCTAGTGATGGGTTGCATTTGCCAAGTAAGATGTGCTCAGCTGAACTGCAGTATCTTGGAAAGGCAATGCAATATGTCACTTCTTTCTTTTTTTAAAGAGTATTGCATGTTGAAAGTGTAGTTCTGTGAATACTTGCTGTAAATTAAGATAACTATCCTCAGAAGTGCAGACATTGATCTTGGCTTCTAAAACGCTTACACTATGCACTTCTAAAGAATTTTACTCCTTTAGGTATCTATAAATCCATTTTCTACATGAAGTTACTTTTAGCTTTTCAGTTCCAAGAGTATAATACAAAGTCCATTCGTACACTGGCCTGGACCTTATTGAGCCTCTAAAGATGTGCTTAATATGAATTAGGAATTACTAAAATGCTTTATGTAAACAGAATCCAAACCAGTTTTATGGGCATTCGTTTAATACAAGTATTCTTTCTGAGCACTTAGCATTTATTTGCACTTACCCTCAACATTCTGTATGGGCATCTAATGAGTATTAGTGCAGTATTAGAGTGTATTAGAGTATTCTCATTTTACAGAGGGAAGGCAAAGATAAGGGAGGTAGTTGTTCTGCCCACAGGTATATGATGAGCTATCATCATCACCAAAGCTCAGGAGCAGTGTCCTTCGTGCCATTGCTGAGCCAATAGACTTTAACCTCTCTTGCTTGTGACATTCAGATCTCCTGATGGACTGAAAGTTACAATTCGGGACCAGGTAACTGAATTCCTTTTCGTAGGAGGCAAAGTGTGCTTTGAGATCCAAAGAAAGGTGGAGAGTTAGACTCAGATGGAATGACTACAAAAAAAAAAAAAAAACAAAAAAAAACCAGCTTTTAAAATAACTTTTATGTCATTCACTCATTTTTTTTTTCTCCGTGTAAAATAATATTTAAGGATTGCTTCCTAAGAACATATTTCTTATATGCAGAAATATATTTTCCCTTGTTCCCATTCAAGTGTCAGGCAAGATTTATGGGGAAAGCATTCTCAAACTTTTATTAAAAAAAGATGTCCTCATACTACTTCTACTCGTCTTTGCATTGGAGAATGGCATGTAGGTGGCTGCTAAAAAGAAAGCTGTTATTATAAGTTCCTCAGAAATCTCTCCAGTTAATTGATGAAAAATATATCTGCTGGATCTTGCATGGAATGCATATATGGAGATGGAGGCAGTGTGCATACTGACAGATTAACCCTCTAAATTCATTAGAGGTTGTTTCCTAATGTGTAAACTAAAAAGTAACAATTTTTAATTTTTTTCATGACTGCTTGAAAACATTTTTCTTTCTCTGACATTCTATATGTATCATTTGACAAAATATCATGAGTATTAGGACACCTGTTATGATACAAAGTTGTAGAAAAATGCTTGAATTAATTTCTTGTTAAGTAGCACGCTGTCTGAATTTATTCTAATTTTCATGGACTGAAATAAAAACTTATTTTTTAAAAATAATTTTCAGTCCAAGAAGATCCTTTCTAATTAGATGAAGAGTTCACAGATTCATGGGATCGTGAAGTGATTCAAGCGTTCAAGGGCTGGTTTGGGTGAGGCTTTGAGCAATCTGGTCTAGGGAAATATGTCCCAGCCCATGGCAAGGGTGTTGAAGCTAGGTGACCTTTAAGGTCCATTCCAACCTAAACTAATCTATGATTCTATTATTCTTTCATTTCCCCTTTAAAAGAAATAGACAATTACTTATTTCTGGATTTTAATGAAGATTAAAAGAATGAGAAGATGTTGGGAAATTTGTGTGTAGAAGCAGAGACTTTTATGTTTATTTTCAACTGAATATACTCTTTTATTACTAAAATTATTTTATTGTTAGTGCATTTACACGATTAGGTGCTATATTTTTCATTCTGTGTTAGAGTTAACCCTTTTCTTCCCACTCTGCAAAAGAAATTCTGTTTTCTCTAGGGTTTGATCAAATGATGCTGCCAGAAAAGAGAAAATTTACACAAAAAGTCTGAAGGAGTTATTATGCCAAGTTTGACTTTTTCTAAGACATTGCAGATACCCTGTGAGCTTCCAAACTATGAGTTTAAAGAGTTTATTCCTGTTTAAGCAGACAATAACCAGATGTTACTGGTTATTCTCAATGATGCAATTTCAACACTGTAAAATGATACTTCATTTAGGCAACCCAGTCTATTGATGCTCGGTGTAAAACAAGGTAAGAATCTGAGTGCTTTTCATGAAATGAAGGCGGAACATGAAAGTGTCTTCCTTTTTTCACTTTCTTTCCATCCAGTCTAGTAAGAAAAAAGCCATGCTTCTCTGAGTAACATTACATTAGTTTTCCTTTTATTTGCAAAAATATAATCTATTTTATACTTGAAAATATGGTTTTGTACTGAATTTATTGACTTTGAATGTTTATCGGCTTATGGCAGGAAACTGTGTTGGTATTTTGAAGCTCACCCCTGTCACACAAACAGAGCTAATGGGATCTTAGATGTGGTACACTAGAGAAAATATGCACTGGGAGGCAGCTGGAAACTCTGGATAGTTACTGTGGAAGAACTTGCCTTCCTGAAGTATTGGAACACTGGTGTGTTAAGCACTAGACCCAGGTGGAGGAGAAAGATAATAACCTGAGGTCTTCCGTGTTTGTTTATAATGGCGCTAACAATATGTGCAGTAAGTCCAGGGTGTTTGTTGGGATTTTTTTTGCTAGATCGTGTAATCTCTTTTTTATTTTTTTTTTAAGATTGTAATTTAAATACACGTAATTTTGGAATCTATGAATTTTAAAAACTAGTTTTCACAATCTGAAAACCCTGGAAGCCCTTGTAGGTTTCAGTGGAATTATGGATGAAGTGTACTGCTGCTGGCTGAGGGACAGAATCCAGATCTGCTGCAATGTGTATTGTGTATCTGTACACAGCATACTGTGCAAGTATTCAGTATGTTTTCCCTTTTTTTTAAATATAAATTATTTTTAACTGTAATCCTTATTCTTCAATTTTAGATAGCTGACTAGTGTCTTCTTACATTTTTGAATGCATAGATCTGTAGCCCAAGGGTTATAGGTGATGGTAAATCTTTTGTTATTTTAGATTTGCCTTGTCTAGTAGCCATCACTAGGGCAAAGCTACCACATGGATGCTTGATCCTTTGAAACATTTTATTATTGATATGTTGAATCAGTCAGTGTCGATAAAGAACACAGATTAAAATGAGGAAGAAATTGCCTGTGTGGTTCTGTCTTAACCTTCAATAGCAGAAGCACAGAGGTCTGATGTTATCAATGAGCTCATTCTTGGAATAGACTGTGAAAAGGTTAAGCCTTTTAAGCATAGTCAGCACACAGAGGTGATTAGATGCATCTGCAATTTAGAAATCTCTTTCCTGAAGGTCCCATGTAATTAGTAATCTAAGCAAGTTATCTGGAAAAATAAAGATAACTTCAGAAAATTCTGACTGCAGTAATTCAGGCAGCAAATAGCAAAGAAGAGTTTCTTCCTCTAAAGGTACCCTTGTATATCTTTTCAATTTATTTTACCTTAAAGATAAGTTTAAGAGAGGCAAATTATTTCTTCATAAAGCAATTATTCTACTGAATATGAGGAATTCATTGGCAGAAAGAATGATGGATGTATTTTGATTAAAACCACTGCAGGATCTTTAAGATTAAACGCATTCTTTGCAGTACATTATTTATACCTTTTATAAGTATATTGTATGGAGAATTATCATTTTTTCTCAAACTTTTAATTATGTTTGAGGCTTTCCTATCTCTTAATTTTTCTTCTTTATTCAAAAAAATGCTACCATCTGAACAGTGTGACTATAGAGAAGCATATGGATTTAAATACAACTTCAGCATTAAAAAAAATTCTATTTAACAGCACAATGTTGCTATTATTAGACTCAATATATTAGCAAAAGGAAGATATTTTCTTAATAAATATTTGTACATTTTATTGCGTCTATTTATGAAATACCATGTTTTCCTGAGATAATAACTGTCTTAAACTCTGATGGAGTCCACATGTTATGTGTTTCTGTTATAATTGCCCATTTGGAAAAATCTTGTGAACTTTGGATGCAAAGTAGTTTATAATACCTTAAAGCAGAAGCAGGATAAAACCCTTCATCTGCAGGGACCTTTCTGTTATCATCGCTGCCTAATTTTCAATAATTCCATTTTGCTCTGAATTGTAACTCTCAAATTAAAATTAGCCCATATCCCTTGGTCATTAATTCCAAGCTGGATGTGAAACAGTTAAAAGGGCTGGAAATAGCATATCTATAGTACAGCTGTAGCAAGATTCCTCTAGATTAATAAAAGCTGTTCTTCTTCAGACAGTTTTTGTCTATAGGCCAGGTGTTTTACCAGTGCATCTGGACCATTTCTGATTATTGGGCTGTAATTCAGCATTTCCCTGGGGTTGTCTGGTCTCTCCACTGGGATGACACCATGAATAGAGTGTTGTGTTTTGGTTAGTCTGGCAGCCATTCGAAAGGGCACAGTGCGGGACAGAGGTCTGAAAAGAGACAACAGAATTTGGTCTGGGCCTTCCAGTGTTTTAATAGCACTTTTGTTTTCTTTTTCTTTTTTTTTTTTTTTTATTACAAATTTTGCATTTAGGCCTACAGCAGCACTTTTGTTGTAGTAACAGATGTCTCTCCAGACATGTGTGCATATTTAAATGGAGTTAGCATAGTGTAATCTTTTTTTCAAAAGAAGATTAATGGAATAGAACTTTTTTTTGTCTGCACAAATTAATTGAACAGTTATAAGAAGATGGATCACTACTTTGTAATAATTACAGTTGTACTTAGTATAATTAATACTCTGGATTAGGATTGGTGTGAAATAGCATTATTCTTTTGCACAGTTAAGGTATAGTTGTGGCACTAGTTTTGTCTGAGTAAACACTGTCACTGCATGCCACTCCCAAGACCATCTGTCTCTGGTAATGATTTTTAGAGCAAGAACTTTGCCATTCTGAGCTTCATTCACTTATAAGCATCCTATGAGAACTAACATCAGATCAGTGGATTACTTATTACCTGAGTTGTTTTGCTTCATTATGTAATTCCACATAATGGAACCAGCAGTGTGAAAGATATATATGAGACAAGCAATGCACACCAGCAATTTCTTCCAAACCTTGTCTGACCCTACTGGTGCATGAGTTTATGAAGAAAAAAAATAATCTATTTCTAGCAAATAATTGCAAAATTTTTGCTCATTTTATTTTCTAAAAGTACTGTGACAATTTTTTTTTTAAATTGTGAGAAAAAGTTCCCACACATAAAATTACAACAGTAAGTACCCTATGAGCGGAACCCTTTTCAGCATGAAAATAAGTCCAGTAAATTTATTTTGCATGAAGAGGTTATAAAATATTTATATAACAGTGCTGGTTCAATACAATTAACAATCCTGATTAAGTGCTTCAATTAACAATCCTGATGTCAGACGTGGTCCATGAAAGCACTGTTTGTGAAGCCTCTAGTAATGGTGGCTATTCCACTCATGTCGGGAAATAGGCTGTCCATTTCCTAGAAGCAGTATTGTGATAAGATGTACTCTTCATGAGGAAGATCATCCTGTGATATCCCACAGGCTGTTTGAAATGTTGGAGTCAGAAACATACAGTAGAAGAGTTCTGTGAGAATGTTTTAAAATAGGATGAATTATCATTTTGCTTGGGTATGACAACTAAGACTGTCATTAAACTGTTGGCAAAATACTTGGATGAAAGGGAGAGAAATGATTTATGTTCAGCTAAAGAAATCAAGTGAAGGGTGGAGAAAGAGAAGAAAGCATATGAAAATTCTTTAGACTAAAAACAAGAGTACATGGGTTGAACAAACAACATATTTGTCTTTATTTGCATATTTCTAGTAATAGCTGGAAAATAGGCTAATATCTTTCCATGCACCATCCCCTTGCTTCTGCTAATCCCCAGTGAGAAAGCCCTGAGCAGCAGATAGCTCTTGTCAAGGAAATTTGGGTGGCCAAGAAAAGAAACGCTGCAAGAGGTGGCATTAGTGTGAGACTGTGGCAAGACATCACAACATAGATTTTGCAGTTTAGCATGTTTTCGTCTAGGGAAAGTCTGTGAGGACCTTTCAAGTATCACATATGTGTGTTTCCATAGTTTTATTCTCTACCTTACAGCTAACCTTCTTAATTTTCTCCATTCTGTTACAAACCCACAGAGAATAATTTGTATGGTAATTTTTGTGAATTAAGTATCCTGGGAGATAGATTAACATCATTAAACTATTATCACATTTAGCATTCCTGTTGCCAAAAATGGAAGGCTAAATTTTACTCCATTAATTTCTTGTGAAATGCTTTCCTTTTTTTTTTTTGTGGTGGCCACAGGTGTCCAATTTATTCACAGGTCTGTGTAGATATTTTCATTTTGAGTCTTAGAAAATATACTCAGGTTGTATAAATTTAGAACTGCTTGCATGTGAAAATGGTTAGAATATTTAGAAAGAGTTCTTAAAATAAATATTTTTAGCAATAGCATACATAGTTCTTACTCTCCTAAAGAAGATTTATGTCATGAACTTAAGGATTCTGCCTTGGTCTACCATGATCACTACCAACAAGAACAATCACCTCATCCTTTTTTGCAAAACAGTATCAGATTCAGCAGAACTGTTTGGCTGAACTATCAGATCAAAAGTTAGCTCTGACTCTGCTCACCATTAGATGATTTTGGACTTAAGAGGATTAAGTTCTTTCTTGCTTAAAACATTAAACTTCCTTTCATGGTCATGCAACTGTGGCAGCAGCCACTCTCCACTTCATATTTCATCTTCAGTCTTTCTATTAATCATATTACATTTCCAATTAAGTTCTACTTATGAATTTGTTTCAGTGTGGTTCTTAGGGGAATCAGTAAATGTGTTTTATAATTAAGTGCTCAAATATTAGAATTTAATGGTTTGTAATTAGAGGGTTTTTAAATTAGAAATCTGTCTTCCTATACAATTTGAGGAGGTAAAATCTAATTTACATCTTCACCTGAAGGAAAATTCATAAAATGAACTAAACTAAAGCAGTGAAATACACTTTTAATTAAAGGGAGGAAACTGCTAATGAAGTGCAACTTAGGAACGTAAACTAATAGTATGTAACATCATATAGTTTCTTTACATTGTAGAATGAAGTACAGTGGTTTAAAAAATTAGAAACATTACTTAAAGCAGTGAATTTCAATTTGCCATATGAAGCATCCCATGGCAGAAGTATTCCTATTATCTTCAGTCTCATTATAGAGATGAATATGTACCTACTCACTTGAAAAAAGACTAATAATATTTGCATTGCTCAGTGGCCTGAATAGTGTCATGCGAATAAAAAGCTGATACTGAATGTCTGGGTGTATGTCTATTTGTTTGCAGATATTTTCTGAGGCACAGGGGTCTTATGAATGTTGATGGGTGGTCAGGGTTGTGTTCACAGTCAGAAATCCTGTTTTCTCCTTCACTGAAAGCTCACTGTAAGCAAAATGCTGATTCTGTGGGAAAACCAACACAAATTCTACATGGCATATTGGCTAGGAACAGGTATTGAATTGCAAGCTCCAGCACTCAAAGAATGATTTTTGTCTACTAGCTAAGAAAAGAATGCTGAGTTAAGACCAGTGCTAGTTAAGACTAGTACTAAGTATAGTAGCAGTACTATATTTATACGATTGCAGTAGCGTATTAATGGGACTGGCCTTTAGGAAAACCCTCGTGATATTTTTGTGCCCGAACCTCAGCTTAACTCTGCAGAGGCAGCACTATGAGGATCCCAGAATACATGTTTGTTACTGGGCACAGAAGCTTTTCTCAGATCTGAAGCCTGAGTAGATGCTGAGCCATCTTGATCCATTCTGAGCAGGCTACTTACCCATGAAAAAATACCTGGATATTCAAGCTCAGCTGAAGACATGGGTATTTTTTGGCAGTCTGCCTGGAGAATTAGGATATCAGGTCTCCAGTGTATCCCTGCAAGTAGGTCTAGACACTGCCTGAAGCATTTTCTCTGTGTTGCTTGTGACCCTGAGGGCAAATAAGCTTCAGAAACAAGCTCTTTGTTTATGTGTCCTAGAAAGAGGACTACAGATCTTGCTTCAGCTTCTGCTTACCCCCATTGATGCTGTAAGGAAAGGTGTACAGAAAAAGGTGGCTATGGCAGGAAGAATGGAGTTCCTGAGGACTTGTTCTTCCCTTCTGCCTTGCATCCCCTTTATCAGGGACGGCAGTGGCGCAACATTGTTTTAGGATTGGGATTTCATGGCAAGGGCACCATGGTAAAGAAAGATCTGCAGTGAGCTATATGTGTAGGCTCACATTTGGGTATTTAAGTAGAAGGATGAGGTGCAGAGAGGGATATCATGGGGACATGAGGTGCAGAGAGGGATATCATGGGGAGCCATCCTCCCACCTCTTCAGTATGGCCTGAGCTATCCAGAAAGGGGGACCCAGTCCTGAGATTAAGCAAGGAGCCTGGTAAAACAGAGACAGAGAAGGTACCTTGGCAAGCAGGTATGGCTTAAACTCCACTTAAATCTTCCAAGAGAAATTGCATCTGAGCCTTAAGGGCTTTGTATGCCATGAGCAGACTTTTCAGACTGCTAAAGTTTCTCTGCTGTGATTATTAGCAAGCAATGTTATTTTTACCGTTATTTAGCACAGTTTGAGATTCATACACTAAATACCTCACAGATTGGTGTTTTCTTTGGAAATCTGACCCTAGTCTTTACCTCAGTTTCCTTATCCTCTGATGGCATCCCTGCAGCACTTCTACTTTTCATCAGTCTAGCTGTGGCTAGCCACTCATGAGTAGTGGCTGACGAGACTGGCGGAAATCCCACACAAGTATCAAAACGAGCTGGTATGTTCATGACCTTTGTCTTCTTGTGCCGTGTTGACATAATGAGGGTAAATCACTCATATCTCTTTAAAAAATTGGATCATTTAAAGAAGTTCTTTGGTCTGCCACCTTTATAATACACAAGTGCTATATCTGTAATTGCAATTATATCAGTATATATTATTTTACCTCACAATAAGCTGCATTAATGTAAATTGTAAACTGGGTCACAAGATCTGCTGAAAATAAACTTCTATTAATTACTTTAGTGGTGGTAGTTTTGGTTGTTTCTGACAATTTGTGATCTGACATTACTCTGTGTTTTTATTGTATTTTTCTTTTTGGCTAACCAAATTGACATTTTCCACTGAATTACAGATTGAAAAATTCAGTAGTGAGTGATGCTAACTATTTTGGTAAGAAGATCCACTGGAACACCACAGTGGTACGGATCACTCACTATGATAAAAAATTACTTTTGTTTATGCCCTTCATCAATATTTCAGGATTCAGACAGTAAAGGGAGCAATTTGTCTCAGTGTAACTTAGAATACTGTTTAATAAGATTTTCTGAGGAGACAAGATTAATGTTAATAATGTTTTTTCATTGATGGGGAAATAGTGTTAACATTAGTAACTCACTTTTTCTGTTAAGCAACAAGGTTAAACTGAAAAAAAGCCATGGACTATAAACAAGGTCAGGCCTATAAAAAAGTAAAACATGAATCTCTTTTCCTAGACTAAAATCTTATTAGAATGAATATTCTGCTGATCAAAATGAAGGTGATGAAAGCTATAAAGCTATTCAAGCAGAATAATTTAACTTTAGTATCTCTCCATTCCAGGAAGTGGCTATTTCTTTCTTTTTTATAGTCTCAAACAGGGAATTTGAAGCTCATCTAATTAAGCTTCAAGTTTTCTGTGTTTTGTAGTCTCCTTGTTTCTGAAAATAATATATGCAACTTCATTTTGCTTCTCAAGTTTTAAGGCATAAATGAGTTTGGTACAGAGTTTCCTGAAGGTATATTGAGCAAAGTCTATATTCAAGAAAACAATGCATTTGCTGTGCTTGGGTAAATGTTTCTCATTCAGAATGTATTCGGGTTCATTAAGATGACACACAGACATGAATGTGAAATATTTGGCTCCTCTGACATTGCTCATACACAGCTAAGGACTCTTCTAGGTTACAGCAACACACATGCTGATGCTTAATATGGCACTGTTGTACTGATAATATTTTCATTAAGTCACAAATAAGGTTTGTATCAATTCAAGTCTAAATTCATCTACTTCATACAGTGTAGTCTACAGATATGTACAAGAGTAATTATGAGTGCAATACCTTTATGCCTATATTATGAGTGTGTATACAGAAAGAGTATGTTCAATACCAGCATTTCTAAAATTTATGTTAGTCCACATGCTCATATCCGCACAACCAGGGCATAACAGGAACCTTTGTGATTGATGACTTCCCATTCTAAATTGTTCTGTGTTCATATGTAAATGATATGGTCTTTACATTGCCCTCAGTCCTGCTGAATTTCTGTACTACTAGTCTCTGTGCTTTTTCTGTCTCTGTCAATATTTAATTAACTATGGAAGGAAAAGAAACTAGAATTGCAGGAATAAGAAGGCAAGTAAATAAACTGGTGGTAGTAAATTATCCTGTCTACATTTATAAGATATTTCATTTTTTTATTTCTCAGATGTGTGGAGTATTTGACTAAGAAATTCTTAAATTTACATGCAAAAATAGTCCTTTCTTATGAAGAACAAAATATGGCTAAAACAGTTGGAAGAAATATCTCTCAACATTTCTTGGTTTTACTCTAATTTATTTTGAATAAGGAATGAAAAATATCAGGACAAGTATAACGCAGGTGTGAAAGTGACTGTTGGACACAACTGAACACATAATATCCAAATATTTCTTTCACTGCAAATGTTCATTGCTCTCTGAACACTGTTATGAGCTTATCTGATCCAGAATCTTACCTGTAGCCAAAAGAGCGGTTGAACATCACTTGGGCTGGTAACATGGTCCACATGGTCTAACATATAGAAATGTAGTTTCATGAGTACTGTTGCTGTGCTCTATGATGAAGCACATAAGTGAAAACTGAGTATTCAAGGCTCTTGATATTTTGCTAGCAGATGCTAATTTCCTTTGTAGTTTTGTCCTTGCATTTAAAGATTCTGCTGTCCTATAGAAATATCAAGAGAAGAGAATGTACAAGACACTCCCTTTGAGTCTGTTATTTCTGCTCACAGAATCTGTGTGTACTTATGGATTCAAATGAACAGTTTATTTTTGAATAAATCCTTTATTCTCCATGCAAAGAATCTGAGGAGGGATATCATGGTATCTAGGAGATGTGTGATGTTTTATCTAGTAGGAAGAAGATCAGCTGACTTACTTATACCATGTCTACTGAGCTTTAAGTTAAATTTCAGCTCTTCTAATATAGAATCAAAGCTCTTGAAAAATTCTAATAATGGTTGTCAGATTGATGTTTGCTTGAAACAAACACCAGCAGTAAACACGGCCTGAAAAATTTATTCAGGGAATAAAGCATAACATTTACACTGCAAGAGGGCAGCATTACAGTGAAGAGAGATGATCAGAGATGACCTTTGACAAGAAGTACAAATTTCTAAGTATGGATGCCCCAGTCAAATAAATGAGTTTCCAGAAGAGTTAATTATTTATGTAAGAGAAGGTCAGACAGAGAAAATATGCTATCTTAGTGTATTAAACAAAAATGCCAGATTTCATTTTACCAAAAAACAATTAGGAAAAGTAATTGGTGGAGTACTAAAAATACTTTAGAATTATAAACCTAAAGTCAAATTACTTCAAAAACTGCTGGTGAACTATTGATGAAGGAAGGGTAATTGCACTGGCTGAACTACAGATCCTCAATTCAAGACATTTTTTTCTTAAAATCTCACTGGGTACTCTGAGTGAGTGTCTTTGGGTAAATGTCTTCTTCCTCTGCTTTATCTGTGAGAAGTAGGAATAGCAGTAAAGCCTTTTATTGTTATACTGTTTTCATAAGGTATTTTGGGTTTGTGGTTTGTTTTTTTTTATGGTCAGGAGTGTTCTACAGAGCAGGTAGCCTTTTCATCTTGCAAATCTGTACTCAGTATTGTATTTTATGCTCCATATGAAATGGCTTTGCTACAAATGTGAATCTTGTCTCATATGAAGTGACTTTGCTGTAAATATGACATCAGTATGAGCCAGTCAGCTTGCCAGATTGCTATTAGTTTGCAATGAACATTTAGAAAAATGAAGCATCATTAAAGCAAATCAGCTGTTTCATGTAGTTACTGCATATTTATAGACACTCTGCTTACATGAATTAATTAGTCCCTGATTGGGGGAGGTACACTGTGTCTCTACCTCCTGGCATCTTTCCATTCTGTTTCTTCTTGTGCTATTTTCTACTGTAATGACAACCACAAGATAAAATTAATATTTTTAAAACCACGTGGTACAATACAAATTGATTGTAATAAAACTTGAATGTAGCCATTCCTCAGTACTTGTGCACACAGAAGATAGTTAACTTATGATAATTATCTTCTACTCTAGTAATATTATCTGTTGATTAAAGAACAATCATTATGTAAGCTGTGTTACCCAGTCAAAAAATGGATTTTCCTGTTGCTACTTCACCTCATCATTTTGGGTGGAATTGGCTGCTGCTCTGTGATTATATAACCAGAAACTAGTCCTAGCAGTAAGACTGAGGTTACTTTAGTAGTTATTTACTGCTGTGATTTTCATATAATTTCAAACCTTTTTATGACACTTGCCTAGTTGAGCACTGGCACTGATAGTCTTCTCTAAATTAACATGTCAGTCTTGATGAATTTTTCTTGTCAGAACCTTCAGGTTTATTTTTTGGTGCAGTGAAATAACTTTCTGCCTTGTCAAAGGGTTACACAGGGCAGCAATTTAAAAAACACTTAGATGTTCTTTAAAAGATTTTGCTTGTAAATATTCATAATTTGCCAAGCCATCTGTCAGTTCTGTACCTTTATGTATAAAAAACTTTGCATAATAGATAATATCAACTAATTAGAATGAAGGTGAATACTTCTGAGGTAACAATTAAGGTTGGTTCACAACAGTAGGCACAACAGGATTTTCTTAAGGAATCCAAAATCTGGACTGCTAGAATATGCGATTTAATTAATTCTTTAAAATATAATGATCATCAAAAACTGGGAGCTGCAATTTGAAGGAGGCATTCAACATAGCTGGAGATTACAGGAACACAAAAGCAAATGTATTTGACCTCAGAATGTCACTTGTCATTCTTTTGCTAAATAAAAAACTATCGTAAAATGTAATTGAACTTTAGCTCAGAATGAGATGCTCTTGAGCATCAATTCCCAATGTTTATAGAAGATCCTTCAGACAACGACACTCCTCAAGTAAATCAGAGCTGCCACAAGAAATTTTTTTAATGAGTGCTAGACATTGATGAGAATTTGTTCCAAGAGAAGAGACCAGGTGAAAATTAAGCAGGACTTTCAAGGAAATATATGAATAAATGACAAAGGCTTTGCAGTAGCATTATATAATGCAAGTTAATGGATGTCTCTGATGCACTTGTGGTCAAACATGTATGTAAATTCCTGACCAAATAATTGCAGGTCTTAAATAATACTGGTAGGTGTAAGTGCTGTTGTTTTAATGATTATATTAGCAGAATTTTTTAAGTGTAACTTAGTATGCATTAAAACCATTGGGCATCCAGCAACCCTGCAAGAAAGGTAGGAGTGTGCAAATGAATACTCTGACTCAGTATACTGTTTTTTTCTAAGTAGTGTCATATCTATATTTGGAGCTTCATAGTATACACTAAAAAAACAATGCCCAGCTTATTTGGGCTCATATGATGAATTAAAGAATCAGAGCATAATGGCTGATTAGTAATATTTTTCTGGAAAGAAGAACAAATCATGTAAGTAGCAATATCTAGCCTTATGTAATGTAATGCTTTTATCACCATCAGATTAATAATCAGTTTCATCAGACTTTTCAATAAATTAATATACACATGAACATTTTAACATTGCTACTTTATCTTACACTGCACTTTTGCACTGCAAATTTAATACTGAAATTTTTTATTAGACCAAGGTGTAATATTTTTTGGGCATCTTTCTGACAGATATGTGACAGATTTTTATGGAACAGGAAGTTTTGTGTAGTGTCCTGATCATTAGGCTATGCAAAATATTTCTGTTCCTGGGTTGCTAATGAATTTAAAACTGACCTGGTTGCTCCTTATCCCAGAGAGTAGGAGTAGGATTGGAGTGCTACTTGGATGGCAGATGCTTTTTCTGTGGAGTATAGTTACAGTCCACAGCAGTTCTTGGGCACAGTACTGTAGTGATGTGACATTTTTTGCAAATCACAAAACAGATTCCTAAATCAAACTTGTCCTTGATGATCACTTGGTATGTTAATTGATTAGATTTTAGCTTCCTTTACACTGTCTAATAAATGCCTCTTTTGTGCACTCGCCTTTTCACCTACCTGTGGGATTATTATGATACTGTAATAAAACATCAGGCATTTGCAGTTTATTCCTGGAGGGATTTGACTCTTATTGTCATCTCTGACTGCCAATCAGCAGCCTTATATTGAAAGGTAATTAGATTATCCTCCAGGACTCTTCCCAGCCTTCACTGACTGCATATAAATTCAAGGACTCAAGATTGCTAAAGGACTCTGCTTGATAGACTCTCAATGCAAAAGATGGCAAAGCTCTGAAACAAAACAATTCAAAGGTATTTCCTGGGGAAAAAAAAAAAGGGTTTTTTTGCTTGCAATTTCTGCTCCTAATAAACTTTTTCTCTGAAACAGTTTAAAACAATGACAAAGCACTTTTCCACTCCTGTGTATTGTTGATACTAAATGTGCTTGATAGGAATAGAATTTCATACCTGAATTCAAAACTGATTTCCTTTTAGCAAATACAAGATACTTATCTGCAGATACCTGTGTAATTTACTTTATCTTCATTAATGATGGATAGCTATATGAAGTAACAAAATTACATGTTCATTTGGAATAATTTGCTAGTTTTACTATGAACCTTTTGAAAAAACATAGCTTGCTATTACCTCTTTCTTAACTTCGTTGACTCTGTTTTGTTAAGTGGTAAAATCTTACTTCCCCCTAAAGGCAATAGATATGAATCATGTACACAGAACAAATTTTATTCAGTAAGAACTTACTGTTTTTGCAAGTCACATTTCTGACTAAAAGTGCAGCTTAAATGCATCATTAGCAATCATAATGGTGGAACTATACAAGTTTAAATATGAAAACAGGCCTCTTAGAGATTTAAAACAAACAAAAAACTAGTTAAATTAGTATTCACACCCTGCATAAAGGCATTTAAGAAGGCTTGACCACTGGTTAAATTAGGTTAGAGATTGGGCCATTAGTATGTCACCTAAGCTAAAAGTTATCTAAATTACTCTGTTAGAAGCTTGTATGGATTTAAAAGATCCAATTAAAATTGTTGCAACTTTTGTTCTGAAGTCAGAGGCATACAATCAGAAAACAGATGTCCCTTAAAGACCTATAATTAATCTTCCTTTTTCTCCTAAATAATTCCGATTTGTTCCTTTAAATAACATTTTTTGCCCTAAGCTAGTCCATAGTGCATTCTTACACAGTTATCCTTCTACTTCTTTGGTTTTTTGTTGCTTTTGGTAGTTTTGTAAATGTTTTAAAATAGTCTTCTTTTCAGTTTTATCCAGTATTATATTGATTTTTAATATCTTTATTTCATAAATTAGTGCACTTCCTTGATTTTTTAAACCATTTTTTCCTTGTACTATGTTTTGCAATTAAAAATTTGTACTATGGAGAAAGAACCAGAACAAAGTTCCTAACAGATTAATATTTCCATATATTTATAAGCTTTTCTTATGTTTTACACCTGACACTTAACAATTCCCAATAATGCTGTTTAAAAAAAATGGGTTTTTTTTAGTTATGAAGACCTTTACAAAAAATGTTTAGAATTTTTCTGGGAAATGTATTTTCCATCAAAGAAAAAATGCATTTGTTTAAGTATGAAATTAACTAAATGGAATGGGCAAAGAGTTTTATTTGGCCCTATTCTTTTGAAACTCATACTTAGGTAAATTATGTAAAAATGTTGTTTTGTTTTGGGTTTTTTTAGCTCTATGTACTCTTTCCTTATCTTGTTCTATTCTTAGCAGGCACTGAAAATACAATGAAAATTTCTATGTTGTGTATTACAAGGTTATTAAAAGGTTATTACAAGGTTGAATTAAAAGGCATATTCTGGAGGAATACTTCTTTTTATGGCCTCTATTTCTTGTGTTTTGTTGGGCCGCTTGGAAATAGGACACATAGAAAAAGACATAGATTTAAGAAACTGTATGGATTACTGCTTAGTTCTGTGCCTGAAATATGTAACTTATGCCTGCAGAGCATTGGAGAGAGGAAAGATTGAAGGATAAACCTCTGGACATGTACTCAGTATAGCATGAATCAGGGACACAGATGCTACCCTTTTTTCTCTGAAGTTTTCAAAACAAACAGGTGTCTCATCTACTATTTTCTTTTCTATAGCTAAGCAGGAGCTTCTCTGCCTGTCTCATGCTGAAAGCAACAGCAAAATAAACTAGTGAACTTCTTTTCCTGCTGGTAACTGAGAACCAGAGTAAAGGCCAAAATCTACGCTTAGGATATAGAGAGCTAATGGAGGGGTTAATTGTCTTTTATGGAATGGCTTTTCATGGATTCTTACATAACAGTGATCAATGCTCAACTCACAGGCTACCAGTTTCTAATATTTTGGATCTTGTTTTATTATTCTTAAAATTTTAGCTGTTTGATGTAAGCAGTAAGTTATAAAAGCATTAAAGTGATCAAACAACTGATTTTTTAATGGATGTTGAACTTTGAAACCAAGGTGTAAGATTGATGTAAGACTTCTGTAGAAATATTTACAATAATTTTAAATGCACAAGACAAGTTCATTTACAGTGTATTTGTAGATATTTTTCATTTAAAGTTGTGACTTTTCCATTTGAAATTGTTAGCTTCCTTGCTCATAAAAATGCTCTGTGTATCTTTTAAGACCTTTAATTCCTTTTAATGAAAAGTTTTATTTCATTTAAAGAAATTGACACTTCAGCAAATTTTACCTATTAATTTGCCTTTATTAGTCATTTGGCTTTTAATACCTGTCAGATTAAGAAAAAAGAGTTGTTAAATTATTTATATCAGTCTGTGTTCATGCCTAGTAGGTATGGAAACAACTTTTCTCATGGGAAAAATTCTTCCATTATTATTCCTTGTAGAAGAGCATCAGCTGGGAGAACAGATGACTGTGGAGTCTTAAAAACTTACACATATGTTCTGCTAACACTTATGTTTTAATAATTTCCGGCAACAGATTATTTGGTTTGAGCTTCACAGGTGATGCCATTGATGGAGGCAGCAATGTAGAAGCCAACAACTCTCGTCCTGTTGCCAGACTTTGAATGGTGCCTTTTAAAAAAGCCTGAGAAAGGCATTTTTTGTCCAAATTGCCCAATTTTCACCCCCCAAGGTCCATGCCACATGCTTTCTAGCCATAAAAGAGAGGGAAATTGTTCCCAATCACCTAATAAAGTAAGGTACAAACATGTTTTTAGATATTTTAATAATGTTTCTGTAAATAAGTTGATATGTCAACTAAAATTTATTAGAAGCAAGTTCTACTGAACTGCAAGCAATAATTTAAACTCTACATCTTGAAGCTGAGCCACAATTTTTAATCACTGAGATCCATATGATGCATTTGAAGGCATATAAAAAGAAGGAGGCTTTTTCCTTCAGGGCTGTGTTCCTTAGATAGCTTGCTTAGGATGCAAAGCATATAGTTTCATCTATTTAAAGCAACTTAATTGGGAGAATCTAAGGACAAAACCAGAGCTCTAAGTATGGCCTTTCCTTTCAAAAGGGATAGTTCCTTCGCATCTTCCATCTTTTTATTAAATTAGTATTTGCTCTGTGTTCTGGTTATAAAAAAGTAAGATAAAATTATTTTTGGCACTGATACTTTTCAGCTGTAAAACTTCAAGTTGGATACCTTTGAAAATCATGTTTTCTGTGAACTCAAATTATTTGATCTGCAAATGCCACCAGGAAGCTCTTGTAAACTGAGTAATCTTTTTGGTAATCCAGTCTCTGTTGTGCTTCTTCTGCTTATGGGCATGTTGCTTAAATTTGCCTCTATTATGTATCTCCCAAATAGTACCTCAGCTTGCATAGAAGGAGAATTTGTAAAAATTTAAATTTATTTTGAAGTTTAAAAAATTGTTTATTTATTTCAGTATACATGAAAACAGGAAAAAAAAAAAAAACAAAAAACCAAAACAGTTTATCTTTAACTACTTCTGAATAATAGAATGAACTTTTGCATGATTACTTCAATAGCAGATGGTAATGCTTCCTCAATACACAGGTTTAAATATAACACCAGTAACATAATTTCTTTTTGTAAGTAAAATATAAAAGCCATGTAGGATACACTCAAGTTAGTTTATCTGGGATGATCTGCTCAGAAATTAAGTTAAAAAAAGAAAGAAAAGCCTAGCAACCCTCCTATTTTGGAAGTAGCTTTTGTCTCACTGCCCCATTTTCTACCTCATCCATATATTCTTTTATCCATTTTAGGTGGGGAATAAAGATGTAAAGATGTTTTTGAAAGATACCTGTGAGATTCAGTTCATATATTGTTTTCCAAGTGTCTCAGTCATTTGGGAATTTTGATGCTGTTGAGCACCAGCTTCTTGACAGCAGATTCCTTTAGAAAATACTTGTGGTCTTCAGCCATATTCACCATTAAGAATCATGTTAAAAATTACAACTCTAATTCCAAACCATTTAGTATAAGGCTCTATGATCCAGAGCTCTTACTTCAGGACCAGAGAGCCTAGTTCAGGCTCCCTAGCTGTATAAACCTCAGCACTACACTGATATGTTTCTAGAGTTTCTAGTTCTAGGATTAATTTATTTATGGCCAGTGCTGGTATCTGGGCAGTGGTGCAGTAAATAAAAACTCATGCATCAACACAAAGCACCTCTGGATCAGTCTCATTCACTCTTTTCTTACAGTCTCAGAAAGGTATTTGTGTAAGATATTTGTGTAAGAGCTGGGCATTGACAAGCCAGTGTCCAGTTACCTGCACACATCCACACTCATCAGATGTGCATGCAGAAACAGATACTGTCTTTTAGAGTTGAAGACAAAAGGCTATCCAGCCTCCATGCCTATACATCAAGGCTTGGAATTTTATACGAGCAGGATCTTGCTAAAAAATCAGTTTGTCCTTTTCAAATGGACACTCTAGGCTTTGTAAGGCTGTAATTGACAAAAGAAAAAGGGGACCTGGCTCTTTGTTAGAGGAAAATAGGTTGAAAAAGGTACAAGCTGCTTAATTTACAAAAGCTTTTCATTATCTGTAAATGAAATTGGCAGTATCAACGTTGCAGCTGTCAGAAATAAGGAAGGTGAATAAATGTTATAGAAGTGTATCATAAGTATGGAGCTGGAAGATCTAATGTCTTCATCCAAAAATACAGCAATACAAAATTAGCAAACAGTTCAGAAAACCTCTGGCATCATTGATGTTCCTGGATGATGTTTAACATTCTTAAGAGAAAATAGCTTATATTATGTAGGAAGTAGAATATGAAATAAAGAATGCTGCTTTCTTCCTTAAATTAAAAATGAACAGAAAAAGGAAATAGATGAATTGTGATGGGAATCTGTTTAACAGAAATTTTGAAATGGAATGCAAATAATGTTGAGAGAAAACAAAACCTCTGCTGTTATTATAATTCAGTATTATTTAGATTCTAGCCAAAGTATTTTTTAACAGTTGTGCTGCTAACTAGTCAACCTTGCAGGCATGTTTAATGTCCTATCAAGTGAGTCTTCTCAGTTCCATAGGAATTTGACAGTAATTACAAGTATTCTCTCTCTTGAAAAATCTTCATTGTGCAGGTGATTTATCATCTGAAGCTCAATAATAAAAAAAAAAGTGTCTGGAAAAAAAAAATTCTGCTGTCATTGTTTGTGTATTTTATGTTATCATTTTCTGGTGGAATTTTGGCTTTCATGTTTTATAAAATAAATCCAATATTAGGATTCCTGCTTTCCTCTGTCTTCATTTTCACAGTTTAAATAATAGAGTAGGTGTGCTGCAGTTACCAGTCATTCCGTTTTGAATATTCCTGCAAGTATGAAATTAATAAAAGTATAATCAGAAATCAGGCTCTAAGTCATTTAGAGTGAGGGAAGAATTTCAGTCCAATTTGTAGTCTGTTTTTTATAGTAATGGGATTTTCTAGCAAAGATAAGTATTTTTCATTTCAAGTGACAAATTGTTATGCACTACTTCATACAATGGCACTAGTAGGTACATTTTGTCATTGTTTTTTTAAACATAGCTCTCAAAAATTACAATAGGTTTGTAAGTGAAATACAGAGCTTGAAGATCTGTTCATCTTCCAGATCCTTACTTCTAAACAAAACAACAACAAAAAAATCCTGTTAACTGCAATAGAGGTTATCTACAATTAAAGTAATAGGGATATTTTATACAGTAACTGTGGTTTTGGGACTTATTTGTCTGGTTTGTCAAGGTATGATACATTCTTTAAAAGAAATTGGTGAAAAAATGTTTGACATAAGAAGGGTTCCAAACAAATTTAAATTTTTAATTTTTTTTTTGTTAACTGCTCATAAACATCCATTAAAGTCAAAGTCTTTAATAAATACCAATTTTTTAATAAAAGTAGAATTGTATGGACACTTTTTGAGGAAAATTAACTTGTGATACATGAAGAGAGGTACAGGTAACCGATACCTGTTTTGATTTTGCTGCTAACTCAGCTGATTTTAAGGGTGAAGAATTAAGCACATGTTGCGGGTGGTACTTGCAGTGGGAATTAGGAAACAGAGCTAGGAAATAGTTATTTTATGATAACATCTTTAGTGCAGCTTGCAAATGTCTTTGACCAGGGGATGTCTCTTGTCCTCCCTTCTTATGAAGATAAAAATGAGAAAAAGCTCTTGCAGGAACCTGAACACTTGCTTGCCCTAGAGCAGAAAAGAGTTTAGTTGATTGAGCAAGCAACAATTCCAAGTACACCATCTCTAACTCCAATGAGATTTTGGAATGTTTGTGGCAGATCGTTTTTATGTGTCCCCTGAATATATAAAAATATGCAAATAAAAATATTCCCCTAGGATATTGCTTGACTTACTCTGAGATTCCCTATTAGTTTTGCAGGTTAAGGAGAAATAAGAAAGAATATAGCAACATGGAGTGTTTGGGGACTAAACCTGTGTCTTGGTGGTATCTTTTGTATCAGAAAAACTTCTACTGACCTTCACATAAACTTAGCCTATAGAATCTTTAGAGAAAATATTTCTTACATAACAATACCTTGCAAGATAATGGGAATTCACTTTGCAAGCTCAGCTGTCAGTTGGGTATCAGCCTTCTTTCCATCTTCTGTGTTTTCTGCTGACAAAGTTACTACTTTCCTCACAGTACTGCTCTTAGATAAGGTACAGCAACTGCGGCTCTGAAATCACAAGTGATGAGTTTATACAAAGGTAAAAATCCAAAGGGACAGGGAGAAGAAAAGACCAGAGCACCGGAGGCATTTCTTTGTGTCTGAGTTCCCTCTCCAGTAGTGCTGATTTTTCTCTCTCAACTTCTAAAGAGAATAAGTAGCCCAAGTCAGAAGCTTAACTGCTTTATGTTTGTTCACTAGTCTGTAAAGTAGAGAATATTGTGTGTGCAATACTGTTTTCAGGCTCAATATGTTAATGTCTAAAAAGCTTTTAATAATGTAAACCACTATGTAAATGTGAACTATTAGCATATCTTTCTACTTTAACAAGAGGGCAAGATTCTGAAAGAATTCACATGACACTCTTGAAGGAGTTCAGCGCAGGCCAAAGTGTTTGTGAGAGCAGTGTCCTGAGAGAATCTCTGAAGCAGCAAAAGCCTTACACTCCAACAGACTTCAACACCCTTGAAATTAAGTCTTGTGAGACAGGCTAGTAATATTGCTTCTTTTTCCTCCCTTATTCATTTTGGGATGTTTTTTATAAGAAGCTTGACATACAGACCAGGGGAAGCACCTCACAGAGTATTGTTTAAATTGCAAAATTATCCATGGTAAAAACAAAACAACCCAAACCACACAACTTTCTTCATCTCATCCTGCCTGTCCCTATACAAATTCAAGCTATGGCTTAGTTTAAAGCTCTTGTTTGCTAGAGGAAGGGAGCAGGAAATCTCAGCTATGTTGTTCACCTTAAGACATAATTATATCATAAAAACAGGTGTGCAAGCAAGAGGTCAGAATAATTGGTCTTGTGTTTGATCTAGGACACAGTGAGAAAATCTTTCTGAGAGGTGGGTAGAGACAAGAGGATGCAGAAGACATAGCACATTTTCACTGCTTCCATTCAGAAACTCTTTTATCTTCTAGAGAGAACAGCTAGGTCTTAAACATTATTATGATACAGCTTGTGAAGGTGGAGAGATGCGGTCCTAAGTGGTTTTGTATTTCTTTTTAATAACATAATATAACATATATCCTTCAGTTTATTAAAGAGTTTAAAGTCTGCCATATCTGTTTTCTTGTTTGTATCTCCCATATTTCCTTTAAGTAAACTGAAAAAAACCCCAACTTTGGTACCAGAGGGAATCTTTGTTTGTAGTTTTTTCCCCTCTTAAAGAATGAAAACCTTTTGTTCTAGGCAGTTTCTGTGCAGTCATAAAAAGTGCTGAGTCAGAAAAAGGACGCGGGAAGGCCATTCAGTACAATTGAAAATTTCATGGCTCTCTGCACACCAACAGTACTGTTTATCAAGGTTCTTTTAAATATTTCATGCTGTGGAAAAGACTAAAGACCATTATGTGCTATATTTGATCAAAATGTGGTTTATGTTTCTATTTTTTCAGAATAGCAGTTGGACCTGAAAAGGTGTGCACTGTCATGGACATTCCATTTCCCATTTTGTAAATAGTCACACACACTTCAGGAAGCATCAAATAGCTGATGTGCTTTGCTTGTGGCAGCACTCAATGAACCTTCATCATATGTGCTGCATTTTAATAATACAACACTCTAATTAAATGAAAGGCTTTAAAATGCCACATGAGAAGCCTTAATATTTATGTATGCTCAGCTACTCTTCTGCAGATAGCATATGTAGGAGAAAGTCCCATCCGGTGTTTGGCTCAAACAATTTTGTGTTCTTTTTTAACAATTCCTTCCTCCTTCCAAATGTAACAGCAGAACCATATTTATGTAGTGCTACTCACTTCTGGTCACTGACCATATAATCCTAACATTTTTCGTTGGTGACATAAGTCTCTAATGACATTCCTGCCGTTCTAGGGAAGGGTTAAGGTTAAGATGCTCCTAATAGTTCCCCCCAGCCCTTTGATACTTGAAAACATGATAAATTAAATTGCCTAATTCTTGCTGTACTAATTCCATTTAAAAAGTAGCAGTGCCTTTGGAGTTATTGAATAAGAAAAGCTGAATTTAGCACAAGGACTCTGGCTTGTTGGTTTTTTCCCAACACTGTTAGAATTATACTTTTAGGCAGTTAAGACACAAAATCAAGAGTGAAACTTAATCTCATATTCAGTAAAACTGAGGCTCGTATTATGCTGCCATGATTCTGCAGAATACTGTTTTGATTTCTTCAAGTATGGTCAATTCTGACTCATAAGATGGAAGACAGTGAAATTATTTCCTGATATTGAAATAATATGTATATTATACATATCTTGACAAAGAATAGCTTATCTGGACCAAAAAAAGGCTGGTAGTTTGGTTTATTCAATTCATTCTATAACATCTTAGCTGATTATTAAAGGGTATTTTTTAACAGTAAAAACTTGAATTTTAAAAACAAACTAAACCAGACTCTTTTGAAGTTAAATATGTTTTCATTATCCTAATAACCAGAATAATAAACTTATAATTTAATTTTTATATTGTTCTGTGGAAGGTAAATTTAATAATATAAGGGAAGACAAGGTTATTATTTCTACAGAAAAACATTCATCCTGAAACTGTGATTTGTTCAAATAATACCACAGTAGTCATTAATAGGTGTGTGGTGGTTTTACATAAATGGACAACAATAAAAGTATATTTTCTCAGTTAGTTAAGATTTTAAAGTGCTATTGTAAATGCTTTTTGTAACAACTGTGACATTAAGATCTTGATTGTGTGTTAGTGGCTGGGACAGTTACTATTAATAATTTATTTCAACCATTTTTCTTTCTAAAACAAAAAGTCAAACATATTAGTGCTGTTATGAGCATATTTCAGAACCCTTCCATTGCTTTAGATATATTATCATTTTAGAGCGATTTTTCATATATTTTATAGTGTGTTATTACATAATATATTAGAGCCAAATACTAAAAATAGATACTAAATAAATACTGTAAATAATATATATTATATATTATAAATAATAATATATATGTAATAAATACTGTAAAATAGAGACAAAATCAAGAATGATCATGTGAATACTACATTTTATGCAGCCTTCAGAATTAAGTGAATAGCAAGTGAGGTAAAAGGTACTTATTTTGTCCTATTAATTTCTCACTTAGCAGTTTTAGGAAAAATACCATTTAACTTACATTAGCCCCACATCTAATTTTTCACCTGTGATATTAGTTTAGGGGTTTTTCTTAATCCTAGCCAAGTCTGATGATTTTAGACTTAACCATTGATAGGTTTTGTGTGTACAAATATTGAAGATACATGGCAGAAACAATTCACTTGTCCTCACACTCAGATCCTCAGATGACAGAGCTATTTTTTTGATTTATCTTAATTTTATGGAAAATTCATGCATACATTTAACAATTATGAAGTACAGGCTCCTAGAAATATTGCATTGTTTCCTTATTCCAATAAAAATTAACATTTCAAAATAATTATATGTTACTGTTTATGTTTTAATTTATTATTAGATACTTTAATATTTTTTTTAATTTCATAATTTTTCTGTGTGACACTATTTAATTTACCTAACACTGGGACAAACTTATATTTTGGTACAGAACTCACCTGTTGACAACAATCGATATATTTTGTCTGTTTACTCCTTGTCACATTATTTTTGCTAGATATGGTGTTCACTGTATATTGTAGCAGATTCCAAAGGTTTAAATTCCAGTATCTTTCATTTGAAGAACTTTTTTGTAAATTACTAATTAAAACTATGCATCTTTTTCTGAGCACCTGAAAATGTCAACAGAAAACATTGGTATTGCTTATTAACATATAACTTGATGTGTTTCTAAGACTGAGCTTACACAGAGGCACTGTCTGAAATGATGGTTTTACTCCATGTTAAAGACACTTTATTTATTTGTATGCTCCTCTCACTTTATATTTTCAGTGCAGCAGTCTCCCCCAAATTTTGGATTTAAAGCTGTAATACTTAAATATAATAAAATCAGTTTTCTTCCTCAAAAATGTATCCTACAAACTGAACGAAAGACAGGAGAAATAAACTTTAAGTCACAAAATAGTATGTAAATTAGAACTATTTTCCTGGGTCTATCAATGGAATATGAATGTCACTTTTCCAGCAGTTAGTTTTTTCTCATGTACACTATTTTGTATTTTTGACATAGTGTCTGAATTAAATTTAGGTTTGGATTGCTTGTGTACGTGGTCTACCTTCTTCTAAAGGACTTTTTTTTTTTAACTTTCTGCTGTAGCAGGGAGCATTGATCTAAGGACAAAGCAGTTTCAACTCCAAGAATGTGATCAACAAATATTAATTATAATTTTGAAGATTTTATGCTGTTATTCTCTATAAATTTTTAGCCAAGAAAAGATAATCTGGATAGAGAATTATAAGCTTTTGTGAGTTTACTAAGCATGATATTCAACTGTGTGTGTACATATTTGCTAGGACTAATTTAGGGAGTTAATCTGGTTCATCCCACCAAATCAGTGCTTCTTGATCCTTTGGTGCTCACACATACATTTTGTAGATGAAAATGCTGAAATAGTTCAGTTACTAGTGTAGTATGCTTGCATACATTGTAATCAGGAATTCAGTGTTGCATGTTTTGAAGTAACAAAGCAGCAGCAGGTTTGCAACTCCAATGGTACCTGCATGCAGTGGAAGAGAAATGCTCTTCCAGAATACCTGTGCCTGGTGTTTGGGAAGGAAGCAACTTTAGTATTTAGTCTTTAGTTCATGAAAGCTCTGGACATGTAATGTTTGGTGAATGCCAGTTTTGACTTCAGGCATTTGAAAATATGCACCATGGATTCTTTAGGTCTTTCTCTCTGAGGCGAGCCGTTGATAGATTACTGAGCTCACAAAACAAACCACCCTTTAACAGAGAAGTGACATGTCAGGCTGGCTGAAGCAGTTTTGGATGGGCTGGCCAGAGTGGTACAATCCTGAAAACCGTAGGAGTTATGTTGTGTGATTTTGCATAATTTTTTTTAATAGAAATCCTACTATGCTCTAAGGATTTTATATTTAACTGGTTACTAACTGTGGCATTCACATTCTCTGAAAAGATTCTTTCAGCCAGGATTTTTTCTCCTGGGAAGCTGAAAAGCCTCAGAGAAAAGGAAAACAATCCTTATCTCATTTGCTTCTCCTGTGTTGTGCTCACATGTGGAATGTGTTTGGAGTTTGTTTACCCACAGGTGATTGTTTCATTGGATTCTGGTGTGAGTTGTTTTGACTCAATGGCCAATCAGAACCAAGCTGTGTCTGGACTCCTGAAAGAGTCACAAGTTTTCATTATTCTCTTTTTAGCATTGAGTCAGTATCCTTTCTGTATTCTTTAGTATAGTTTAGTGTAGTATTCTTTAATATAATATAGTATCATAAAGTAATAAATTAACCTTCTGAGAACATGGGGTCAGATTCATCATTCCTCCCTGCCACGTGGGTACCTGCAAATACAACAAGTAACAACTGTAGTTTTATTAATAGATGCCTTGAGTTCTGGTTATTAATTGGTAGCCTAATATGAGTTCATGCATATAGTTGCAAAGAGGGAGCAGATGCAAGTGACATCCTAGCACTCAACTGCCAGCAGCATCTTTACTTGGACTTCCATCTTCCCACAAAACAGTTGTGAAATTGAAGTTGAACGGTTTTTCAGTTTTCAGGAAAGAAGAATTTCCACAAAAGCTGTAAAAGAAGCTGAAAAAGCAGAAGATTTCAAAGCATATACTAAGAAAATGGTAAAAGAAACTATATAAGGTAATTTATGTGCTGATTTGGTTTAATGTATTCAACTGAATTTGATACAATCTTCACAAGAACTAGTACATTTTCTGTTAAAAAGAATCAGAATTCTTTTATTGAAAATTATTATTTTACTTTCAACTCTGTCCTTATTAAAGCTAAGGAACCGTTTCCCTAAAGAAATTGCATCTATTAGCAAAGGAAATATATGTACTGCCAGATAATACTTAACCTAGAACAAATTAGTGACAGCAGGATACTGAGCAATTAAATCTGTGTTCTCAGGATGTAAAGGAAAACCCAGATAAATGTTACAGATACTTAAGTTGTCTAATCAAGCTGCTTAGTAACTCCTTTTTTTCTGAAGAATATACATATGTATAAACTTTTGGGATTGGTTTCTGAGTACTTTTTGGCTGTAGAATGCCTTTTTAATAAAATTCAAAGGTTTCTGTGGAGAGTAAGAGAAGTAACATTGTATTTTTCTGCAAAAAAGTTGCTGTTTTCAACAATGGATTACCCTAGTGAATAGAAAGGAAGGAACAAGCACCATGTTCTCTGACAGTCTGATGACAGACTACAGATCAAACAGAAAAAAGGCCATTCTTAACATTTAACTTCTGTTCTTCCTTAAACTCGTGTAATAACTTCCTCACTTCGCTTCACTGTCCTCCCTTTTCAATATGATCAATCTCAGTGTAAATGCAACTGAATATATTCAAACAATTGTATTTAATACTGTATCATTCAATATATTTTCATCATTCCTGTCAAATAATATGATAACAACATTTATATTCTAGACCATTTACTCATAAGAAAAATTACAACTTTGCTAAGTTTTCAAAGAGAAATCCTCTGATTTTCAGTCTTTTATGTCATAAAATTTAGCTGATGAATAAATACATTTTAAAGCTCATTTAATAACTGGTCTGCCTTCTCATAGGTGAAGTCTTTTTTCCATCTTGATTCCATAATTTGGACTTTCTAGGTCCATTTCTATAATAATAATTTATGTGCTGGAGTCTACTACTTATGCCGACACAACAGACAAACAGAAACCAATAAAGCCCTTTCAGTCATTTAGAATATGAATGTACATCACATCATTTCCAGTGTCCATGTATATACAGGCATATACAGTTCAGTAGTAGTTAATTCAGCTGGTTTGATGATTTAGCTAAAGCTGAGTGTTTGATCTCTATTTTTCTTTTCTCCAGTTCCACTGACTTGTTATGGTCTTCATAGCACTTAACTAATGATACATTTCAGACTGATTTTCTAAGTTATTCTTCAAATAAGAAAACTAAATAATATTTTTCAGTGCAATATTATTTGAGATGGATTTGCCTCCAGTGTTACCAGAATGGGTGTTATTTTCCCTCAGAATTCCTGTGTTTCTGATTTAAAACATTATTTAATCTCAGTCATTCTTATATTGAAGAAATTGATGCTTGGGAAAATCATCTGGAAAAACCAGAATCATGCTGCTGAATACTGAGTATTTTTTGTATAATAACAGATTACTGTCAGAGATACAAATCTTACACTGGACTGACACACATAAAGTATATTGTCTTTATGTGAAAATAGTGTTGAAAGAAGAATTCAAGTGATAGCAAACTACAGACATATCTCTATTACAGTAAAAGATTACCTACTTTAACTTTATTAGGATACACTTGTTCTCTCTGATATTTAAACACTTCCCCTACACACGCACGCACAAACAAATCCCAAAAACCCACTCTCATCTACTTAAATTCTTTTTTTATGGAAGCTGATAATTATTGGCTAATTCAGCAGAGATCGGAGTAACAGGCTTTGGCTACATTGTCAAGTATAGTAATTACTGATTTTCAGCACTTCCATCCTCAAAAAATTAAATCTGACCCTGGTTTCATTTAATTATCAATTTGTAAATATGAATGTTTTAAAACTTTATTTTGTCAATTTGTTGTAAGAACAAAAGAGGTACATATTTCAGATTAAATGGGGCATGTTTATAAAAAAGTACATTGTGTACTATTTTTTACAAATTTATATTATTTAAAAATAATAAAGATATTTCCATTAAAGAATTACTCATATGTATGTTGATTTCCTGAGCTGTCACTGATCTAATTGTTGTGGTGCTCACTAGTTGCAAACAAAACAGCAGAGTTTGATAGCTGTTTTGTAAATTATTTTAATGATCTGTCTCCTAATATTATCCAAAGAATTCTTGTAGGTGGTATAAAATAGTATCCTTGTTTTCCCTTTAGAGAATCTATAGGTCACCACACTTTGGTATTGAAATACTGCTCTCTAAAGAGAAGTGGATGTCTCACAATGGGTTTGAAATGCCTGGCTGAGGACTCTGAGTTTGTCTGCTTCAGAGAGAGGGAGGCTGAGGAGTGACCTCACAACTACCTACAGCTTCCTGAGGAAGGGATGTTGAGTGTAAGCTGCTGAGCTCTTCTCCCTAGTACCCAGTGCCAGGACACATGGGAATGACCAAGAGCTGTATTGTTCAGGAAAAGTTCTAACCTCTGAACTAGCAGAAGGCATTGGATACCCACAGTCAGGCCCCAGCCTGAGCATGGGCTCTGACATGTTTTGAGATGGAGGCATGCACTTTGTGATGGGGGTAAGAACTGTGGGTCACCTTGAGGTCATTTGCCCACCTGAACAAATTTTTAGGAAAGCAGATGTGATGTATTGTTTTTGAAAGTATTCTGTGTTGATCCAGGTTTTCTGGTTTCCCTCAGGATGGCAGAATCCCCATCTCTGACACCAGTGAGGCTCAGAGATCAAATCCTGAGTCTGATGCAGGACATGCTGCTCAACTAAGTGGTTTCAAGCTTACCCATGGATTGTTTTTCTCCTTTTACTTATTTTTAGAAATGTCTAGCTATTTCCCATGGGAAAACATGCTACAGTACAATATCTTGAGAACATCAGCATTCCCTCAGAGGAAAAGTCCACTCCAATACTCTTTCTCCAAAGCAGCTGGTCAATGTCTAAAGGAGACCACTTGGTCAGACCCTGGTGGTGCTCACAGGCCTCAGTGGCTGGGACTGGCCTCCCCTGGGACCCCCAGCCCCACCACCTCCTGCCAAGGGCCCAGGGCACCTGTCCCAGCTCAACCTGGGACCCTCAGCCCCTGCCTAAGCTGTGTTGTACCTGTGCCAGTCTGATCATCCCACCAAATTATACAACTATTCCCAATATTAATTAACTAACAATGCAAAACATATTGGCACTGCATGGTAGAAGAAATATTTATAAATTGCACAATTTTTCTTTAGGTTAATAGGCTTAATGTATGGTATTAAACAAATTGACAACCATAAGTATAGACATTTTTCAAAATTTAATAGAATATTAACATTTAGCTTCACAAATAAATTCATTTATTCTCATAGTCTTGGGATATTTATCAAGGTGCAATCTTATTGACTGACCTCTTTAGAAAGCAAGAAGACATTAGGAACAATTTTATAAGGGTACCATCTAGGACATTGCACAATAGCTACTCCAATAACTTAGACTGAAACTAAGACTAATATTTTCTGGGTATATTTTTCTCCATTGACTTCTTGTACCATTTTTTAAGACCTATATAAATGAGTTATAACACTGCTTTTAAGTTGATGAAGATACGAAAGCTGGCCTCATGATTACAACACACAGAGAAAGTTTTCATTTTTCATAAAGTATCAAGAACTGTAAAAGAAATACAAATTTGCAGTTAAGGTAACATGATCTGAATAAAAATGAAAGTAGAAATCACTCCTCTTGGAAATCTGTGGCCCAGACTTTACGAGCAGGTGTGTATCAAAATATGCAAGGAAATACTGTCACATATAACTGAATGTTAAATAGGGCATGATCATTGCCAAGAACTTGGTTTCTATGAAAAGACGTATGGAATATGAATAAACAAACAGCATTACCTAGCCAGTCATCCACAATATGAATCCCACAAAATATCTCATGAAGTAACTAGATCATTGGCTAAGTCTTCATGAAAAAATATATTCTTCTTTATGTCCTGGATTGTCAAGCAAATTGTATTCCATCTGTATGGCAGTTAAGTGGACAGTTTTCCTTATCTCTTCCGCAAGCACTCCTCCCTCTGGGGAGATATCTGCTTATAATAGGTTATTGAATGTCACTGGATGACTGATAAGAGCTACAGTATCCTATTGTGGGATGCTCCACCCAGAGGGAACAGCCAAGAATTCCTACCCAAATATAATCTGGAGATTCTGGAACACTTGCATGGCTTTCTCCACTGGATTGCCCAGAGGAACAGCTGCCTCTTCCACTGGATCTTCAGAGGAAGACTACATTCTTCTTCAGGATCCCTGCTCCAACAGAACCACACCTGGCACTCCAGGAGGACTGCAGTCACAATTTCAATTGGACTGCTACCAGCACCCTGACCAACAGGGTGTCAGGTCGTGTTCTGACCCTGTCAGCGTTGTTTTGGTTTACTGCATTGTCTGTTTTATCTTTTTATTTTCTTCCCTATTAAAG